>NC_139607.1:31396167-31768107 GCF_964270895.1 Podarcis filfolensis | reverse complement strand
CACCCCCAGTTCTTGAGATGTACATCATAACTTGACAACAACAACAACAACAGAAAAAAGGGCATACAGTGGGGCAATATGCATAAAACAAAACTTTTGCAACTTTAGTAGTAAGCACTTAGCACTTTTCAATGTGCTATGGGTTAAACCACAGAGCCTAGGACTTGCCGATCAGAAGGTTCGGCGGGTCGAATCCCCGCGACGGCGTGAGTTCCCGTTGCTCGGTCCCTGCTCCTGCCAACCTAGCAGTTCGAAAGCACATCAAAGTGCAAGTAGATAAATAGGTACTGCTCCGGTGGGAAGGTAAACGGCGTTTCCGTGCACTGCTCTGGTTCGCCAGAAGCGGCTTAGTCATGCTGGCCACATGACCCGGAAGCTGTACGCCTGCTCCCTCTGCCAATAAAGCAAGATGAGCTCCGCAACCCCAGAGTCGACCACGACTGAACCTAATGCTCAGGGGTCCCTTACCTTTACCTAGTGTTCAGAATGATTTATTGGTCAAATGAGGGGCTGTAGATCAGTGGTAGGGCAGGTGCTTTGCATATAGATGATACCAGATTCAATCCCCAGGACTTCCAGTGCCAAATATATCATTACAGGGCTAGGGAAGTTCTCTACAGGGAAGTTCTCTACAGCCATTGCTAATCAAGCTGGGAAATATGACTGAAGGAACCAATGGTCTGATTCAAAATAAAAGCAGCTTCATGCCTCAGTCAACAGAACATGAGACCCTTAATCTCAAGGTTGTGGGTTCGAGCCCCAGGTTGCACAAAAGATCCCTGCACTGCAGGGAGTTGGACCAAAAGACCCGTTTGGTCATTTCCAACTCTATGATTCTATGTTCCTACAGTTTCAAATATTCTTTTGTAGAATAAAACCACAATGGGGTCCTTTCCTGGCCAAGACCCTATCAACCTCATGAACAGCAAAACGTTTTGCCCTAATCATGCCTTTGGAAACAAACAACTGCTCCAGGGGGAAAATGGGATGGAGAATAAAATATATCACCAGCAGATGTGGGGGAAATAATCTACGCTAGACAAGAAAAGGCTATGTGACATTGGAGAGATAATAAATGCTGCAGCTGCCTTGGAGAATGAAAAGCAGGTATCTCAGGAGGAGAAACTTTGAATGCTGCTGTTCCACCCACATATTGGCTTTTGATCCAGTGAAAGCTTCTGAGGGGCAGAAAGGGCATTTTCTTTCACCATTCCCACTGCAGCCCCTAATACCCACACCCAAATTGTTCCAAAGGTTTGAGGGACCCTCTGAAAGGTGGTTTTTGGGAGCAGCAGGGGAAAGAGGGTCGATCAGGGAAATAGCTGCTCCTATTCCTCTATTGGGAAGCGGGTGGCGCTGTGGGATAAACCACAGAGCCTAGGACTTGCCGATCAGAAGGTCGGCGGTTCGAATCCCTGTGACGAGGTGAGCTCCCGTTGTTTGGTCCCTGCTCCTGCCAACCTAGCAGTTCGAAAGCATGTCAAAGTGCAAGTAGATCAATAGGTACCGCTCCGGTGGGAAGGTAAACGGCGTTTCCGTGCGCTGCTCTGGTTCGTCAGAAGCGACTTAGTCATGCTGGCCACATGACCCGGAAGCTTTAAGCCGGCTCCCTCGGCCAATAAAGCGAGATGAGCGCTGCAACCCCAGTGTCGGCCACAACTGGACCTAACGGTCAGGGGTCCCTTTACCTTTACCTTTATTTCTCTATTAGTGGAAGAACCCACCCAACCTCTGAGCATCCCCTCAAACCAAATTATTGGGATCCATGCTGAGGGAACAAGTGAATCTAGCTCAAAGAATCTAATCTTTCAAGGGAAGCAGAAAATGTTCCCAATCCCTCTTAAAAGCTACTAGCTTTGAATACTCATTTTCTGTAACAGGGCTACAACCCTCTTCATCAGTGCCATGGATGTGCGGAATATGCTAAAACTTGAAAGGTGCTCTATGAAATGCCAAGTCTTCTTTCTCCTTTATGCTTTTGCAATTACAATAACACTTCATTTTCTGATCTAAGGCAACCTAGTCTAAACTTATGTGATCTGACTTTAATGGTATCTGTTTCAAACAAAAAAAATCTGCTCTGAACACTTCTGCCTTCTAGAAGAAGTCATCAGTGCCTCCGTAGCTCCGTTTTGAGGCTCAGTAGATCTTTTAGACAGCATCTTAAAAAGCAGAGACATCACCTTGTTGACAAAGGTCCATATAGTTAAAGCTATGGAAGTGAGAGCTGGACCATAAAGAAGGCTAATCGCGGAAGAATTGATGCTTTTGAATTATGGTGCTGGAGGAGACTCTTGAGTCCCATGGACTGCAAGAAGATCAAACCTCTCCATTCTTAAGGAAATCAGCCCTGAGTGCTCACTGGAAGGACAGATCCTGAAGCTGAGTTTCCATTACTTTGGCCACCTCATGAGAAGAGAAGAATCCCTGGAAAAGACCCTGATGTTGGGAAAGATGGAGGGCACAAGGAGAAGGGGACGACAGAGGACGAGATGGTTCGACAGTGTTCTCGAAGCTACCAGCATGAGTTTGACCAAACTGTGGGAGGCAGTGGAAGACAGGAGTGCCTGGTGTGCTCTGGTCCATGGGGTCAAGAAGAGTCGGACACAACTAAACGACTAAACAACAAAGATCTTTTGGCCATCTGTACAAACAACAACAATGGTGCAACTCTATCCACAAGCTGAACAATACCAACTTTCCAGCTTTTTTTGATAGCTTACATTAATTCAGCAGTAGGTCTGAACAGATAGGCAACTGCTAAGGTCAGCCATAAAAGGTTACTATTTCTCTTTCAGCATTAAAAGGGCATCTCCTCAGTGCTTTTTAAAAAATCAGATTTGTCCAGATTTGTCCAAAGATTTAAATTCCAAGAAAACAGCATTGCATTCACTAATATACAAAGGAAATGTACCTTGCCAAACACCTTTTTCTAACATCAAGTCATGTTGAGTATAGCTCATGTTTAGGGTGTGTGTGCAAAATAAGTTAAGTATACATTTAGGCAAGACAAATAAAAAATGGGGGGGGGGACAAGCCATTGTTTGAAACGTTTCATTTCTATCCTGAGCTCAACACCATTTCTGAATGACACCTGCATTTCTACCACTCAGTCCTGAAGCTTTGCAGCTGCAGATTAGCAATTACTGAAGATGGGGCTCTTATTAGGCTGCTAATGCAGGTTGTCTCAGGATAAGTGATTGCACGGTGTTAATCACATCGCAGTCAGTAGCATATGTTGGCATGTCAGGACAGCAGGAGGGAAACACAGCAGAAGGAACTGGTAAAGTGCAGAAATGTTTCTGCTCCTGCAGAGGGGAGGAATGAACCAGTGGGTTAGAGGAAGATTATCAACAGCTACCGTACTCACTTAATGGACGCTTCCTATTTTTATTAGGATATATCAAAGATTTTAGAGATTCAAGGGCACCGGATATTATCTTCAATCATTATTATTAAGCCAGCTCCCACCACACCCCAGCCCTTTTTACAAGTGCCGTTCACGGTGAGCCATACTAGCATGAAACAACTTTTCAGTGGCAGAGTTGAGATGCAGAATTAGAAAGGATCTCCTCTGCCTGTGGGGCAGGACACACACGGTCATTCCAAGGCATCATGTGGATATTTGTTATGCAGAGGCTGACAGGGAGGGGGGTGGCTGTGGGGAACTGACCCACATGTCAGAAGACTGGTAAGGCATGATGCACGCCAGAGAGGATCAAGGACAGAGGGGCTGTGAGGTGACCAAGATGCTGCTGTGTAGCTGTGTCCTTACAGGGAGGAGACATCTTGCAGTCATGCTTTGTGAAATTCAGGTGGCTGTGTTGAGGGACCGAAACCCAAAAAGGAAGCCACAGGGAAGTGACTGACTACAGAGCTGACTCTGGGTGGTCTCTACAGCTTGTCTGATGTTTGTGATGGTCCCTAGTATCCCTCTAGGTCCTTTCCTCAGTCTGACATCTCTCCTTTGTTAATTGTATACCATTTTTCCTTGAAGGACAGGGCTGTGCCCCAAAATGCCCTCTCTCAGCTCTCAAGAGCCAGGACAGTCATACCTCGGAAGTTGAACGCCTTGCGATTTGAACATTTTGGCTCCCAAACACCACAAACCCAGAAGTGAGTGTTACGGTCTGCGAACGTTCTTTTGGAACCCGAACATCCAATGCAGGTTCCGCAGCTTCCGAACGGACTTCCGGAACAGATTCCGTTTGACTTCTGAGGTACGACTGTATCTTATTTCTACTTCATGTGGCACACTATGCTGTAGAAGCGTTGATCGTTTAGGTCACAGCTTTCCAAACTTTAAATGTTGGCGACATACTTTTTAGACATGCATCACTTCGCGACACGGTAATTCAATTTCGCCAGCAAACTGGAGGTTAAACAAACCCCTTTCCAGCCCCAGGAGGAGTGCGGGGAGCATTTGCGCTACACACTGCAGCAGACACACTAATGTGTCGCGACACACAGTTGGACGGCTCTGGTTTATGTGATCAAAACCGCAATCCTATGCATGCTTACTTGTGAACAATTCCACTGAACTAGAGGTCTTCTGAGTAGGCATTTGTAGGTAAGATAAGGGCACTTTTCTAAAGCTCTCCTCATTTGAACATAAGCCATCTCTTGTTTAACTGGTAGCAAAATGAGAGCTTTTCACTTTGTTAAGATTGAAAGAAATACACAATTGGAAATCTGCCAGAGGTCTGGCCTTTTCTCAAAAGATAAGCTCCCTCTGTAATGCTTGCCAAAGAGCTTTTAAAAAGAAATAAGGAAGAAGCTTTATTAGCATTTTAATAACACTTTTCTCAATAATTTTTTTGTTTCCCTGACTGAATGGTTGATTTAGCATAATCCTGCTGGGCGAAAGTTTTCATTTATCAACTGTCCATTTCAAATTACAGATTACATCAGTCAATCAAAGCGTAGGGCATCATTTCCTCTCCAAGTAGCAGGTGCCTATTTCATACAAATGAGTGATATTTAAAGCCAAACCGGCTACTAAATGTGCCGCCGTTTCCTTGCACAAGAGGTTTAGGGAAACACACATCCCTGGTATGTTTAGAAAGTACCAGTGAAAGCTGCTCCGTCCCCATTATGCGCACAAAGAAAAACAACATTTTCATTTTATCAAAAGGTTACTGTTATGTACTAAGCTTGGATCCTAGAACAATAGGCAAGTAGGATCCTAGAATGCAACAACTGATTGGCTTGCAGGAAAAGACCAATCAGGCTCCAGGAGGAAGTTAATCAGCCTATTAGGCTGGTAGGATCGTAGAATGCAACAACTGATTGGCCTGCAGGAAAAGACCAATCAGGCTCTAGGAGAGAAGCAGAATCAGCCAATCAGACAGGACTCATTGTGAAAATAATGTATATAAAAGCCTGAGGTTTGGGGGGCAATTTAATCACTGTTTTACAAGCTGCAATAAAGAGCATGAAATCACTACAGGACTCCGAGTACATTTTAGTAACAGTCATGCATATTTGTCTAAGCCCAATACAATGCACCCTTGTAGGAGACGAACCATCACGCACAAATGTTTCCATTTATATATTTTATAAAGTAGTATCTCACTCCTCAACATGTAACACAGCACTTGGGTTGGCTCTAAAAATCCCTCACTTCAGGGGAAGGAAGCAAGCAACCACCTTTGCAACTGAGGTTGCAGTCCTCAACATTTCAATTAGATAACATTTTTTTAAGTGCAGCAGAAAAGGAATAATGCTGCAAGTGACTGGCATACATCGGGAAGTTTCACTGTTCACATTTCTTGTCTGGTCTTTCTCAGAGGGTGTATCACAGTAACGTACAGATGCTGCATTCACTCACAAGAGTAAACCATGGTTTGGCGCTAAAGGGATGAGCTGCAACAAGCCCAAACAAAGTGTCGGGCTTGCATTTCCTCACCTCCTCCCACGTGGCTGAGAGGAGAACCTCTGCCTACTTCAGGTTTACTGAATCCCTTGGTTGAAAACAAGCTCTGGTCATCTTCATAAGAATCCAACCATGGTTAGTTTCATAACCATGGGTTACAAAGCTGGCTTATTAAACCATTAAATAGAAGGAAGTGGTGGACTTTAAACATTAAATAGAAGGAAGTGGTGGACTTTCCTTCCCAGAAGGTATTTAAACAATGGCTGGATGGACATCTGTCAGGGGTGGTTCAAACTGCACTGTAGATCCTGCACTGAGCAACACAACCTTCAAGGTCCCTTCCAACTCTAGGATTCTATGATAGGGCACAAAGTGGCAACCCAGTGCCCATCTGCTGTTGCTGCTGGATATAATGTTGTGCATGAGGAAACCTGGGTTCAAATACCCAGTGAAGCCCAAACCTTATTTGGTGACCTTTGGAGGTCACCATGATTAAATTTTAAGGGTTTCTTTTCAAGAAAAGAGATCTATTTTTTTCTCTTCACGACAAAGTCATGCTATATCATTTCCTTTCCATCTTTTATGTCCATACATAGGCAAAACATGCCAAACAAAGCTACCGCAAACCTGAGTATTTTCAATATGTTGGTTATGCTTGGAAACTATGCTGGTGGCATTGCTAATGAAGTGTGTACTCTACTGCTCTTTTAAAAAGCACTTCACTTTGGCTTTTCAGTTCGTCCCTAAGATTGCATTTCTTTCTTGCATTTTACTGATTTTTTTTAATTTTATTTTTTTGCAAGCTGCCTTGTGCATTTCTTGTAAAAAACACACACCCCTCAAATAAATAAATAAGTAATGAAATACCACCTACCTGTTTAGCAGGGCAGATCCGAAGGGGACAGATTCTCTGGGGTTCCTCTTTGGAAGCTTCTTTAAGTTCAATGGCCTGCTGTTCATACGTTAATCCTGTCAGAATCTCATCTTCCAACAACATCACCTCTTCGTAGGAGATGGGCCAACTCGCATTTTCTAAGGCCTGGAGCAAAGATTCCTTACGTTCTATATACGAGACCGGCTTGTTCTGTTCGAACCTAAAAGCGAAAACGGCACTTGCACTCTGAGGCTACATAACAAGAGATACTTGTCAGGCTTAAGGGAATCCTATCCCTCCCACTGTGTCAACCAAGAAGCAGATAAACAAGAAGAGTTCTTACCAAGTGATTTATTCAATATTCACAGAGAGAGATGAAGGAATGTGGTCTCTCTTAGATAATGGTGTTGCTCCAAGTAAAGTCCCACCCCCTTAGTCCCTGTGCCAGCTGATCAGTGCTTTCTGCCTCTGAGCTTTCTGTTCTACTACTCTCAAGGCACGCCTGGTCCTGAGAGAGGAGGGGTCATGAATGCTTTCTAAAGACACTGAGTCTGTCATCTGTCTCTCCCCTGGTGCTTCCTCTTCCTGCTGCTCTCCCAATATTTCCCAGCTTCTCCCCTCTGCAGCCTCTGAACTATGACCTTCTGCAAACCACTGTTCTAAATCTATACTGTCCTCCTCTTCTCGGGAAGGTTCAGGGAGAGGGGGGGCGGTCCCCACCATTCCTCCTCAGTCCAATCCCTGACATCTACATATGTTGTGGGTGTCATGATCAACCAGTTGATGAGTTTAGAATAGACATCAGAAGGCTTAAGTTTGGTCAGAATCGAGTATACACTTCCTGAGTTAATGCAAAATACATTACTTCTGGTCAATGAGCCACCATAGTCGCTAGAGGGGCGTGAAAATTTGCGTCCTGGGGTTTATAGACTTGTCTACCCATGTACTTGAGGGACGCAGGTGGCGCTGTGGGTTAAACCACAGAGCCTAGGACTTGCCAATCAGAAGGTCGGCGGTTCGAATCCCCGCGACGGTGTGAGCTCCCGTTGCTCGGTCCCTGCTCCTGCCAACCTAGCAGTTCGAAAGCACGTCAAAGTGCAAGTAGATAAATAGGTACCGCTCTGGCAGGAAGATAAACGGCGTTTCCATGCGCTGCTCTGGTTCGCCAGAAGCGGCTTAGTCATGCTGGCCACATGACCCGGAAGATGTACGCCGGCTCCCTCGGCCAATAAAGCGAGATGAGCGCCGCAACCCCAGAGTTGGCCACGACTAGACCTAATGGTCAGGGGTCCCTTTACCTTTACCTTTACCCATGTACTATCTGAAACCAAAGGGATACATTGGTTGCCAGGTGCGATTTTTTTTCCTGGCTCTCCTATGCCACGAAGTAAGAACAAGCAGCAGTCTCCTCTAGACAACTTCGCTTTGACTTCTGGAGGCTTCCCGGCTTGGAAAGTATGGTGATGGGGAAAGTTGCAACTATTGAACTTGGCTGTTTTATGCTGTTGTTAAAAGCATGGAGCCCCCACGACGAAAAATGACGGCAAATTCATAGAGGTCAACCAGGGGCTCTTAGCTATGACAGGTAAATGGAACCTCCCAGGGTACAATCTGAAGGCACTTAAGACTACTACCCTGCTAAAGCCAAACAGGTCTGGGCCTGGTCAGTGCTTGGATGGGAGGTCACTTGAGAACTGCCCTGGGTTCCATGATGTAAGCAAAAATAACAGTACCTACATAAGTACAGTATACATTTGCATGCCAGCTGCTGGGGACAAAGAAAGGCACTTCCCTTCATGTCCTGTTTGCAAACTGCCAGAATAATAAGGGTGACTGCTTCATGAAGCAGAATGCTGGACTAAGCAGACCTTCTTTTCCCATCAAGTAAGGTGGGACTTATTTTCATTTTGATCATACTGTGGTACTATGAGAAAACCATACATAGAAGAAGAAGAAGAAGAAGAAGAAGAGGAGGAAGAGGAGGAGTTTGGATTTGATATTCTGCTTTATCACTACCCGAAGGAGTCTCAAAGCTGCTAACATTCTCCTTTCCCTTCCTCCCCCACAACAAACACTCTGTGAGGTGAGTGGGGCTGAGAGACTTCAGAGAAGTGTGACTAGGCTAAGGTCACCCAGCAGCTGCATGTGGAGGAGCGGAGACGTGAACCCGGTTCCCCAGATTACGAGTCTATCACTCTTAACCACTACACCACACTGGCTCTCGTAGGGTTGGATGAGGACTAATAAACTGAGACTGACTTCTGGCAAGACAGGGCTCTGTGGGTGAGTGTTTCCCGGGTCTGGGAAGTAGGTAAGTTGGCTTCCCTGGATGGGGTCGAACTCTCCTTGAAGGAACAGGAGTGCAGTCTGGGACCGCTCCATGATTCAGCTCTGTCACCAGAGGCTAAGGTGTCCTCAGTGGCTAGGAGTTCCTTTTACCAACTTTGGCTGGTGAGACAGCTACAGCCATTCCTGGACCGGAATAGCATGAGCACAGTTGTCCATGCATTGATATCCTCAAGTTTTGGATTACTGTCATGTAGTCTATGTGGGGTACCCTTTAGCTTGGTGCAGGGGCTGTAGCTAGGTTGCATTGGGGAGCAAAACACCTCCAGTGTATAACAGTCTGCCTGTAACGGCTCCAGGGTTCTCAAATAGCAGCTAGAGCGTTATCACAGCAGTTGCTGAAGGAAGGAGTGGCAGACCTGCTCTCAATACACTGCAAGAAAAGGAAGTACCACAGCTACCAACTCATCAAGGGTCAGGTGACAGAAGGGCCCAACAGGGTTCCACTTGCTCCAACAAATCAACTATGAATGGGCTCCTGACAGAACTCATTATGTAAGCACGGACTAAACCTGTGTTAATTAATTCATGCGAATTAGGCTAGAACTTTGCAGAATTAAACATATTAGGCTATTGGTACAGGCTGGATACACTTCTTATGTGCCCAGTCATGAGAGAGGCATCCTCACCCACAGGGAGATGCAACAGCAAGTGATGCTTTGCATACATGAAAAATATGACATCATTTCCTATTAGCCACAACAAATACCCTCCAACATTTCTCCAGTGAGAATAGGGACATCCTATTCCATAAGAATAACACCCCACCCATCTGACTGGGTAGCCCTAGACACTCTGGGCAGCTTCCAACATACATAAAAAAATAACAAAACATTAAAAAAAAATTAAAAACCTTCCCTATACAGGGCTGCTTTCATTTCTCCAATATTTCTCTGATGAAAAGAGGGTTGGCCTAAGGAAAAGCAGGACTTTCCAGGATCAAATCAGAAAGTGGGACGGCTTCTGTAAATCTGGGACATTCCCTTGAAAATAGGGGCACTTGGAGGATCTGACAACCCCTTATGGATCTTGGAGCCACTAGAGTCCGGGTGCGTGGGGCCAGGGGGGGCAACCTGCGACCCTCAGTGAAGTTTCATGAAGATAGCAAGGAGGGGAGATACCGGTAAGTCAAAAGGAGATGACAGAAAACAGAGAGAGAGAGAGGTCAAACAGAAAGAAAAGGGGGTGCCCCACCCACTTTTACCTCCAGCCCCACCCATCACTGGCATATGGCCCCTGACAGACTTTCCCTAAGGACTGTGGCCCTCAACAGAAAAGCCTCCCCCCTGCACTATAGAGATGATTTTAAAAAGCATGAAATAAAATGCCTAAAACTCAAGGTGCACTTCCAACGGAGACAGGAAACAGTGGCTCCCATTCCATCTATACTTTTAAAAAAATTAAAAAAAAAATTCTTGAGCTGGAAAGCAAGAAGGCAGCATCTTACTTGTCTTTTTCCTCCTGGGGTAACGCTCTCCAGATAAGCTGATCAAGTCGCCTGTTAATGAAAACACAACAGTTTCTCAGAGCGCAGTAAGTGCACTTAACGAGATTAAATAAAACAGAACGTTCCATTCTTTTTAAAATAGGGGAGGGAGACCTGTGGCAAATTTGTACTCTGAGAGGCCTTAAAAAAGAAGTGTCAAGCTGTCCTCATCGGCCAACTATGAAATTCAAAATTATCCTCTGAAAACAAAGGCATCAGGAAAACATTGCTTTTCACAGTAACAATGTGACACAACCAGGGACGTGGAAGAATGCAGGTGAATTCCCATTGTAGCCTGCACAATGCTGTTCCATTGGGAGTTCCATCCAGTACAGAGTAATATAAACAAGCCACACAGCTGATAAAACATTAGTTGGTCAGGACTGATGCTGGCTTCACATATAACACACAATGGCTTGGTCTACAGATGTCCTATGTAATCTGAAGGTGCTTCTACTCATGCATGGGAGTAGAGGGGGCTGGAATCTGCATTGCACATCATTCTAGTGGGACAATTGACCCTCAAGGAGCTGAAGCTGGGGTGGGGGGCTTTCCAGGGTCTCAGACAGTGGTCTTTCCCATCATCTCCTGCTTGGCATTTAACTGGACATACCGGGAACTGAACTTGCAATGCATATACTCTCCTACCGAGCCATGGCTTTTCCTTTTGATTTTATCAGTCTGGTAGCAAGCTACTACTCCACTAACAGGATATGTGGTGGTTTTCTACTGAAGGCCTGCTGAAACAATTAAGTGCCACCTTGAAGGTAAACCAACAAATCAAATCATTCAACGGTTTCGGTAAAGCAGGGATGCGGAACCTGTGGCCCTTCCATACGCTGTTGAACTACAACTCCCACAATTCCTGGCTGTTGGCTGATGGGAGTGGAGTCCAACAGCATCTGAGAGGCATCAGATGTTCTCCATCCCTGTGGTAAAAAAAAGGATACCAAGAGGACCTGCAGAATGGCAGCTTCTGGGAGGTCTGTTCCCATGAAACGGGTCTGGTGAAGAGCCCTCAGGTGCAGCACAACTTCCCCGGAAGGAATTTGGCAGCAGTCCTGAACTAACCCCGTCTCTCTCTGAACCACAGGTGCATCCTTTTGGCAGTCAGGGGCCAGAGCTACGACAGCATGCCAAGGGCATTTGTGCATTCCAGGGTATAATGAAGCATTCCAGGATAAGTTTTGTGTCACATACTCAGATTCCCTAATTTATTCACAGGCATAAAATCTGACAGCGTTGGGATATTTATTTCTGAAGGGCACATGTTGCTTTCTGTTCGCCACCTGCTCCTTTTCTTATGCCTGTGTTTATTCCAAACAATAATTCACTGTAGTTTTAAGATCTCTTTGTTTCGGGGGTGGGGTGGGGTGTCATTCACTGCCCAGCAGGAAATATTCTCCTTCTTTCTGGAAGGTATGGCATTATTGTTACTGCCATTTTTTGCTTCAACTAAATATCATGCTAATAGCGCTTGGGTTATTTATCGAGGAGGACTTGTTAATGTCATGCGTCCTTCTTCATTAAAGCTTTTCCGTGCAAAGACAAATTGGACAATTTGGCAGGCATCAAATAAAAGTTCGACCTATTGCGATTCAGAAACTTGCGCTTCAACCCCTGCAAATTCAATTTGCAGAAATATAATGTACCATTCGTGGCGTAATAGACAAGCCTGAACAGCTGCTGTGAGAGACATTTAGAGTTATTGCTTGGTCATTTGCAAACAGCTCCATATTGAAATTTGTCCTCTTGATATTCCAGCTTGGAGAAGTCCCATAGGGAAAACAGTAACTGTTTCAAATATATAATGCTATTTTACAGCTGAAGGAATTCAAATCGTACAGTTGTCTTCCCCAAAAATGCCAACCAATCTTAGAGAGGAGCAGAAAACACATTTCTGTCTTGAAAAGCAAGTTAAAAACTTTGAGGAAGATAAATGCATTATTTCCAAATGCCTAAAATCAACTCCATGAATAACTAATGGAGTTTTAATAAATATTAATGGCCAAATGTATCTTGCATATTGCATTTATTTATGTCCTGGTCTTGAAAATGTCAATTAATAAAAATACTTTGTGTGTACAAGAGTAGACTTGCCTTTCATACACTTTGATTGCTTCTTGCAACTTCTTCTTATAAGCATCAAGATCCACTGCTTGAGGATTGATCAGCGTGACATATTTCTTATTGTTGCTCACATGGGCAAAGGGGAGAACCTGCCGCAGAAACACAGGATCAGGCCTTTGAAACTTGTCACTGTCAAATTCTGAAGCATGCACAGCCATAGAATGTATTGAGTCTAACTAGGCTAAGTAGGGAACAAAAACAAAGCTTTGAATGTTACTAGCCCACAGATCCCCAGCACATGTGATTGTTTACCTAGCAATTATAGGTACGCTTCCAGGGGGCAGGGTGGGGGATTACAATAGAAAAAGGCAGTTAACAAATTACAATTTAGCTAAAAATAACTATAAGCCAACAAGAAATAAAACAGTAAAATCCAAGCAGCTTTAAACAGTAAAGAAGCCTTTCGCAAGGGCTGACATGAAAACAAAGTAGGCACCAAGCAGACCTCAGCCTGGATAGCTCAGCTGGTTAGAGCGTGGTGCTGATCACGCCAAGGCTGGAAGTTCGATCCCCATACAGGACAGCTGCATATTCCTGCACTGCAGAAGGTTGGACTAGGTGATTCTCAGGATTCCTTCCAACTCTACAACTCTATGATTCTCTCTGGGGACAGCATTTGACTCACCTCACATTCAGATGGTGAGGGCACACAGAGGAGGCCATCTACTGAAGACCTCATGGGAAATCTAAAATACTACCAAAATGCTGCCAGGTGTCTCTGTGATTCATACAATAACAGTGGGCTAACTTCTGTGTAGGGACGTGGGTGGCGCTGTGGGTTAAACCACAGAGCCTAGGACTTGCCGATCAGAAGGTTGGCGGTTTGAATCCCCATGATGGGGTGAGCTCCCGTTGCTTGGCCCCTGCTCCTGCCAACCTAGCAGTTCGAAAGCACATCAAAGTGCAAGTAGATAAATAGGTATCGCTCCGGCGGGAAGGTAAACAGTGTTTCCGTGCGCTGCTCTGGTTCGCCAGAAGCGGCTTAGTCATGCAGGCCACATGACCTGGAAGCTGTACGCCGGCTCCCTCTGCCAATAAAGCGAGATGAGCACTGCAACCCCAGAGTCGGCCACGACTGGACCTAATGGTCAGAGGTCCCTTTACTTTACCTAACTTCTGTGTACTGCTGGGTTTATTACCACCCCACATTAACATACCACAGCAAAATTAAAGCAGGAGTTCACTCTACAAGCTCGTTGTAACTATTATGTCTCAACCGGTGTCTCAGCTGGTGTCTCTGTGTGCTTATTTTCCCTCTTCCCTCCACATTCCCTTTCTGCCATATCTGCTAGATTTCTGTAAGTGGCAGAACGCCGCTAGATGAACGTGGTGCCCAAATAAAGAATAAAGCTAACCAAATGGAAGGCACTTAAGTCCCTGCCGTTTAACCATTTGCACAGCAATAACCTAACAGAACGCCACAAATGCAGCATAAATCGCACAAATCAATTAACCAGTCATCAATAAAAACTATTATAATCTATAAAACACTAATAACAAAACAGGAACTAAAAAATAAGCTGAACATCACAATTACAGCAAAATCAATACGGTGTTTATAATCAATAAAACAACATTAACAACTTTAGCTAAATAGCAACTAAAGAAATAAGCTAAGCGCTGCTAAGGTGTTTGTTCTTTAAAGCACTTTAGAAACCACAATGAAGCCTAAGAATTCAGGGATCCCACAGAGCTCAGTCTCTTTTCCAGGCTGGCTCACCAAGCGCAAAATGTTGGCGTGCCAGTGGCTTCGCATGCAACCTAAGTGATCTGTGACCCAGAGTCAGTATTTGAAAAACAAGGTGTCAGTACACTGCCACCTATTGGTAAAAAAGGGAGGAAATGCAATTAAAGGAATCCTGGACTGGGAAAAGGGAACAACAACAACAACAGGGGAGGGGGGGTGTTGACTACAAAAAGGTTTGTGAGAAACTGTAGAATTGTGAGGGTGTGAGGGCAGAGGTGAACTTCACTGGTGGAGATGCAAAACTCACTAGCGCTCCCCCCAGCTTATCTCTAGTAGCCAGGGGGCAACCATTCCCCCCACAGAATGCCCCTTGAATTTATTATTTTGGTCACAGACCAGTTCCAGCCCACATACAATATCAAGGAAGTCATAAAACACAATAGGGATTCATTTGAATTTGCAATTAGATATAACAGGGACACTACAGATATAGCAACAGTTAAAAAATATATAAATTAAAACTTAGTGTCAGGGAATCAGGAGCAGGAGCACTGGGGAGAGAGGAATTGGAGAGCGAAGGGGAAGAATCCGAGGGAAGCGTAGGGGAGTATGACAGTGGCCCGAGAGATTCCATGAGCTTCTCCAGCGAATCAGAAGATTCCCAGAAGGGGGCGCCGATGGTCAGAGCAAGGGGGGTCCCAGAGGGGACGCACCAGAAACAAGGAGCCAGCGGGGAACCCCAAAGCAGCAGTGGGGGATCGGGACCAGTTTCCCCACCAGAGCGTAGTGGGGGGGAAGAGTCACATGTGTCAGGGCCAGCGTCCCCTCCAGCCGGCAGAGGAGGTGAGTCAGGGCTGATTACGCCTCCATCGGAGAGTGGGGGAATGGAGGGGAGGTCAGTTGCAGCTAGCCCCCCCGAAGGGGGAAGCAGTGACAGCAGCAGTGAAACGGTCAGGAGGAAAGCTGCTGGCTGGGCGCGCGCGCCAAGTTCAAATGTGCAGGCGCGGGGGACAGCAGGAGCCCCGGATGGGGAACCAGCTCCTAAAGCCCGCCGGAGGGAGGGAGAAGGCTCAGGGGAATCAGCGTCAGAAGAGGCTAGAAAGGGCGAGACCCCGGCGGGCAGGGGGACCCAGAGGAGGAAAGAGCAGCGGAAAAGGTGGAGCAAGGCGAGGGTCTTAAACTGGTGTACAGGGGGAGGAGATTCAGAGGGATCATCAGCGGTCTGACAGTGAGACGTAGAGCTGCGCGCTGCGGCTCTGGAAGTGAAACTGAACTTCAATAAAGACTTTTGTACTTAACAACGAAGCAGCGTTGGTCCTTTGTGAGCTGGGACCTTGGGCAGCTCTGACACTTAGTCACTAACATATAACCTAAAATTATTATTTAAGGCCTTAATCATTAGAATAGCACAGCTTGTTCCCTAAGTTTTATGGCAAACGCACAGAATTTGGCTACCCTTAATGTGATCTCAGGATCCTTGTCCTCTACCAGGGATTTTAGGCACTGAAGTTCAGATTCATTTGGAGATTTTTGCATAGCAGGGGTAATAAATACCGAGCGTATATCCCTGTAGAAACAGCAGCGTAACAAGGCATGAGAGACAGTTTCTACCTCCATCAAGCCGCAGGGGCAGACTCGTTCCACGTATGGTTTACCCTCGAATCTGCCCTGCAATAAGGCAGATGGCAGCACGTTGAACCTAGAGAGGGTAAATGACCATCTGTATTTATGCCCCTTGAAATTTCGGGAGGGGGGGGAGAGAATGATGGCCATCAGCACAGAGATGTCAGACATGCGAGCTGAAGCATTGATTCATTTCACTCCCATGCCCTTGCCCTCAAAATGGGGCCGTGAAACTTTGCGGGAGATTGGCACTGCGTCAGAAACAGCATTAATCCAAAGCAGAAATTAACTTTTCTCAGAGACTAATCCCTTTCCTAAAACTGTTGTTTATTTCAGGTACATACACTGAAAACTCACACGTTATCAGGATGGCTTTAAAAGAGGATTAGACAAATCATAGTTGGAAGGGACCCAAGTGTCATCTAGCTCAACCCCCTGCAATGTAGGAATCCCAGCTAAAGCACCCCAAAAGACTATCAGCAATGCCTTAAAAAGTTTGTCTTCTCTCCTAACTGACTTCATATGCCCCCAGGCAGTCACATCTGATTGGCTGCATAGCATCTTGACATCATGCAATTGACTAGATGATCCTCAATTGGCTGGGATCACACATGTGACTTGATCCAGAAAGGAGGAACAGCACAAAAGAGGTAAGGATGGCAAGAAATATAGGATTGCGAAGGAAAATAGACTATCCTTGCAATTAAAGGGTTTACAGTGAAATATTTCTGGACGCTCTCTTATCCCCGTCAACAGTCCCAGATATCAAAATGGGAACATACTCAACACAACCTGAATCCTTGCTTGATTCAGAGTCACACTGTTGATGTGGAGTTTCCCCAGAAACAACTAAGAGACTTACATCATCAAATACTCTTGAAACAACATGTTTGTCTAGAATCGGAATGTATTTGGTTGTGCGAGGAACAGCTGTCGGGGCCAAAGCATCCATTATGGTGAGTCGCCTAGCAACCAAACCATGAGTCTTCAGCCACTTAGCGGAAGGGATATCTAAAGAGCTTTTTAAAAGACAGAAGGAGAAAATAAATGAGACACTGAAACCCATTCAAAAATACCCCTCCCCCCCTCCAAAAACAAGTTCATCAAATCTACTTACTCTTTATCTATCTTTTTATCTTGCGTCTTCTCTGCAGCAGGCACTTAAAAACAAGATTATTGTGTCATTTCACATGCACCAGTACTGGGGGACGAACAGTCAGGAGCACAGGGTTGCCTAGAGTGTAAGGTCCTGTCTGCACTATGCATTTAATGCAGTATCATACCACTTCAAATAGTGGGTTAGGCTATTTTGGAATTTGGGAGGGTGGCACGACGCTTGCAGCCTTCTCTCTGCAGCCATGACTGGCTCACCAGGGAGGGGCAGCCAAACGCAGATCAGGAGCACACACCAAAGAAACACCCAACAACATTCTGGTCCTTGTTTTTCCTGACAGCATGAAAGCACACCCGCCACTGCATTTAACGTTACATTAAATGCACAGCAGGCAGCAGCACTGCTAGCTTTAAAAGAAAACCGAAGTTAATACTGAGCACAGGAGGACCGTGTTTTAACAAAAACCACTGTACACGGAGAGAGAGGGTTCAATATTTAAGCTTTAATCCTTCCCTCCCCCAGAGGCAATTAAAATGACATCTTACCCACCTGCTCTTAGAAAGCTTCCATGGGCACCAAAGGGAGCTTTCCCCCATAAGGGTGGTTTTCATGGGATATTGGATGATTTGACAGGGGGCGATCCCACCAACCTGTCCAAGTTGGTCTACAGGGGGCAGGAGTGGAGATAAAGATCTGGCCCAGCAGGCCATAAACGTTCCCCACCGCTGACTCAGAGGAATAAAACATGGCTTCTGCACAGCTTCCCCCCTGCATAACTGCAGTTGCCTCAGGACCCACTAGGTGATGGAGGAGAGGGTTTCGTTCTCTCAGGAGCACAGAGTGCAGTTCAGTATTCAGTTAACTGGATATTTCACGGGCAGGGCTAAGGCGTGCAGAAACAAATGGTGGCCTAAGCATTAATAAAAAGGGCCACAGCTTACTTTTTCTTTCGGGAGATCCTCTTTCATTTGGACTTTGTTCAGAAGGCTTTCCTGCATAGCGTTGCGTCCTAAGCATGCTGCTCCTTGTTTGTTCTGCAGAAAGATGTTCACAAACACACACAAGCAACTTAGTAACAAACCAGAAGTCTGCTTAGATTCTGAAAAGCAAAATAACTTTTTAGTGCCTCCAGCCCTTTTGGCAAGAACTGCCCTGGAAACATCCCCACAGACAAAATGCACAGCCTCCATAATTAATTCTCTCCACTTTTCCGTTCACTGTGTGACTCAGTTGAAGATATAGTTGCTTCTGGGCAGAGTTGGGACCACACTCATAAGCTTCGAATATGCACTTTAAAATATATATGCTGGAATTTTGACATTTTGATTTTGCATGCCAAGATAAGAGGGCAAATACAGCTTTTTGGGAACAGGGCCATGCAGCCATTTTCAAAAAGGTAACAGGTCAAAGGAGTTTTTATTTTTTAATGATGTGTTCAAAATGCGAAAGGTTCAGATACAGAGTGCAATCCTACGTTAACTTACCTGAGAGTAAGTCCCACAATACTTAAGGAAACTCACTACTGAGTACAGTATACATGAATAGGATTGAGCTGTTCAGGAAGACTCCATTCATGGTGCTATCCCCAAAAAATTACATGAATTTCCCACTTAAGAAAAGGCCCTGTGTTTCCTTGCGAATCGGAGGGAATAGCACTGCTAATTCATTCAAAACCTTGATTTTGTCCAGTTTTAGATGTTTCAGATAATCAGAAATCAGGATGCTGTTGAGCACTATAAAATTGCATTGTACCTTCAGATTTTCATGTCTCCATGCCATAAACTTACAGGAAACTTTCCAAACTCTCATCCTATTGACATCCACAGAACCCCTTTCTACACTGGAGAACTGAGGTCAGCTCTTCGTGGGCCAAAGGGAATTCCTTTTCCCTTCAAACCAACAGGACATGCAAAACAGTACATGCAACTAGAAGCAGGATTCTCTTTTTGCCCCACAGCAGGTTAATAAAGGGAGGGTTGGCAAAAGAACCATTGGAAGGATCAGTGGGGACAGATCCCACCACTCAGGATTTTTTTTTCCAGCCAAAACTCAACAGAACCCAGTTTCAGCACCTTTCAGGTAGGCGCCAGTGTTCATGGTGAGTTCTGGCACCTCTTTTCCCAGAAAAATAGCACTATATCCTCATAGCTGTTCACAAATCTGCAGGATTTCCCACTGCAGTCTGATACAGAAAACAGCGAACCACCTCAATATTATTATTGTCATTTTTAAATATTTTAAATATTAGTGTCACTTTTAAAGCACACATATTTATTTTTGGTGAAGGGACCACAATAATGAGACAGACTGGAAAACAAATAATAAGAGAGAGTTCTGGCATGTGCGCACACACACACACACACACAAACACACAGATCCATTTTAGACTTCAGTTGGAACTTTCTCCATGCTAGTCTTGTCTTTCGAATGTAGTTTTGAGAGGACTGCATTTCCATGGTCTGTGCAGCACCTAGCACACATCTGGTGTTAAAACCATGTGGAAGAAGAGGTTTCATATTCAAGTTGTCAGAGACGGGACATGTTTCCCTGAGGAATCTCCACAATCTGTTTTACCTGCGTATAAGGCTTTCTTCCTTCTGGTTGGACTTTCAGAGCGACCCTGACGTCCATCTGTACCAGGTTCTGGCGAAGCCGTTGCAGGCTCTTCAGAGGCCCAATATGGCCTATCTGGAGATGGGGGATTCAGTCCCTCACCGTGTGTGGTTGCTGCGGATGCAGCAAAAGGCTGCCTGCGATGTCTGTTTAAGAAACAGGCAAGTCACTACCTGCGCCGAAGCAAGCACACACATACACACACCCACATATTTGGGAGAAACCGCTTTGAGAAGTGAGAAGCCTGAAATAGACACACATATTGTATTCAGCTAGGTCAGGGTTTCCCCAAACTTGGGTCTCCAGCTGTTTTGGGACTACATCTCCCATCATCCCTAGCTAGCAGGACCAGTGGTCAGGGATGATGGGAACTGTAGTCCAAAGACAGCTGGAGACCCAACTCTGGGGAACTCTGAACCAGGTCCTACTCAGAGTATACCTGTTGAAATCAATGAATCTGTTAGTCGTGTCTCTTAACTTCAAAAGGCTTACTCTGAGTAGGACTAGCATTGAATACCACGCCGTGTTTCTGCATCTTGGTGTGTCTCATATGAACCGGCACTTGATGCTCAAAAACTGGCATAGAATTCTAGGTCTTGGACAACCAAGCAGCACCTAAAGAAAAGCTTAAGAGAAAGCATAAGATCAGCAACCACACATATTTCCATTTGGAATCCAAGGAACCTGACTCTGCTATGAGCTCCTTAGAGCATTCTTTCCAAGATCTGTTTCTCCATGCGCAATCAGTCTTGGATCCATCTGCATGAAACCTTACTAGTGTTCAAAAAAACAACAACAAGCTTTTGTATGTGGATGAAACACTTCTCCACGACAAAGTAAAGGATGATGCAGGGAATCATCACATTTGTATTCTTTGGCCTTGGGTTCTCCACTTGCGGCAACATGGACCCCTCTGATTGGTTCAACAAGATCAGGCATTTGCGTACCACCACTGAAGCCACATTTAGCACAGCTGTGGTGGCTCACAGACACAAAAGAAGCAGCAGCTTATGGGTTAATCCTTTGGCAGAGAATCATCCTTGCGATGAGAGGAGTGAAATTTACCAGCATATAGAGGGGAACACATTATATTACCTACTGAAATGGATTCCTTAATGTAACGATGAGGAAATGGTGGCCCTCCAGATATTGTTAGACAACAATTCCCATTGTCCCTGAATGTTGGCCAGGCAGGCTGCGGCTGATGGGAGCTAGAGTCCAAGAATATTTGGAGGGTCACAGGTTCCCCATCCCCACCTCAGTGTTGTGAAGATGACCACTTTTTTTCCCCGTTCATATTTCTCTCCCGATATAGACATACTTATCCTGACGGTCTTTTGCTCCATTAAACAAATCCATCAATACGCTGTCAGTGTAAAAGGTATGTATTGTCTTCAGTTCTTTTTCTCCTCTTTCAATCTCTTTCTTTAGTAGATATATATCCTCACACTGCCAAAAATGAGGAAACGGTGACTGAAATTAATTACAAACCAGTTCTAAACCAGATACCAAACCTAAACAATAATACCAAGGGGGGGGAGTTTTATTTATTAAAAGAGCCATATCCCATCTTTCAGGACAAGGTGGTTTGCAAAACCCATGATAAAACATATGAAGCAGTAATTTAAAATAGCAATTTAAGCCTACAAATAAACCTCTTTAAAATTAACACTAAAACCACAGAAAGGCACATTAATTGATAAGAATAATGAAACACAGATGAAAATAAAAGCATATTAAGGGTCCTTTTAGCAGTCATGGGGGAGGAAAGTTACTTCATGGGCAATCTTTAATTGATACGGGGCCAGTACAGAAAAGGCCCCATCTCTGAATCACTCAGCCTAGTCTCTCTTAATGGCAGGTAAGAGAGCAGAATTCAGACAGCTTCCTAAGGCAGTCCTTCAGGTAACATGGTTCAAAACCACTGAGGGGTTAAAGGACAAAGCCAGCAATTTATAAACTGCGCCAGAAACAAATAGGCAGCCACTGTAAGCCGTGCAGAACAGGTGTAATACGCTTTGATTGTTGGTCTCCTACAAACCATTCTTGCCTCTGCATTCTGTACTAACTGGAGTTTCTGAACCATTTTTGAAAGACAGCCCCCACATAATGCATTACAGTAGTCTAGCCAGGATACAACCAGAGAATGAGACACTAAGGAAAAGGCTACTTCGTCTGGTTAAGGGTAGAGGTGGAAAACCAGCCAAATTTTCTAATTCAGTTAAGATTATACATAAAAATACATACCCTGCAGGAAAAAAACCTCATGCTTGAAAGTTAATTCAGCTTCATCCTTTACTATAGCTACTGATGTAATAACATAACTATGATGGATGATCATGGAGATACATTCTGCTGCAAATCTAGAATCCCATTACTGCACCCTAAGAATTATTATTGAATTATTTGTCATTCATCTTTCTGATATATGATCCCCCACACTCTGATAACACATCAATTTCTTATTTTTTTTTCCCATTTCATGACTAATGCACTTCCCAAAGGTGAAGTAAAAACATAAACCTGTCATTCCAGCAACCTTCCTCCTCTTACCAGCGTGGAGGGGTATGAAACAGAAATAGCCATAAAACAAAGTGTGGAAATCCACATCCCTGTTTCACAGCCCCTACAGCAAAAAAAAAAAGACTTACCTTGAGAGTTTAAGCTGTGCTGACTGCCAAAGTGAATGTAAGAAAAGACACACACACACACCCGACTTAGACAGCAGCCAATTTTAGCATATATACAAGTTTGTTCTTTGTAGATAGAAGAAGAAGAAGAAGAAGAAGAAGAAGAAGAAGAAGAAGAAGAAGAGTAGTTTGGATTTGATATCCCGCCTTTCACTCCCTTCAGGAGTCTCAAAACGGCTAACATTCTCCTTTCCCTTCCTTCCCCACAACAAACACTCTGTGAGGTGAGTGGGGCTGAGAGACTTCAAGGAAGTGTGACTGGCCCAAGGTCACCCAGCAGCTGCATGTGGAGGAGCGGAGACGCGAACCCGGTTCCCCAGATTACGTGACTACCGCTCTTAACCACTACACCACACTAGCTCTCAGATGTACTGGAGCTTATTAAAATCAACACATGCACACGCCCTTCAGCCAGGCTATTTATCCTTCCAGTGACAAGGCTACTTCTCCTTTCATTCAGTACATCTGCACAGGATATTACGCAGAGTTAACAGCAAGGATGAGCATCATCAGACACCTGTCAAAGCCCACACCCCAGCAAAGAGATCACTGCTAACAGCTCATCAGGTAGGAAACCCAGCAAGTGCTTACCAGAAGGGAGAGGGGTAAGATACCATATTTGTTCTGCCAGTGCATTCACACTGCACTGACCTTCCCGCCACCTCAGCTCTCCGCCTCCCAGTAAGCAACAGAGACACATCTGCCAAGTCTTAACCCCAAAACCCTTGGGCACTCATCCTCCTTGCTGTTGCTTCCTGTCCATCTGCTTCCTTCAAGCAATGACAAGAACAATGAGAAAGGCAACAAAGGCCACCACTTGCTTTGATCTCTCCTCCTGGGTAAGGGGTGTGCAGACTGGGCCCAAAAGGAGATCGCTAGTGGTGATCATGGCAAAGCAGTGGCGTAGCGTGGGGGGTGCAGGGGGGGCCGGCCGCACTGGGCGCAACATCTGGGGTTAGGGCAAATCCACGGGTTAGGGGGCGCAAATCCACGGGTTAGGGGGCGCAAATTACTTGCCTTGCCCCGGGTGCTGACAACCCACGCTATGCCACTGTGGCAAAGAGATGGGCACACTGAGTGACAGCGGCTCACTAACAGGGACTGGCTGGATGAGGAAGAGTGGTGGGCACTGCCCACCGAAGAAGCCTCCAGGGAGGACATAGAAGAAACAGGCTTAGACCCAGGATGGTGGTGGTGGGACACTGGGGAGCAGACTGAGGAAGGAATGAGCTGGGAGGTGCTAGAAGCAGGAGGTATGAGAAATCAAGGAGGATCAGGAGAAAGAGGCCCTTCAGGACAGGAGGCTGGGGATCGCAGTGTGAGCACAGACTTAGACAAAGAGGAGTCAGAGGTTACCCCCGCTACCCAGCAGGAGGATAGTCCCAGTCCTGCTGGTTCCCCTCCCCACCCCCACCCAGCACCCCGCTCATGGAGAGTCCTGCATGTTGCTGAGCAATGGGCCAGACAGGCCCAGAGAAGGAGCCCACCCTGTTGCCTCCATCTGCTTGGGAGGGATCCAGAGTGAGAGGCTAGAGGGGAAAGGTGGGGCCAGCAGTCAGTTTCAGCAACATCTCCAGCTAAATGAGAGGAGCCAAAGGAACTCTGCTGTGTTGTTACTTTATGTGAAAAATAGCTAATTGCATTTCATGTCTCAAGTTTTTTCCTGCCCCGTGGATGACCTGGGCTCGCCTGACAGCCCCCTGACATTCCCACATCTTACTCTAGGGTCCCTCAACATCTGGCACCAAACACCAGTATTCACAAGCGCCCTAGAAAATTAGGACTCGGGGGACTCTCCCACAAAGGCTGAGATTTGGCAGAGATAAGCTGTCAGCTGATCCTCCTGATGAGGCCTTAGTTCTGGTATATCCATTTTGCTTCTCAAAAATGCTTTTGAACCTTCCGTTTTATGCAGACCCTATTAAGAACTTTGTGCACTAACCAATTCCATCAAAAGGTATTATACAGCCTCCTTGGTATGAAAAAGAAACACCTTAAAGTCTTCATCTTAACTTTTACTAAAGACTTGCCTCAGAAGGTTTTGGAGCATCAGGGTCTCTCAAAATAATATGATAGTAATGAAACCGTCCACCTGTCTCACTGGCCAATTCATTTAAAAATTTATTCGCTCCGGTATCATCACAGTTAAAGGAAATAGTGTGAATTGGAATGTTCCGGTGACGCTGGAGCTGGTCTAGAATTCTATCGGGGGGCTAAAAAAGAGAGAGAGAAATTAAATGTATTGACACAGAGATATTAACCAATACGCACTGCATAACAAATCAACTGGCTTCAGATTATATCTTATTGAGGAAGTGATAGAAGCATTAAAGCCTTCCGTGATTTATACCATAACAGACAGTGCTTTGAACTACAGGCAGTCATCAAAACCAAAGGAAGCTTAATTCCACTGGCTCAGTGTGGCATCCTGGGGATCAAAGTTCTCATTTGCTATTTCAGCACCTTCATCCAACAATCCAAACACTGAAGGAATCTTCAGGTTAACTTGCTCCTGTGGGGTCCACAAGGCTGGCAGAACCAGCATTGATTTTGCAGTATGCCCAGCTAGTTTCCCAAAATGGGTACGACAGCTTCCCTGGTAAAGAAGTCTCCCTCTATCTCCAGGACATGCAACATCTAGTTCCAGCCTGAGACTGCAGCTCCTGCCAGCACACTATCTCCTTAATGTTTGCTGTGCTTGATAAAGCTACGCTTTCCCATAACCAATACCTTCCCGCCACCACTGTGGCTCCACTCCCCCCAGCTGGTGCTCCCTAAGCTCCTTGAGCCATTCTCCTTCCTCATCAACCCGCCACTCATATGTCATTGTTCCTCCCATTCCAACTGTCTTCCAAGACCATAATCAATGCTGCTTTCTCTACCCAGTACCTACAACTGTTTTTCTTTCCCTACAACCCCCCTTCCCCGAGCTGCTTGCCCCAGTTTTCTCAAGAACCTCCTTTCTCATCTACCCAAAGACCTCAGCTTTTGGACCCTCCTACTCTGGGCGCTGGAAGATCATGCTTCCTCTGTTATCATGCGTCCTTCACCATGTCCTCTTCCCAGACTCTCATGGTCCCAATGTCTGTCTGGAACAAAAGATGGTGAGGACACAAAGATATGTATCTTCCTTGAACTGACTCAGACTAGTCTCAGTTTGGCAAGCCCTGCTCTACATCAATGCTCTGCTTTGTCATATAGCCAGTGTTACATCATCATACTGCCCTGACATGTCTTGCTTCTTCCATAGATACCTGGTCAGGTCTCCCATCAGTGAGAAGATAAATGGCTTGAGTGTCACTATCAGAATAGGCAATCTGAAGTGCTTTCAGGGTATTTGTAGAACTTCCAATCTAAGCAGTCAACAGAGGGGAAAAAACATCAGGAGGAAATGGAAACATTAACAGTGCTAAACTTGTGAAATGGATTGTCACATCTCTTTGTCAGGTTTGCTGGTGAGAGGAACCTTACAATTTGTCCAAAGGAAAGACTTAATTCAGTCCCGGAAGTAGTCTAAATCACCTGGTGGGCAACAATCAAAATAGATTCCTTCCAGTAGCATACTTTTATGATGAAAGTATGAAATCTTTCTGCAGGAACTCTTCCCAAGACAGATTTCTGTGCTTCGAATACAGTGATACAACCAAAGGCGCTTTCACCCTGATGCTAAATGCTCTTTTGAGACCCAATAGCCCACTTCAGACATCACATCCCTGGTCCAACAAATCATGGTTTTGTTCAATCAGGAATGTGCCGTACACCTATGTGCTCTCTTCTTGCCCCTCCCACTTTCTGATTGGGCTTAATACAAGACTTCCTGGTTTGTCAAGACTACAGTTTGCTGTGCCGTTCAAACCAGAAACTGTGGGTTGAGTACTCCTACAAACCAGAATCAAGTTCTGGTTTGTAGGGAGCACTCAAAGTTCAGTGGACTGTGGCGTGACAAACTAGGAAGTCTTGTATTGTCAAGAGCATGAGGAGGAAAGAGGAGTAATAATAATAATAATAATAATAATAATAATAATAATAATAATTTTATTTATATCCCGCCCTCTCCGGAGAGGCTGGGCTCAGGGCGGCTAACATCAAAATATATAATACACTAAAACATTAAGTCAAACAATCGATTAAAATACAGCTTAAATTAGATTAAAAGCAAAATAGAATCATATGGCAACCTATATGAATTATAATGGTGCTTAGACCTTAGATTCAAATCCTCATTCAGCTATGAAGGTGACCTTGTACAATCACTATATTTTAGTCTAATCAACTGTACAGTATTGCTGTGAATAAACTGGAGGTTGCCCTAGCTGCTAAGAGCATAAAATGGAAGAGGTATACAATCATGACTTCTTTGGAGAAATTGCAGGTTTAAAATGTGCTTAAGAACAATTCAGGAACCCTTATATTTAAGCTGTGCACACGAGGGGACATAGAGAAGAGCACACAGGCACATGCAGCACATTCCTATAGCTTGTTAGACCAGGAATGTGATGGCTGAACCAAGAGTGTCTTAAATGCAGAAAGGGAGTGGGAGAAGGTGTTACTCTTGCAAATAAAATTGTGCCTTTCAAGCCAGCTTTACAGTAACCAAAAATTAATTGAGGTGCACAGCAAAAACTTGGGTTACTCACATTTTCTTAAAGTGTTTTTTGTTCCTATATTTACCTCCAGATCGTTTACCCATAGTAGAGCTTCTCCCAAACTTTCTTCATTAACTCTAGCAAGTTTCTCCTTCCAAGCCACTGCCTCAGTGTCAAATTTAACAAAGTTAACTTTGGTTTTGTCTCTCAGTTGTTCCTGAAAGAAATGCTCCATTGAATTCTCCTTCATAGAAGAAATGTCACACTTTTTGCTGTATTTGAAAAGCAAATGACTACAGGAGTACATTTCATTCTTCTAGAAGTGATAACAATTATTTATTTCTGGAGATTGTAATTCTACCTCACAGAGTTTTGGACGTACTGAATCTACCCACACACCTCAAACTGGAGAAAGTACCTTGTCTTCCGCTCTATAAGACGCACCCGACCACAAGACACACCTAGTTTTAGAGGAGGAGAACAAGAAAAAAAATGTTCTCTCCCTCTCTGTGCAGCGCCCCTTCAGCAAAGCGGCAGGAGAAACGGAGCCCCTGCCATTTCTCCTCCGGCTTCGCTGAAGGGGCACTGCGCAGAGAGGGAAAGCTGCGCAGCGCCTCTCCAGCGAAACGAAGCCAGGAGAGCCTTTTGCGAAAGCAATTGCGAAAGCAATGCGAACCCTCCTGAGCACAGCGGGAGCACTCCCGCTGCCCTCAGGAGGCTTTGGCCGGCTGTCCCTGAAGCCAGGAGAGCAAGAGGGATCAGTGCACACCGATCCCTCTTGCTCTCCTGGCTTCAGCGAAAGCTGTGCAGCCTGCATTCGCTTCATAAGACACACACACATTTCCCCTTACTTTTTAGGAGGGGGAAAGTGCGTCTTATAGAGTGAAAAAATACGGTATCTATGTTTTCATTAGAGGGAAAAGATTGTCACTGAGTGGTAGTTAGGGATGTTAGACATTGTTTCCCATTCCGCTCTGTAATCATCGCATGCAGCACTGTTTCCATTTCTGCTGCTGTTTACCTTCTACCAAAGACAGCTTTATTATTCTCGCTATCTGATGTGGTGAAATTACATAACTTATATAATGAATTATGTAAATGCCATTGTCACTATGTTATTCCAACCCCATTCATTTCAATGCAAAGGAAACACAAAACAAATGGGGGGGACACACATAATCAGTGAAATTTCATTCATGAACAAAAAGCAATGGCAGCAAATGTGGATCATATTATGGATCAAATTGATTTTCATTCTGGACATAGGAATGTACAGTGGTACCTTGGTTCTCAAACGCCAAAAAATCTAGAAGTAAGTGTTCCGGTTTTCGAACGTTTTTCGGAAGTCGAACGTCCGATGTGACTATCGGCTATTGTTTCCAGGGTGCCTGCACCAATCAGAAGCCACGCCTTGGTTTTCAAAGATTTCGAAAGTCAAACGGACTTCCAGAACAAATTCAGTTTGAGAACCATGGTACCACTGGATTTGGGGCTTTTGTTTTTGCTATTTATTTTGCATTTTTGTTTTTGAGGCTTTTTTGGTTAATTTGTTTTTGTGACTGTGTGGAACCCAGTTCAGCTACTGATTGATTGACTGATTGTGTGACTGTGGAAATGGATAAAAGACCCCCATCCAAACAATGACTATCATCAGTGCAGGTAAGGAAAAAAAGTAATTTTAATTTTTATCATCCACAATACTGTCTTATTTATTTTATAGGACAGTACGTTGATTATTGCTTTCATTTTATGGATCAATGGTCTCATTAGATAGTAAAATTCATGTCAAATTGTTGTTTTAGGGGTTGTTTTTTAAAGTCTGGAACGGATTAATCCATTTTGCATTACTTTCTATGGGAAAGCACGCTTTGGTTTTGGAACGCTTTGGTTTTGGAATGGACTTCCAGATCGGATTAAGTTTGAGAACTAAGGTACCACTGTATAAGCAAACACCAGCAATTTCCACTCTCCTATTGGCAGAGCACATAGTTTGCACTCGATAAGGTCCCAAGTTTTGTCCTTGCATCTCTAGGAAGGATTGGAAAGAATCCTGTCTGAAACACTGGGAGTTAGGTGGACTAATCAATCATCTGACTTGGTACAGCTTTCTATATCCCTCTGCATGACTGGAGAAATATAGAATAGGTCTTTGCACGCATTTTGTTTTACAATCCTTGCCTTGGGGAACATAGTTGTCACTCACCCGCATGAGCTGAAATATTTTCTGCTTCACCACGGGCAGTTTGTCTTTCATAGAGTGGGATGTATCAATGAGAAAATAGATGTTATCTTCAGTTACATCTCCAAAGAGTGCTCTGCTCCCTTTTTTCAGCTCCTGAAGTCTACAGGAAAACACACTCAATGTGAAATGAGAGGCACAGACTAAACTGTGTAAAATGCTCCCTTTGTCTTTCCTTAACTATCCTATGCTTGTAAAAACTTATATGATAATAGAGATCAAATAGAAAAACCCAGTCAAATATTTTTTTAAAAAACAAAATCTGAAGTCATTATATATACAATACTCTTTAAACGTGAAAACCTATTAAAGCTTAAAATCATACAAGAATGGGATCTAGAGTCTAAAACTCCTCCACATTTTAAGGGGTATCAGTATGGTGTGGTAGTTTGAGCGTTGGACTAGGACTGAGAAGACGATGTCGTTAATTTGTAGGCCACAAAATTCAACAGAGGACATTGGGCCAATTACCATCTGTCCACTTGATCTATCTCAAATTGCAACGGTAAAATGAGGTTGGGGGACTATGTATTCTGCTTTGAGGCCCTTGAAGTACAGTGGTACCTCAGGTTAAGTACTTAATTTGTTCCAGAGGTCCGTTCTTAACCTGAAACTGTTCTTAACCTGAAGCACCACTTTAGCTAATGGGGCCTCCTGCTGCCGCCACGCCACCGTAGCACGATTTCTGTTCTCATCCTGAAGCAAAGTTCTTAACCTGAGGTACTATTTCTGGGTTAGCAGAGTCTGTAACCTGAAGCGTATGTAACCTGAAGCATATGTAACCCGAGGTACCACTGTATATTATTAATGGTAACATCAACAACAACAATGTTTTTTAAAAAAATCTTTATGCAATTACAGTATAGATGTATTATTGTTTACTATATAATTATCGTGTTGCTTCACAAATTCCTGATAATGTACTCATTACCATTTCCCCTTCATCTCAAAATGTACTGCATAAAAATAATTACCTGAATGGTTGACATGGCAACCTAGAGAAGCTATAGCGTCAGAGAAGGCTGTTTACCATGTTGGGTTCATTACCTCCTGTTCCTTAGCTTAACCTTTTCCCACCCATGGCCTTTTAAACTGAACTCTCACATTAATACACCTACATCAATGTGTGGGCTGCATGTTTCAAAACAACACTTAACCAACCACTTTACTGGAGAATATAGAGCAAGGGTATGGAACCGATGACCATCCAGATATTGTAAGACTCCCAACTCCCATCTGCTCCATACAGCATGGCCAATTGTCAGCGAAGATGGGAGTTGTAGACCAAAACAGCTAGAGAACATCAAACCAGGAAAGGCTATCAAGACCATAATTCAGAGAACTATGTGGAATGTAACATCACAAAAGCAGTCAAATACAGTGGTACCTCGGGTTACAGACGCTTCAGGTTACAGACTCCGGTAACCCAGAAATAGTACCTCGAGTTAAGAACTTTGCTTCAGGATGAGAACAGAAATCGTGCAGCGGCAGCGCAGCAGCAGCGGGAGGCCCCATTAGCTAAAGTGGTACTGCAGGTTAAGAACAGTTTCAGGTTAAGAACGGACCTCCAGAAAGAATTAAGTTCTTAACCCGAGGTACCACTGTAAAACATTTCCTGTTTGCCCAGAGGGGACACATAGGGGAATGTTGCTCCAGCCAGGAGGACTTCCTGTCACACCTGGTCTCGAGCATCCTCCCCCTGTGTGTGACCAAGTAAATGGGCATGACCCTGGGATACCCCATAAAAGAGGTGGTCACGCAGCCATCTTCCCCTTTTCTCTTGATGCTCCTCCTCTTGTATTATCTTGATGCTTTTGCTGTGTGCTGGCTCTCAGCCAGCAGCACATGGGCTCATTCCTCACAAGAGGATGAACCCACACTTTTCTATGTACCTATAACTACAAGCTAAAGCCTGCCTTCAGGATCACACTGTGGACTGAATGTGAGTAAACCTTATCACTACTTTAAAAGAAGATTTTATTGTGTCATTATTGTTTTAAGAGGGAACAAAGGGGGATTAACCAGGAACAAAGCCAATCTGGACAAGCCAGACTGGATTGCTTAACTCAAGTGATTCTCACAAATCCAATCAACTAGCTTCCTGCTATGTACAGTGGTACCTCAGGTTACATACGCTTCAGGTTACATACGCTTCAGGTTACAGACTCCGCTAACCCAGAAATAGTACCTCGGGTTAAGAACTTTGCTCCAGGGTGAGAACAGAAATTGTGCTCCGGCGGCGCGGCAGCAGCAGGAGGCCCCATTAGCTAAAGTGGTGCTTCAGGTTAAGAACAGTTTCAGGTTAAGAATGGACCTCCGCAATGAATTAAGTACTTAACCCGAGGTACCACTGTACATGGGAATATGTTCCGCTACAAGCTCACTAGCGTGAGTGAGGAAGGATAATATTAATCAATATATCCTCTCCTACTGTCCTCAACCTTCCCACAAACTATGCTGAGGCCTGCTTAACAAACAATATAGTGCATCTTCTGAGAAGGGTTACCACAGGTTCCCCATCCCTGACATGCAGAATATGGAGTGTTACAGGTTAGGCATGAAAATGTTGCATTTAGGTTCAGGTATGATCTCAAACAAACAGGTGAATTGCACCATAACTTGAGAAGTCATGTAAGAAGACTGAATTGGTGATACAAACATGTTCTGTAATATATCTCTCAATAAGGTCACTCTAAATGCTTTATCAACTAATATTTGTGTGACTTTTTTTTATATGCAATCCAAAAGTTGTTGGTTTTTTTTTAAGGCCTGGTGAAAGTTTTAAGACCTGACAAAAGTTTATAACAGTGCCCAAATATCGCACAATCATTTTTAAAGCAGACACGAGTTATGTATTGGACAGCTTTCCCATTATGGGACGCTGCTTTTGAAAATATTACATTAGAAAGCAATTGAACCTTAGTTCCATTTGATCGAGAACAGTCTTCATTTTATCTTCATACTGTTTGCACCTTTCCCCAGTCAAATGCATATGGAGTGTGGGCCCATCTTCCAAGTCTGTATGCAAAAACTTGTCACAGTATTTTGCATCGATTAACTTCTTGTTAGACTCCTATACGGGCAAGACGTTCGGGGGAGAATGTGGAGACATGATCTACACAAAGCACTGGCTAGAACATTTTAATGCTGCATTTTTATGAAGACATGGCAAACACACACACTCTCAAGCTCACTTAGACCTCCCTGTCCAACCAAAATAGTATTCCCCCCCCCCATCCCCTGCATGGGCTTGTGGGGGGAAACTATTGTAGCTAATAGAAGACTTTTTCCCAGCCTAATTGCAACATGGGGTAGGATCACTGGAGGAGGAAGAGGAGTACGGGGGGAGCGCACTGTTCCCGGCAGCGTGATCATGGTAGGGTACCATCGCAGCTGTCCACCGCCCACGCTGGGCGCCCTGCCCCTGCAGGCGGCGCCCCCCACCCCGGGACGCACGCCAGCCCCGCCCCACCTGCTCTCCGCCCCCCGGTGCCGGAGCATGAAGCTCCGTTGCTGGGTAGGACAGAGGGGGTCACAACTGGGGAAAGCAGATTTAAGTCCCCCAAATAATTCTAGGAACTGCAGTTTGCTAAGAAACTGTAGTTCTGTGAGTGGAAAACTACAGCTCCCAAGATTCTTTGGGGAGTAAGTCAAGTGTTTTAAATGCACTTTAACTGTATAGTGTAGATCCACCCTGACAAGATGCTGACTTGAACTCACTTCCTCCTCCTACATGCCTCCCTCATGACAGCAGACATATTTAACATTCTCTTCTGCTTAGATGAAAGAGGAGGATGTGGTGCCTGCTGCAGAACACCAGAAGCTCTGTGGTTAGCGTGACCAAACCAGTCTAATTTACCTTCCCCTCAACTTCCCTCCCCTTTCTGCGATTATTTATTTTATATCTTTTTTATTACTGCACATTCAATTCAAATATATTTACTAATTTTCCCTTATCTTCCCCTTAATTATATCTTACTGCACGTGTTTCCATCAGTCCCACTAATGTTTTGATTTGTTTTGTTTTTATTTGTATCTTCAAATAGTCAATAAATTTTCCCCATTCTATTTTTTTTTAAGTCTCTCTTCCTGATATCTTATTCATCCAGTGAGTTCTGCCATTTCTGCGTGTTCCATCAGTTTCAGTTGCCAATCTTCCTTTGTTGGAACCACAAACCCCAAAGTTCTGGCATGTTCTTTAATCCCTCCGGAGAGATACTGACAGTGTGGATTCATCCCTGTCATAAACTAGCACAGCTGTAAACCTATGTGACAAAACTGCAGTCAAGAAAATGTACCAAAACTAGTGGATTACCTACAGCATCAGTTTGCACCGATTCATCCTGTGGCTTGGTTCTTATGTTGACAATCCCCTTTGCATGACGAAAACTGAGATCGCCAAATGCTTTTGTTATGGTCAGCTTCTGCGCTTTCAAGCCATTCTTCTGAAGCCACTCCTTGGTATTCACATAATCCTCTGCTCTTGAATCATTTACTATACCGTCAGTTTGGGCTGATGGCGTAAAAAGGAATGAATGGAATGTGCATTTGCTGACACTAGACTGAACCTAATATAATCAACTCGAGCACTCTCATTTTTAAAAATACATGCTTTCCTCCCTTTTACAAAGCAATACTGCTTTGTTAAAATGACCTAAGATAGGAAGACTTTGCATATGAAAAAGCAAAGCACAACGCTTTAAAAACATAATGCCTAAATTGGGATTTCCAAATCCAGAATTTGGAACTGTAATAATCGCCCTGTGAAATCAAAATGAGTTGTTGATCAGCTTTTTGTCCTGCAAGACTACAAAGTGCCTTAATGTGCACTGTGAGAGATATAGCTTTAAGATAACCTGTAAATTGATAAGATATGGTCCTTTGAATCTGAAAGGATTTTGAGATAATGCATCCATTTTAAATCCATCACTCCCGGCACAGACTGAGCTTGCACTTGAGCCTAGATCTCCTGGGTAAACTACACCACTTGAGCAAGGAAAGATGAAGTCTGCAGTGGATGGTATTTTAAAAAATTGGGCGGATGATGTACAGTACAGACCAACAGGCAAGGGAAGTTTAGGGCATGAGGGCTAGTAGGCCTGGCCATTCCTTGCCTCCCCAGTGCTGCTCTGCCGTTTACTCTGCAGTTTAGAAGACAGCAATTTAGAGGCAAAAGCACACATGACACCAGAGACATAGGTATCGGCCTTATATCGAGATAGACCATTGGGTCCATATAGCTCAGCATTAAATAAACTCACTGGCAGCAGCCTTCCAAGATTTAAGGTAGTGTCTGCATGCATAACATGTATTCTACCAATGAGCCATGGCTTCAAGCATGCTAGAGTGACACACTCATAATTCACACTTGCAAGAAAGACTGCAGCCACTCTATTAGGCAAACTTCCTGCAACGTGCAGATCTGTAAGAGCAACCTCATCCTTTTGAGTGCCACTGACTTACAATTGTCCGTAATGGAATCGAGAGCATAATCATCAATGCTGCAATGCAGTCAGAATATTTAAAAATATGTGTGTGTGTGTGTTCATAACATACCTGAAGGTAGTTCAGACTGCTCAAACTCTATCAGAATTCTCTGAACTTGTATCAGTGCATTCCTGGCTTCTTCCATCTCCTTCCAGATCAGGTACACATCTTCTCTGACCCCTGTTCCTGAATTTTGGAGTAATGCGAGAGGCACAGAAATAGAAGCAAATTTAGTTACCTACTGAGTTTCTCTGGCCTTTCATGCCCTCTGAATGCCTTTACTTTTGATAATCATAGAGGAGTCGTGGGCAATCACTGCACACCTTTCAATAATATATCCAGGAGAAAATGCATTCTGAGTATATGGGAATGACTAATGCCGATAGGGGGAGCAAATCTGAGCTGGTTTTATAGTGTCTGACAGTAAACCTAAAGACCTGTGGATTGCTTTCTCTGGAATGCATCTAGACCCACGGGTTTGGTTTGGTTTTTTTTGCAAAAAAAAAAAATTATATTGATTAAAAGAACTAAAGCTCACATTGTTCTTTTTTTCAAAGAATCCATTATGAAACATTTATTTATTCATGTATCTGCAAATATATCTGTACTGCCAAACCAAAAAACTATCAAGGCAGTGGACAGTGTCAATCATGATTTTAAAGTGAATAAACAAAAATAAGCCAAATATAACAAATCAGGTTAATACCTCAGCTGGCTCACCCCTGTGTGAACAGCTATGTGAACATACGTGTTTTAACATGATCGCTAAGGACTGGTAATTTTTGCTTCTGAACTCTTATACACTTATTATATATTTTAAAAGTGCAAGATCATAGGTACATCATCATCATCATAATTTATTATTTATACCCCGCCCATCTGGCTGGGTTTTCCCAGCCACTCTGGGTGGCTTCAAACCAAATATTTTTTTTAAAAAATGCAATAAAACATCAAACATTAAAAAAATTCCTAAACAAGGCTGCCTTAAGGTGTCCTCTAAAAGTCAGTTAGTTGTTTATTTCCTTGACATCTGATGGGAGGGTGTTCCACAGGGCGGGCGCCACCACCGAGAAGGCCCTCCGCCTGGTTCCCTGTAACCTCACTTCTCGCAGTGAGGGAACTGCCAGAAGGCCCTTGGAGCTGGACCTCAGTCTCCAGGCTGAACGATGGGGGTGGAGACGCTCCTTCAGGAAATACTTGCATGCATGCCCCAAATGGAAGAAGGTAGTCAAGAGCAAAGGGACACTTATTGAGTGGAGGGGCCAAAGCACACAGCACAGAAATATTACATCAAGGATCGCCCACTGGTATGGATGTGAAATAAAAAGAATAGCTATGGAAATAAAAAGCATAGCTATGGAAAGCATTAAACTGTGAGCATTTGAACCTCGTGTGCCCATCACCCACAGAGAAAAATCACGTGTGAATGGCCCATTTGTGAGATCTTGCCCCCACCTGGAAGCACCCATTGCTATAGTGAGTCAAAGCTGTGTGTTCCAACCTACCAAGAAAAAATCCTGCAGAGAAGTGTACTGCATCTCCACATACAGAGCATGCAGAAATGCAGCGCTCTCTACAGATGCTTGCAATATAAAATGTGCATTTGATGTAGTCCACAAATGTTTAAGCCTTGATAAATATGTGGAATTGTTAAGGTGCCACAAATCTTCTCCCCACCGCAAACCCTACTTATCACAATGGTGGGCATTTTGCTAGTAGAGCCACACTGCAATTAAATGCTATAAAAAAATCTCAGTATGGATGCAGATAAGATAGGGAATCATACACAGACACAAAAATATCACAAGAACAAATGTGTGCTTTCCCCCCCTATATACCAGAAAGCTTCTCTGGAGCTGTATTTTAAATCAAAGATACCTGCAAACGTGCTAGTTCACTGCGCCTGCAAAGCAGTCACAGATTGACTCCCCATCATTAAATACCAGCGCCGGCTTTATTTGCCTGCAGTATCAGCTTAACCCTCTTCTGTGCCAAGATAATGTCATGCTTTATGATGCTGCAGTGGCACCGCAGTTGGCGCGAACTACTTTTTAAGGAGTTTATTTCCTGGCACAGCAAAATCTTGAGAGGGGGCCATAAGCCGCAGATCTGACAGCAACATGCTTCAGCTATCATAAAACTTTGAAGAAGCTAATATTTGAGGATCCAATAAATCTACAATTATTGCTCAGCTGAAATAAAGTATGTATGTTCTTGCATATGCACAAGTGCAGCTCTGACAGAAACAGCAAGGCTCCTCTCGCTCCTTTTTCTTCTAGCATTGCACAACTTTAAATGTGCTATTGTATACTGCCATCTCCTGGGACTCTCCTATATTTCTACTTTCATATTAGAGGGGGAAATCAGCCTAGGAGAATGAAGGAAAGGTTAGTAGCACACAGTTCTTAAAAGAATACAACAGGATTTGCTGTTCTCATTTATTAGCCAGAAATAAATTTTATTGCTTAAAAACAAGCAGTGGCTTATTATCATCACCACCATATGGGGGAAAAACACACATAAACCTGTACAAGCCAGGACCATCAGATTACGGTCTGTCTAAAATGAGCCACAGTCAGTATGATTTGGGCATTTAAAGTTATTCCCGATGCTTATTTTTTGCAAGCCACTTTTACACTTGCTTGGAACTATAAGGAAGCATAGGCACTTTAAAAATTTTTAGTTATTTAAGTTCACCATGTGATGATCATAATATCGAGCAACATGAACTTTTGAAAATACTACACTTCATGGTTTTCCACTCTGAAAGTATTTGTTTATTCTCTTGTGTTTCTTTTAATGTTAAATAGACTATTGTATTTTAATATTCTGTTGGAAGCCGCCCAGAGTGGCTGGGGAACCCCAGCCAGATGGGCGGGGTATAAATAAATTATTATTATTATTATTATTATTATTATTATTATTATTATTATTATACCTCTGCATGAATCCCACCACAATTCACAATGGGTTAAGACCTCCGGACGGCCTTTGCCTAATAATAATAATAATAATAATAATAATAATAATAATAATAGCAAAATATAACCTGCATATCATCTCAGCATACCTTGAAAACCCAGGTGCTTAAGAAAAGAAACAGGCTCAAAAGTTTTCTTTGAAATGGGTCACAAATCCGCCCAGAAGAGAAAGAAAGAGCTGCTAACTGATTTCCTCTGGGCATCTGCAACTGGGCAAATGAAACAATGGCTCTGTTCTGCACACACCACTGACCCTGAATGTTTAATCTGTTTATCGCCGGCTCAATAAACTGCACAGCCACAGAACACGGGAAACAAGTTGCATGCAGTTCCAGATCTGCATTTTGTTGCATATGCTTGGTATGTTAGGATCAGGTTGCTCTGGCACAGAGACATTAAAAGGAAAGGTAGACACTAGCGAGCCCTTCTGAAGCGACACATGGAGGCAGTAGCAGACTGAGATAAAAGCAAGCACTCATCAGCAGCTTTGCTTCTTATAATGTATGTATGGCCCTAGGAAGGTGCCTTCACAGGTCCAGGAAGGTTACTGCCAACTACACTGCCTGCCAGTGGCTCTCCAGGGTTTCAGACCAGTCCTACCTGGAGATGCCAAGAACTGCACCTGGTACTTCCTTCGTGCTTATTGATCTAAGAGCCCTTTCTCACTATGGCTTTGAGCACTCGGCTCTACCATTGGGCAGTGAGGCAGTTGTCTCAAGCAGCATATGCTAAGGGGCAGCAAATGCCAGTGAGATGCTGGGTGGGGCAGAGCTGTGTTTGCATTACACAGACTGCCCTGCATCTCCTGCCTTAACTTGCTGCCTTCAGGCAAGACTGGAGGTCCTTGTCCTATCACCAGCATTGGTGTAAGACTGAACGGCCAGCCCAGTGGGCTTCCGTCGGTTGTAGGAGGGGAGGGCACCATCTTGTCCTTCGCCTCAGGCAGCAAAGTGTCTTGGGCTTACACTCAATGACACCAAACTCTAGCCACCAAGTAATCAACCAACACAGAAGGTATATCAACCTGCTACTGAGTCACAAGTTCTGTAGGACTAATTCATGAAAATATGAAACATTGATGGGCTAGTTGCCTGAACTTCACACTGGGGTCCTATGGTTAAGTAGCCTGAGGTCCTATGGTTAAGTAGCCTGCTTAATACTAGAGAAAGGCTCTGCTGGGTAGCTGATTGAGGACACCAACCATGTTCCCATAACAATTTAAGTAGTCTGGGAAGCCCACTCAAGGTATCTCTGAACCTTTAACATGAAAGCACTAAACTTCCTAGGTTTCCTCTTTCTTTCTTTCTTTCTCTCTCTCTCTCTCTCTCTCTCTCTCTCTCTCTCTCTCTCTCTCTCTCTCTGATTTGGGTATCATTTAGTCCCATTTCACACACCAGCATGTCAGAATGCAATCATTATTTTCATATTATATCTTCTTTGTTTCTCAGGACATCCTTTCTAGGAAGAGCTCGATAAACAGACCCCAAAACATGCAAGACAAATATATCACTCCAGGGTCTTTTCTGCTGTAGAAGGCAGAGAGAGACAGAGAGGCGGAGGGAGTCCTGGACGTACCCAGAGTTTTCCAATTGGCTAGGCATGATGTCATAACCACAGCTATAATACTAGGTAAATGCCCAAGACTAATTGTGTTCCCTTTTAACGTGTAAATTCTATTCTGTAAAAGCAATAAATACATGGCCTACAAAGCGTTTCTTGTAGATTACTGCACTTGTGGGCTGATTAAAACCATTCTGCAATTTAGCCATTAAGAAAAGGGAAAGTGCAGGGGCATAATTTTAAGAGCCGCAGCAGCTTTCAACGCATCTATTGAAATATAAACGAGAGGGAGCAGGAATGCTTCTTGCTCACAATGGAACCCAGCAGAGAGGCTCTGTTAGTTGCAAGCCATCATTAAACAGCTGCTGAATTAAAATTAAAATACAGAGGAATTAGAAAGTCGTCCCTCTTAGAAATATCACAGTCCCAAGTGACCTTTAAATAAAAGGACAAGCAGTGCTTCCAAGAAAAGGGGACATTCTTTTTCTGGCTACATTTTACGCAATTACACTTATTCTATTCTTTATGTTCCAGGATCTGCTCTTTGTTTTGCAGCCTGGGGGGCACGGGTGTCAACACCATGTGCTGGCTTGAACCCTACATGGCTTGGAGAATTAGGCTGCGTACACAACATGCCTTAAAAGCATATTCTTTCCCTCAAAGAATTATGAGCACTGTAGTTTGCTGAGGGTTGCTGGGAATTGGAACTTTGCAAGTTCCACTGCCCAGATTTCTGAAGAGGGAAAGAATGTGTTTTGAAGGTTTCTTGTGTTTTTGACAGGCGGATTTGACAGGTGGGCATCCCCATCTGCTTCCCAAACATGTGGCATCACAATGACATCATGCTATTGCCAAGGCCAATCCAAATTAGGGTCTGGCCTGTGGAGCCAAAAAGGCCCCCCACTTTTGCAACATGCACCTATATAGCATGCAGCCCAACCCTCTATGTGTGTACCCAGAAAGTAAGCTCTACTGAGTCTAATGAGACTTAAGCCCAAGTCAGTGTTTACTCCAGCCTTATAAAAGATAAATGAACAGACAAGCAAAATAAAAGCTATCCTAAAAAACTGCAGTAAAAGCAGGCGAATTAAAATGGCTGAAAATTTAATAGCAGGATACAACAAAGTAGCAGATAAAAAGAATGTTGAAAAACGAAGTCTTTAAAAGATGTCTGGAAAGTGGAGGAGACCTGGAAGACCTACACAGGGAGGGTATTCCACAGTTTCAGAGCCACCACCCCAAAAGGTACACATTTGTGTACCTGTCCATGTAACCTCAAAGAAAGGTGGAACTAACAGCAAAGTCTCTGACACCGATCTTAACTGGTGAAAAGGCTCATGGAGGAGCAGGTGGTTCCTGGGGGTCATTTTTCAATACAGATGTTGTTTTTTAACATATTAAAGTCAAATAAATGCTGGCTAATTCCCCACCACCCTGGTGCATTTACTTATTCAGTCGTACCTTGGATCCTGAACGCCTTGTGAGTCAAGCGTTTTGGCTCCCGAACGCCGCAAACCCAGAAGTGAGTGTTCCGGTTTGCAAACATTCTTTGGAACCCAAATGTCCAACGCGGCTTACGCGGCTTCCGATTGGCTGCAGGAACTTCCTGCAGCCAATCAGAAGCTGCACCTTGGTTTCCGAACATTTTGGAAGTCGAACGGACTCCCAGAACGGATTCTGTTCCACTTCCGAGATACGACTGTAATGTGGATGCTCAACATGTGTCCTGTTTAAAATCTTGCACATTCTAGAAAATATCTGAAAAGTAACTGAATCAAGATGTGATGACTTGTTAGTGATACAACACACACATACGCACAACACATATGCAGTTCAGTGACAAAAAGGGAGGAAAGAACTTGTATTGATTTATGTATGTATATAGTCTGCCTTGTTCCTGGGTAATCAGCCTTTGAAAATTGTGTGTACTCAGTCACAACAGGGACTAATGTTTCTCTGTTTTCCCCTGGCTGTTAGCAATTCCTTCTTTCCTATTAACACACGTAATTTGATACACAATTATTTGGAAGCTTCCAAACCCCTTGGGGGCTTTTGCATTTATTCAAAACAGGCCTGCTGGAACATGCAAACTTGCCACCTTTCTGAAAGGGAATGTTTTTCACCGTTCCTCTTCACTTTCTCTAAATATCAAACACTCTTCTCTAAAATACAGGAAATAGGGGGTGTCCAGCTCCATTAGCTAAGAATGGTTTCAGAAAGAAAATGGCCTTTCCCCCTCCCACACAGCACAATGAACTTCTCAATGTCATGTGCCGTTGTAAAACTGTTCCCCATTACCATATTGTTCTCTGGGCTGCCCCAGTGATGCGTTCTACTCTGCACCTTCCAGTTTAGCTTAGGAAATTTGTGAAATTAATTTCAGAACTGGTACACGCGTTGTTTGCCACTGTTTTGAATGTGCACCCCCACCATCTGAAGTGAGGTAGGTGGATACACGGGGGGGGGGGGGAGGCCTTTTTGGCTGCAACACCTCATTTGCAGAATTCTCTCGCCATGGAGGCATGCCTAGTCTCTTAGGTGCCAACCAGACAACATTTTGATTTCCCCAGACGTTTAACCTCCAATGTATCTCTCTTTCACACACACACACAAAATATGATTGTTTTTACCACTGTTCTACCATTGTGAGTCATTGTATTGATCACTGCTCTTTTACTGTGCTTTTTGAGTCATTGTAAACTGTCCTGGAAATTTCTGAATGAAAAGAGGTAGTATAGAAATGTTTCAAATAAATGTGTACGTGTGTGTGTGTGTGTACACAATGAAAACAATTGAAGTACTAGTGGTTTTATATTGTGGTTTTATGTTGTAACTTCCCTGACGCTTGCAGATATTGGACGTATATAAAATAAAATAAAATTGAAAAAGTGGCAGCCTGAGCAGAAAAATGTGCACTTCTCCAGGAAGATGCGGAGGTTCTAGTTTTGAAGTCCTCCATTGAAAAAGTCCCACAGTTGTGGGGCAGCCACACATGCATCTGCCAGCTACACCGGTGACATATCCGGTGATTCAGATAGGGCAGGACCACAGGGCTAAATATGGCAGATGATGGAGGCAGTGGCAAACAGCCCCAGCATCAACACCTAGGCTGGCATGGACATGCTGAAGTCCACCAGGAAAGATGCTGGTTCCTGCAGCATCCTTTGCTATTATTCTATCGTCATAAGGGCAGCTGGCACATACATGGGTAACTAATGCTCTTTTAAAAAATAATGAAACACATGCTCCTTTTCTGCAGCGAAGGGCCCTATTTGATTCCTGTCAGCGTGATGGTGCTGTGATTTAAGCATGCTCTTAAAATGCAAAACTGCACATGCTCAAGAGTGTCGTAATTTTTATCACAGCTAGAAAACTGTTCTTGCTTAAGAGTTTTGCTCTAACATGTCAGGAATGTAAAACAAATGTCAATGGAAAGAAGACAAATGTCAATGGTCTGCTTTGCCTCTCTAAGACTGTGAAGTCCAGGGTCTAAAACAGTGTCTCCCAAATTTGGGTCTCCAGCTGTTTTTGGACTGCAACTACCATCACCCCTAGCTAGCAAGACCAGTGGACAGGGATGATGGGAATTGTAGTCCAAAAGCAGCTGGAGACCCAAGTTGGGGAAACACAGGTCTGAAATTCCCTTGTTGCACTATTGGTTCTATCTTCTTCCAAAGAACTCTTGCTTACCTCCGTTCTGTATTGAGGAAGCATTCTGTTCCAATAAAATGCCTGCTAGTGTCCCCAGATTCTCCTAGATAAAAATGTTATCTTGAAGATTCTAAGGCAACGGTGGGGAGATTTCTTAATTCCCAAACCCACATTCCTCTCTGGGGAACTTTACGAGGGCTACATGTCAGGGGGTGGGTGAGGCCAGATGCAAACTTCTCTGTCCTCCATCCAGACCAACGAGAGGCATCGCCACAGACCAGGAATGCATCCTTCCAGGCAAAAGCACATAAGCAGGGCACAGAGCGAGAAGCAAGGCTGGTGAGAGCTAGGGTCCATGGAGATTCTGGAGGACTGAAGGGAGGAAGGCATTTGGGGCATAATAATCAACCTTCTTTTGTTTTACCTAGAGGCAGGTTCCCTTTCAGTTTCCTCGAATTCTGGGTAAGTAAGGCTTTCTCATCCTCGTCGCTTATTGAGGTTTCTATCATGTCCATGTAGTCCTCTCTCTCAGCAAATGCATGGAACCTGAAGGGATAAAGTGTTCCAATCTGTATGCAAAGGTTATAAACAGGCATCAAGGGAGGTGGTATGGAGCAGTGGCTAGAATGTCAGACCAGGCAGACCCAAGTTTAAGTCACTCCTCAGCTATGGTCTACTGAGTGATTTGGGGGCAGTCAGCCTCTCTCAGCCTAGCTTACCTCACATGGCTGTTTTAAAAAATATGAGGGAAGAGAACACGTTTCACTTTTGACTTCTTAAAGAGAAGATAACTGCAACAAATAAACGCAGTAATTTCCACTGGTTGTCAGGCTCAAGCACCATTAGGATGTTCTCATTGTACTCTTTTATCACCAGAGTTTCATAAAACTCACAGGTGCCCATAACAAACTGGGTGTTCCCATAGCATAACTTGCATTTATCAGTTTAATAGCAACTCACGATTGAGGCCTCACTCTTTTAGGCTTGCTCTACTGTTAAGCAGAGCTGCCTTGGGGTGCTGATTTTGGATGTCATGAAAGGCACTAAATGCTTGTCATTGTTGTGTATTTTACTCCCAGGGAGTAACTTGGTCAAGTTTGAGTACTATGCACCTTGCACAGGGGAGAGGGGCATTTAACTACAGTAGTACCTCAGGCTACGAACTTAATTCGTTCCAGAGGTCCGTTCTTAACTCGAAACCATTCTTAACCTGAGGCGTGCTTTTGCTAATGGGGCCTTCCGCTGCCGCCATGCCACCGGCATGCGTTTTCCGTTCTCATCCTGGGGCAAAGTTCTCAACCCAAGGTACTACTTCCGGGTTAGTGGAGTTTGTAACCCAAAGTGTTTGTAACCCTAAGCGTTTGTAACCTGAGGTACCACTGTAGTCCGCATTGGGCAGCTAAACAACTTGGGCTGAACCTGCTTCACCAGACCTTGTTATTTTCATCTCAGAGAGACAGAGGAAGAGGGAAAGTGACATATTTGGGCAAAAAACACAAAGAGAAAGCATGCAATCTGCAAGGATCCAGATCTCCATTTGCAAAATAGATTGATAGTGCTGAAATCATTTACCTCATACCTGCCAGTGGTCAGATGACTCAGCTCCTTTAATAAAGCAATAGTCTCTTCTTCTCGAGCATTAAAAGACACTGTATGGACTGGGCACGGGCACCTCGATATCTTCTGGAGGAGCAAATGTCTCATGCATTCTGGCATATCGCCCACAGTGAAATAGTACACGGCCTCGGTCTGTGATGGACAAGTCATTTGAACCATGAAGCGTATTTGTAACATCCCCCCCTCCCCGCTTTTCCTTTCTATCCCCCCATTCATCCAAGGAGCTAAGGTGGCATACATGGGTTTTCCCTCTCCTCACAACATCCTTGTGAACTAGGCTAGGCTAAGGGACAGTGACTGGCCCAAGTCCATGGCTTTGTGGCCAAGTGGGGATTTGAACCCCGATCTACCAGGTCCTAGTCCAACACTCTTAACCACTACACCACACTGGCATCTCTTATAATAGCAGCAATTCAGCCCAAAGGGCTGCACAGTGAGCCCCACATGCCCAGAAGTGTTAGGGAAACTGAGATTAATTGGAGACTTCCCGGCTTAATTGTGGCTCACCTAAAAAAGGTTGCAGTGCGCCAAAGAGGTATTTGCATCTCTTAACTTTCAGATAGGTTCATCGAAACTAGGCCTATGCTTCAAAGCCCCTCTAGCATCATTGAAACATTTCTCTCTTGCCTGTTCCGTGGGAAATTCTGCTCTCAGAATGCAATGCTGTCATGCCTATATGATATTGGTAAGAACCAGCCTGCAGATCAACTTGAAAGAAATTCCTTCTAAGTAGCCCCCAATGTTCTTTTATTAGCATGTATTATCCCCATCCATAATTCATGTCTGTAGCACTTGCAGTCAAAACTCTCACGGGGATATATCCCTAGACATAACCGAAGACTTCTAGAAATGTGTGAGAGAGATTACCGTGTCATCAAACAAGGCCTCCATGATCGCTTCCGTGGGGCCCGAGTGGCAAACAGCTGGCCTGTACTCTATCGCCCACAGCCACTCGACAGCCGCTTCTATAGAGGCCTCTGACACAGGAACAGTTTTCTCTTGCCACTTTGCAAGATCTTGAGCCCCCCTGGAAAGGAGAATAGCTAAAATATCTGGAGAAACAGCTAAACTTGTCTTGCAATAACAGCTCTGGTAGACTAAAAAGGGCAGCAAGGAGCATCTGTCCCCGTCAAGGTTTTGGTCTGGAGATTATGGGGGTGTGTGGAAGGGGAAAAGCCTTATCCAGTGTCTAGACAGACATATGATCTGGGTGCCAAATGTCTGTGGAGTTTCCCAGATGAATTACATCGATCAACATTCAGTGAAAAGGTCCCGCTCATTCTCCCAGTCTGGCAGAGGTCGAAGAGAAAGGGAAGAGGGACCTGAGAATTCAGCATTGATCCCTGCGCTTTGAGCTAAAAATCTCATCCCGACATAATGGTCACAGTGGGGCCACCACCTAGACTTCCTGGAGAATAGAGTCAGAGTAGATTGCCCTAACCCCACCCCCATAAACAGTCTCTTATCCAAAATGTCTCTTTGGCCCCGTGCAAATCAAGCGCTAGGCAGGACTCCTCAAATCCCAATTTGGCTCCCCAGGCCTGTAGTTGCTGACCCTTAGCATAAACAAACATGTTTTCAAAAGTTAACGTACACTTTGCCTGAGGGAGAAATAGGTGCATTAGCTATAGAGAATAAAGTTTGTGGGGGATATTATGGAGGTACTAAATCTGACCTCAGTTGTATCTACTTACTATGTTTTGTTTTGTTTTGTTCTGTTCTGTTCTGTTTTGGTCTCTAAGACAAAATCTAGCTGGCCTTTGCAGGAAAATGTGTGTTGATCAATACTGAGAGGAAGATACGCGGTTTGAAAACGAATCTTTTCCACTTAAAGAGAACTAGTGTTTTAAAATAAATAAATAAATAAAACGCTTAAGAAGGATTTCTACTCATGGCCTCATATTCAAAATGGCATAAAGGCTTTGCAGACAAAGTCTGATTATGTTCATCAGCCTTATGCTTTCAGCGAACTTCATTATTACGGTTGTAGTCTTAGGAATTCCAACAAGTCTCCTTAATAAAGTGTAGGAAACTTACTGAATGATGTTAAATCGGGAGATTTGGGCCACTTGCTGTTTGAAGACCATAGAAAGCGCCTCTCGACACAGATCAAACTCAGCTCTAGAAGCAACACCGAAATCCAGAACAATGGTGATGCTCTGTTCCTGAATCACTCCAAATATTTGCCGGCTTTCCGTGGTTAGCCATTCCATCCTTTGTTTATACAGTTCAATAGCTCCAGTAAGACAATCCACAAAATGAAAGAGGAGGTCTTTTTTGGCTGTCAGCTGCATTCAAATTTTAAAAAGAGTGAAGATGTCAAAATCAAGACAGGGAATAATAGGAATGGAAAATGAAGAAGATGTGCATCAAGGCAATTACAAATGCAAACACACTTTTTAAGAGCTGGCAAACCTCCTTGATGGATCTGTACTTTGGTATTAATATTTTATTGAAAAGGGTTCGATTATAAAGAAATAAAGTGATGCAAAGAAAAAGAGAATGAGAAAAGAAAAAGAAAAAGGAACAAAAATGTGTAGAAAAAATATATATGAATATATACGAAAAACACGCTAACCCATACATTCTTTTATAAATTTGATATTATTATCTATCCTAATACATATGTAAAGATGAATGACCTACAACATTTTCTATAAACTCATTCCAAATATTGTCATATTTATCCAAACAAAGTCTACGTCTGTAAGCAGTATGTTCGTAAGCTCCAAGTGTTATCATATTGTCGATCCATTTATTAAAGTGGATCATATATTTATTCCTCCAGTTCATCAACATCAGTCTCTTGGCTACCATGAGAGCGCAAAGAATCACATTTTCTCTAATTGACGGGTCTCTCCTATCCTTGCCTTCTGATGCAAAATCCAGAACAGGCTCAAACTGGAGCCATTGTTTTTCAACAAGTGTTTACCATCAAAGTACTGAACAAGCATCCAAACGGTGAGCACATCAGCAGTCCTTGAGTGGACAGAGCGACAGGGTCATGCTCCCAGCAGTTGTGCCACTGCTAGCTTAAGAGATCAAAGTGATGGTGAGGTGGGAGGAGCTCCAGTTTGGTCATAGAAGCCCTACAGGGGCATGTTGGTGTCAGGAGCTCATCCTACACTTAAGTAGGACCCTGGTAGAGTCGCATGCCCGACTGGCATGTTCTCTCCCTCCTGGTCGTTTGTTCGGGAGCTTCAAAAGCTTTCTTCTGCCCGAACATCACAGCGACCGATGCCAACAGACATCGGCACACTTAGGGATCTGCAGCTTGCGTAACAGACCTCAGCACCTCAGCATTTTGGCTAATCTACTTTATTTACATATAAACACACACGGAGCACTGCAACATGGCTCCCTCTCTCTCTAGCATCAGACAGCAAAGAGGAAAATAACAAAGGACAATAGTCCCACTTTACGGAACACAGTAAAACAAACATCCTGTCTCCGTCACTTCCCACTCTGTGGAGTCAAAGCATATACCGCCATGTGATAGACAACAATCCCATGACTGCAATCATGGAGCAGGAATTCTAACAGTTAGGCCACCACCAGCAACCAGGAGCTCCCCCAACCTTATTACTCTGAATCCGCCACTTACGTTATACAGCTTGCCGTCTTCTCCTGTCATGTATTGACGATACAACCCATTTGCATATCGAGAAGCCACAAGTTTCCCCAGGATGGATACATAGTCTAGAATAAAAAGAAGTTGTGCATGTGCTGTCTCCATCATGCAGGGTCATTTATTTATTTTTTGCACCAATTCCTTGCCTGTTTATTTAGAAGTGAGCCCCAAAGGATATCCCATACACAAGCTGTTACTTACTGTTGAATGCAACAGGGTTTATTTCTCCAGCTAATTGAGCAAAAGATCAGGCTGTGCATCATGCAAAGGGAAAAGACTTGCTGCACATCATACCTTCTTTGTGCTGAAATCCAATCTTGGATAAAATCTGAGAAAAGGTCAACTTGTTCCTTTTGAGCCCATGCAGCTGAAGCCATTTAGGGGAAGAGATGAGAAGTTGCACATCCAAGTCCCACTGAACGCCATAATCTCTCCTTTCTTGTCGCTCTAAGTTCTTCTCGCAGGCAACCAATGTCTTAGGTTTTTCAGGATCTTTTTTAGGCTTCCCACCAAAAGTAACTTCTGTAAAGGGGAAAACGTGCAAGCTAGGTGTTATGTACTGAAGTTCTCACCCTGGGCCAGCAGGGGGATACTGTAGTTATGCAAATGAAGGATCAAAAGTGACGTTCAGTGATTGGATAGTTTTTATGCAAATGAAGGATCAAAAGTGACGTTCAGTGATTGGATAGTTTTAGAAAGTTGCTACAGTAACGTTGTACTGGAGCTCCACATAAGCAGGCTGACTGAGCCCTTCAGTCAGTTCTAGTTCTGGCCTCTGAATAAACAAGAGCTGTTTGAAGAATCGCTGTGTCGTCTGATATGTTCACCCACAACTTAACACCAGGTTTACTTATTGCAATCCCTTCGTCTGCCAACTATCTCATCTCCCCCTCTCACCTCCTTTCCATGGTACTCTACTGTATTCTCATGAGTCCTCCTTTTTAAAAGCATTATCAAAAAGAGAAATTTTTAAATAAATACAAAAGCCTCTCCCTTCTTTTTCTCTCTCTCTTTATGTACAAGAAGATACATGTACAAAAATATTCCATACATAGAGCTGAGTCTGGAATTAGTCTTAAGAGGTTTTATGTTACCAAGCATAGGTTTGCACAGAGACATTAGATACATTCACACAATACACTGAAAGCACTGTGAATACCACTTTATACAGTCAAAGACACAACACAGCTCCAACAGAAGTTCCATGTGTAATTTTATTAATAAAATATCATAACCTTAGAATACTCACGTTCACTCCATGCAAGCCGTTTACCTATGCCACCAGTCATTGCAACCACACTGATTTTTTGCTTCCTTCTGTGTTCCCCTTAAAACATGAATAAAAACACATGTTTGTTTTTTATTGATGCCATCCAACCAGTAAATCAGGTCTGGTCTCGATGCTATAAATTGAATTTAAATTAAAGTTAGCAGCAGCTCCAACAGCTTTCATTAGCCAGAAACCTAGTCCTCCCACTTACCCAGGAGGAAGCCCCACTGAATTCAACAGGACTTACTTCTGAGCAGACATGGTTATGATTGTGCTGTCTAATTATTTCAGATATTTCTATACTACTCACTAGCATACCACAGCGACAAAATGGTTACAAAAAGGTAACTTACCTGTTTAAGGAAAATGAAATAAAAAGAATGTTTTAAAAATACCACAGCATTAGTAATAAACATTAAAAGAACTTACTAGGAGGTGAAACCATGGGCAACAATAAGAAAATGCCTAAAACCAGAGGAAATACAGAAGGTTCTATGTACACCAGGTTCAACCTGGTGCCTGAAAGAAAGAAGTATTGGTGCAAGGCAAGGATCTCTAGTGAGGTCATTCTATTGTCATCTTGTTTGGGGAAGAGAAATTGGAGAGAAAAGCTATGGTTGGTGAACTAATGGTGAAGGCACAGAAGCAGCACATTCAGTTACTTGGGCCCCCAAGATGATGATGATGATGATGATGATGATGATGATGATGATAATGATAATAATAATAATAATAATAATAATAATAATAATATTTTATTTACCGTATTTTTCACTCTATAAGACGCACCAGACCACAAGACGCACCTAGTTTTTGGAGGAGGAAAACAAGAAAAAAAATATTCTGAATCTCAGAAGCCAGAACAGCAAGAGGGATCGCTGCGCAGTGAAAGCAGCAATCCCTCTTGCTGTTCTGGCTTCTGGGATAGCTGCGCAGCCTGCATTCACTCCATAAGACGCACACACACATTTCCCCATACTTTTTAGGAGGGGAAAAAGTGAGTCTTATAGAGCAAAAAATACGGTATACCCCGCCCTCCCCAGCCAAGACCGGGCTCAGGGCGGCTGATGTTTTGCTAGTGAAGCTTTTGCCAACCGCGTTGGAGACGGGATCCAGATATCCTTATCAAATCACGGCAGCTGTGTTCTGCACCAACTGGTCATCTTTCAAGCCACACCTAAAATACCATTATAGCAGTCTAATCAGGAGGTGATCACGGTGTGGCTGTGACCCAGAGCATTCCTGTCCAGCAGAGGCTGCAGTTGGTGACGCAGGAAGGCGGAGGTGCTGTGGACCAAGGCTCTAGAGAACAAAACTGGAGCCAATGGGAACAGGGAACCAAGACGTGAACTTGACCCTTCCGGGGGGGGGGGGCAGTGTGCAACCCATTCTAGAGCAAGTAGAATGCAAACTCCCAGAATACAAGAACCATCTACCCACAGCTTTCCCCTCTTGTTGGGATTGGGCTTCAGTTGACTGGCCCTTGTCCAATGAAAAGCAAAGCTGAGTGTTATCAGTATGCTGATAGTGTCTCACTCTGAACCCCTGGTTGACCCTCTGAAGCAACTTTAAAGCTGACTGGGTGGCTGCGAGGTGAGTAGGGAGGAAACAGGGGACTTTCCTTCAGTCAAATTCCTGAAGTTGTCTTAAGATCCAAATTCTAATGTGTATTTGAATTATAATTACTATTTTGATTTATTATCCGCCCATAAAGGCCCTGGGAAAGTTACAGCAGTTTAAAATGCAATGATGAAAATAGTTTAAAACAGACTGCAGGCACAATAATTGGGTGGGCCCTAGAAATGTACGTTTCGGGTGCCAAAGACCAGAATAAAGAAGTGAATCACTTTGGCCTCTTCAGTTACCTGGCAGAATGTTATTCCAGTATTCCAGATCCACATACCACTGTAGTCACTTGGGTAACTTTAAACAAGAAGACCAGAACAACAGGGCTAGTGATGCCGTAACTAGGAAGCCCTTCAAAATGCCCTACATGTACACAGGGGAGGGTTTGTGCAAACGTTTACCCTTTGGCTGCGGTACCAAGTGGTAAGTTGTGCATTTTGCCTCCAGGGAGACAGAACTCTTGTCTCTAAGTGTCAGCTATAAAACATATGAATCACCGCAATTTATTTACCCGTGTGATGGATTAGAGCCTGAATTCAAGTACTTTGATGCCGTGATTTCATGCTGCAAAATTCCTATGCAAAGGTCACTTCGATAGAACAATTTGCATGAATTCCACATGTATCCCATATGAGATAATGTGTGTGAAATGCTTTAAATACTAAGTACTGATACTTTATTCTGTGCATCATAATCTGTGGTGATCCCACATGCATGAACATGACTGCTGATTGAGTCTGCAGTCAGTCTTGGTTGTTTATCTATGTTCAATTGCCACATCAAAATTATCTTACATGGAAATCACTTTTTTTTTCTGGAAAGGAGCCCTGAGTAACACTGAACAAGCTAATAGCTATCATCCTCCATTGCCCAGTTTGTAAAATGGGAATAATAAGGACCAGCCTTACAAGGTGGCAAAAAAGAATGAATTAGGATTGTAAAGCACTTTGCATAGTTATATATTTATTTTACACTTGTTCTAATCTTTTTCTCCAAGGAGCTCAAGGTGGCATACACAGTTTTCCTCCTCATCTTATAAACACAACAACCCTGTGAGGTAGGTTAGGTTGAGAGTGAGTGACTGGTCAGATGTCACCCAGTGAGTTGAGTGGAGGTTTGAACCCTGGTCTCTCAGGTCTTAGCCCAACACTCAAGCCGCTATACCACATTGGCACCAAAAAGGTGCTGTGATTAACAGTATTCATTCACAAGAGAATCTACTAGGAATCACTGCAATCTAGTCCTTCTAATATAACACAGAGACCCGAGCTGGTGACTCCATGGCAAATGAAATCCTGCGATAAGCACTGTAATTCAATAGAGTGCAAAAGTCCCGGCTACCAGAACCAGATGCCGTGCTATTTTGATAGCTGTTCAGAGGCTTGGATGTAGCACACTCTCTTTTTTCACTCTGGAATTTAATTCCTTGCTAGCTCAAGTTTCTTCACCTGAACTGCTCAGGCAATTGTGTGGCAAATGGGAGAAGAACATACAGGGATTCTGATAGAAAAAGAATCTGTAAAAATCAAAACTCAACTTAAATTGAGGGATGGCCCAGCTAATTAGAGAAATATTAATAATCTTAAGACCAACATTTTAAACCAAGTTTCAGTGGGAAAGTTTGGAAAGAGTTTTTACCCACTCACTCAGTGTCTTCAGTTTGGGGGAACATATAAGCACATTTCTTGCATCCAAGCTTTAGTATGGATTTTAAAATTTTTACAGACGCAGCCATCTATGCTAGGAAAACGATACACCTTATAATAAATGCATGGACTTCTCAGGAAGCTTAGGGAGCTGTAAAAATGCAAAGTAATAAACTGGCAAGAGTCCACACAAAATTCAGTGAAACTTGGGAGGTTGCCCACATATAGCTTTTTGAATCCAACCTGGCAGTGGGGAGGGAGAGCAGTTTGGCTTAGTTTTCCAGGTTTAGACAGATCTACTGTATTTCCATTTCCCAGAGAAAATGATTCCACTCTAAACAATTTCACATTCTATGTTCAGGTTATACCAATTGGAGGTGTGGAATTGCAGGTATGGCATGAATTCAAAGAGGGAACATGTATAGAACTGAATTCCTGCTTACATTTGTCGTCAAGCACATTTCTGTGGGAGAAAACATCTCAATAACTACATTGCGGCCTAGAAGTAGAAAGTTGACTACGTGCTACTACCGTTACCCACTTATCAGCAAAGCATGGTTGAGGGCTGAAATAAATCTTGTGTGGGAGTTCTGTGACTAGATTTCCCAATTTATTACCTGAAATGTAAATATACAAGGTTGGAAATCTGCTCACAAAAGATTCCTCATTTATCCACATTATTTGCTTGGTCCATATGGCTTCCAGCTCTTTCCCTCTAAGGAATTAAGAATGAAAAGCTCAAGTTTCTTTACCTGAACTGCTACCACTTTCAGGTTTTGGCTTAGAATTATCCACGTTAAGTCCCCCCAATCTTCACATCAAACCAAGCATACCTGGGAGTAAACCCCATTAAGTTCAATTGGACTCAGAATTATTTCTGAGCAGGCTCAAGATGTCAAAGCTGTGAAAGTGAGGTTTCCCAAGAGCATACCGGTAGTTTGTTCTCCTGCTGCAGAACTGTGCTGGGAAAACCTGCACTTCACAAATGCCCCCATATTTCTGCAACCCAAGGCCCGCCTTCAGGGCTTGGACCTGTCAAAACTATACTGTATCTACTTCTTCACCCAGCCTTTTGATGCTTGAGCTGTGTATTTTTAGGACACCCATTATTTTTGAGACTAGAAGTTGTTTTAAACCATTTCTAATGTTTTGTTGTTACGCACCCTATGACCTTAGGGTAAAGGGCAGGTAAACAATAAATAATAATAATTCCTGAGCTAATAATAATATCACTAATAATAACAACAACAATAATTTTATTATTTATACTCCGCCCATCTGGCTGGGTTTGCGCAGCCACTCTGGGCAGCTTACAGCATATCTAAAAACATAATAAAAACATCAGGCTCTAAAGCTTTGATTCTATAATAACCTTACGTATATGTGTAAACATGTGGCTCAGTCGGTACAGCATGAGGCTCTTAATCTCAGGGTCGTGGGTTCGAGCCTCACGCTGGGCAAAAGATTCCTGCATTGCAGGGGGTTGGACTAGATGACACTTGGGGTCCCTTCCAGCTCTACCATTCTATGATTCCATGTAGACTGCTAGCACCCCCCCCCACACACCCCAAAGCACAAGGAGAATTAACGAAGAACAACAACAGCGACGAATCACAACAATTGCCTTTAAGACAGCTCAGCCAGTAGGGCGTGAGGCTCTTCATCCCCACGCTGGGCAAAAGATTGTTGTATTGCAGGGGGTTGGACTAGATGATCCTCGGGCATCCCTTACAATTCTATGTTTCTATGAAATGAATAAGGACCTCACTCATTTTGTGTCGTTCGGATCAATCAAGTGCCCCGCGCCCCAACCTGGCACAGGCGCAGAGAGGGAAATCTGTCCCCAGGACGATAGGGGGACAGAAGGATAGGGGCCCCGTGGGGTGAACCAGCCAGAGCTGGAAGCCTTCAGCCGACCGTGGGAAGAAGCCCCCATCCGAGAGGGGGCTGCTCCCGTGCGCCCCCTGCAGGCGCCCCGCCTCACCTGCTTCGAGCCCCCCGGTCGCTTCCATCCCATTGTGACGCACCGGCGAGTTCCACGGTGGCGCCGCTGCCGCCCCGCTTCTTTCTTTCGTTGACACGGGAGACGCCGCGGTTGCTAAGCCCCGGCCCGTGAGCAGCCGGCTTTCGCGGAGCCGCCCCTTCCAGGAGGAGCTTCCCGAGTCCAGCGGGGCAAAGCAGGGGCGGAAAAATGGAGCCTAGTTCAAAGGGCGGCGCGCTTTGCTTCTCTGGACAAGCGCCAACTTTGGGTTCGAGGCGTGTGAGTTCTATCTAGAGTCTCCTCCGCGTGAACGTGTGGGCGCGGATCGCGTGCACAGTGCATTTCCGTATCTACACCTGAGAGAAGGAGCTGCGTGTGGGATTTTCCAGGCAGGTGGGAGCCCTTCTTTGCGCTCGTGCCTATTTATTTATATGTGCTCTTTACTAAAGTTTGTCATATGCTGCGGCTTCCCAATGAACGAAAATCTCATACCGTCCAACATTTCTCCGATGAAAATAGGGCCATCCTATCTAATAGTAGTACTGTAGTAGTAATGCTACCCCGTCCATCTGACTGGGTTGCCCCAGCCACTCTGGGCTGCTTCCAACATAAATAAAAACATAATAAAACATTAAGCATTTTAAAAACAACAACCATCTCCCTATACAGGGCTGTCTTCAGATGGCTCAGGGCTCAGATAACTCCATACCCTCCAACATTTCTCCGATGAAAATAGGGACGTCCTAAGGAAAAGTGGGACATTCTGAGATCAAATCAGAAATTGGGATGGCTTCTGTAAATCCGGGACTGTCCCTGGAAAATAGGGGCACGTGGAGGGTCTGATATCTGCATATATTTGTAGATGCTGGAAGGCGCCCAGAGTGGCTGGGGCAACCCAGTCAGATAGGCAGGGTACAAATAATAAAAAGAATTTATTTATTTGTTTGTTTTATTTGTTTATTTTTATTATTATTGCGTGGACAGGCGGAGTCCCCAGATCCCGAGCGGTTCCCCCCCCCCCCGTCATGTGGAATAACGACTCAAGACAACGTGCTATGGGATTAAATTGGCCACAACTTTATTAAATTTCAAATGTGGGTAGACCTTGGCTCAGGCATTGGGCATTCTCCCTCCCCAGTCCCCAGCCGGGGACCTAGGGAGCATCAGGGTTATCCAGTGAGGGGGGGGGATGGGCCAGCTCTGGAGAACATATGTTCAAGCAGAGATAGCTGCCCCCGTTACGCCGCCGCCGCAGGGGAGAGCAATGACGACCTTTCGGCGTACGGTCAAAGCCTCCCTTCAGAAACCCCTTTAACGGGGAACCCTGGTATCGCCGCCGCAAAGAGGAAGATGGACTAAAGGATTCCACCCAAGGCCTGATACCACCAAAGTTGTGATGTTTTGCTACGGGAAAGGCGAAACCTGCCAATGCAGGGAAATTCCTTTCCGGCCCTTTAACAGCGACCTTAACGTAGCAGCGTCCGCATACCTGTGAAGAAAAGTTAACCTGCAAAATAAGACATTAACTGAGGGTGGGTAGGGTGGGAGAAGCTCTGGAGCCAAGTGAGGATTCCCAGGTAAGATCCTCCCTCTATTGTGTGGGCAGGTAATCCCTCCCCTACCTGGCCTGGTCTCCTTGGCAACGCTTCCCGAGGTGGGATTGGACAACTGACTGAGGTAGGCGGAGACCTCCAGGTATCCCACCTGAGGGAAGGCAAAGCCAAGCCTATGCTGATGGAGCCGCTCCAGATCTAGGGGCTGCACGAGTCCACACAAAGGGCGCCCCCCGTTTTAAGCGGGGAGCGGTCATTATCTTAAAATATCTCTACAGGCAAGGCAGATGCTCCACCACTGAGTTACTGGCCTTCTTAGATACGAATAGGAAATCATAGAATGTATGCTATATATATTTCTTAGAATCACAGGACCATAAAACCACTAACCACAGAACTGTAAGTGAAATGCAGCGGATCTCATATAGTGTACAGTATATCCAAAGTATCACAAGGTTCCTCAAGCTTGAAAAACACAGAGATTTACCATCTGCCCGATAATAAATGTTGGAAATGTAATGAGACTGAAGGTACATTCTTTCATCTTTGGTGGACATGCCCAAGGATTAAGACATTCTGGGAGATGATTTATAATGAAATGAAAAAGGTATTTAAATATACCTTCCTGAAGAAACCAGAGGCCTTTCTCCTGGGCATGGTCGGCCAATTGGTGCCAAAGAAGGATAGAACTTTTTTTATGTATGCAACAACAGCAGCAAGAATACATATCGCGAAGTATTGGAAGACACAAGATTTACCACCCGGGAAGAATGGCAGATGAAGTTGATGGACTATATGGAACTGGCGGAAATGACTGGCAGAATCCGAGACCAGGGAGAAGAGTCGGTGGAAGAAGATTGGAAAAAGTTTAAAGACTATTTACAGAAATACTGTAAAATTAATGAATGTTAGAAAAATGTGGAAATGAAGTTATATGGCTTTAGTAGAAATGCTATAAGGAATTAAGTATAAATAGATTATTAGAGTATTAAAGGAAAAAATAAGGTTAGAATATGTTAAGATAATTATAGGATAGAAAACAGAGGAAGATGGAAAGGAATTGCTGAAACAATTAACAGAAGTGGAATACAAAAAGGGAGGTGTGAGGAGGTCGCTGAAATAAGTGAATGAAAGATAAGATATTGAAATTGTTTGGTGTGTTTTAAACTGTTTTTATTTTGTTTTGTTAGTTTAATTGTATTGTTCATTTTGTTTTGTGGTGTTTAAATTGTTGGAAAAGTAATAAATATTTTTTTAAAAAAAAATGGAAAGCATAGAGATGAAGAACATGGGACTGCAAGGATCCGACTGGAAAATTACTCTGCTAGTAATGTACAACTAGATCCTACGCAAAGTTAGGCATGATTAAAAGCCATTAAGTTCAAATGAAGTGGATGTGCAGAACTCTGCATTGAGCTGCGCAGTTACTGTGTGAGGAACCTTTGGCCTGCCAGATGTTGCTGTACAACTCCCATCTGCCCCAGCAAGCATGGCCTGTGACCAGGGAGGATGGGAGTTGTAGTTCAACAACATGGCGGGAGTGTCAAAGGTTCCCCACTCCTGCTGTATATATAATATGGGGAAGAAACTGAGGCTTAATTCATGTATCTATTGACCTGGGGGGACGTGGGTGGTGCTGTGGGTTAAACCACAGAGCCTAGGACTTGCCTATCAGAAGGTCAGCGGTTTGAATCCCCACGACGGGGTGAGCTCCCATTGCTCGGTCCCTGCTCCTGCCAACCTAGCAGTTCAAAAGCACGTCAAGTGCAAGTAGATAAATAGGTACCACTCTGACGGGAAGGTAAACGGCGTTTCCATGCGCTGCTCTGGTTTGCAGAAGCGGCTCAGTCATGCTGGCCACATGACCCGGAAGCTGTACACCGGCTCCCTCGGCCAATAAAGCGAGATGAGCGCTGCAACCCCAGAGTCGGTCTCGACTGGACCTAATGGTCAGGGGTCCCTTTACCTTTACCTTATTGACCCGGGAGCAGTGTTAGAGACTGAGATATGAAAGCTAGGAGCTAAATGGCACCTTAAACCTAGGTTATGGGCACAACAATGGAATGTCTAAGCACACTTTTTAAATAACAAGAATACAAAGCTGAAAATGAATGAACTGCAGCTAAAATCTAATATTCATTTTTCACATAATCTAGTCCTCATCTGAAGACTGCAAAAAAAAAAAACCAACCCAAACCAAAGGCATGTTTCCCCTGCCTGCCCCCCTAATATTTTTAAGACAGCCTCTTTTCCAGTCTTCAGAGAGTGACTGGGGAAGCTAGAAAAAGGTCCTCCTTTCCTTCCACTCTGCAGTTTTAATCTGAAATCTTGGGTGCAGTACCGCTGCGGTGGGAAGGTAAACGGCATTTCCGTGCACTCTGGTTTCCGTCACAGTGTTCTGTTGCACCAGAAGCGGTTTAGTCATGCTGGCCACATGACCCTCGGCCTGAAAGCGAGATGAGCACCACAACCCCATAGTTGCCTTTGACTGGACTTAACCGTCCAGTGTTCTTTTACCCTTACCTTTACCTTACTGCACCCAGAGCTCAGAAACTGCTCACGCTAATGAAATTCCTTGTCACAAAACATGCCTAGAACAATGGGAGTTTTGAACGCTGCCTGGGAGTAAACCAGCATAAACTCAATGGTACTTATATCTGAGAGGTCATATAAAATATGATGGTAATGATGATGATTTATTAAATTTGTATACTGCCCCATACCTGTAGATCTCAGGGCAGTTCAAAACATAAAATGGCAATTTAAACAACACAAAGTACATAATAAATTAATCTCTTTGTAGCTTTATTTTTGTCTTCTTTGCATTATGGATAAACTCAACACTTCAGGGTGGACAAATTTAAAATGGATAAAGGGAGGGGGCAAAGTTGGAAAATAATATACAGCAGTTCAGTGACAAGATGTAGGGGTGGTTGACAATTTGGACTTTGACAGTGGTTTTCCAGTAACCTCAGCAATTTTTAATTAGCTGTAAAATAAAATGGCTTCCTACTGACAGTCTAACCTTTTTCTGATTCTTCATGGCAGGTGTTAGAGGGCGAAATTGGCTTTTGACAACTTAGGGCCCTGAGCTAAGGCAATGGTGGCAGGCAAGCTTGCAGGGAAAGGGAATAGACCAGTGTTGTAGAAAAAAATTGGGGTTGGCTTTTACAGCCCAACTCCCCACCAAGGAACTCTGTGTCCCCCCTACATCCATTATCTGTCAGAGAAGAATGGATGGAGGCAAGATCCAGAGAAAGCAAGGCAGATCTTTATTTTTTTCTGTTGCAACCGAATTTTTACAGTTCAGTAAATACCATCAGCAGTGAAATTACTTGCCACACGCTTAATAAATAGCTTGCTAAAATGGCTTTTTTCTGTAGGAGGCACCTTATATAATCAGCACAGTTTGTTTTAAGTAAGAACCTACTCATAAACAATGTCATTGCTCTGTGCCATAAGAAACAACCCTGGGAACAGAAGGAGACTCTAAATAACTGCTTTTTTATAAAATAAAATAAAATTGCAAATTGCACAGATAGATAGCATCTTGTCAGCCTACCAGTTAATTATGGTACAGTAAAAAGAGCAGAGCAAAATATAGCTCTATTCCATTGTAAATGGAATCAGCCAAGTGCAAAAAAAAACATTTAACTTTCAGGAAACCTAAGATGAATGAGCTTCATCCAGGATCTCAGAATGCAAAAAAGACAGAAAAAGATTTTTAGACATTCTAATTAGGGGAGTTATTTCCCCCTGATTGACTAGGAAGTTTTGCCCCTTCTTGTGTACCATTTGGCTTGCCTTATTTGCATGAAAGACCATTTGCTCAGCCCCAGGCACATCTCACATGAAGACCTTTTTCATTCCTCTTCTGTACAGTCTAGATGATGTAATGCATAGCAGAAAAGTAAAGCTGTGTGGCTGGCAAGTCCTGTTTTAGGACATTACTTATACTGACCTTTCGCTGCACTCCCTTGAGATTTCCACATCATTTCCCTCCTTTAATAAATCAATGCAAGACTAAACTAAGCCCGGAATCCTATGCAGATGTAGTTAGGAGGGTGACCAATTTAATGCAATATGTGTCTAAGCACATATTCAAAGGCTTGAGCTCCATGCAAACTAAACCGTCCCATGAACAGTTAGTCCCAGAAGGGAAGCTTCCACTCCCAGTATCAGTCTTCATGATACACAGTCCTGGTCCTGGTCCACCCCACCACTGGGGGAGTTTTCTTAAAAGCGACTTTAAGAAGCACATTTTGAATCACATCTAATTCTCGGTTAATGACAGGCTTTGGAGAATTGGCTTCCGCCCCCCCCCCCCGGCCGTAAAAGAGCAGATCAAACGAAAGGGAATTATTACCAGTTAGTTTCTTTAATAAACATAAAAAGGTAAAGGGACCCCTGACCATTAGGTCCAGTTGCGGACAACTCTGGGGTTGCGCGCTCATCTCGCTTTATTGGCCGAGGGAGCCGGCATACAGCTTCCGGGTCATGTGGCCAGCATGACTAATCTGCTTCTGGCGAACCAGAGCAGCGGTACCTATTTATCTACTTGCACTTTGACGTGCTTTCGAACTCCTAGGTTGGCAGGAGCAGGGACCAAGCAACGGGAGCTCACCCCGTCACGGGGATTCGAACCGCGACCTTCGATCAGCAAGCCCTAGGCTCTGTAGTTTAACCCACAGCATAGTGAAGGACAAAAGAACGCATCTAACAAGAATCGCAGTGCTCCCAATTAAGGTCACTCCCCCTTCCGTCCCTATTAATCCATGTCACTCCTATGTTTTGTAATCTGAGTTTATAGTCTCTGTGCTTTCTGTTCTGACACTTTCTGAGCTCTCCGAGACTTTGGGGAAGGGGGGTGGATACTATCCAGGGACTGTGAATCTGTTAACTCTCTCTCTTCTAGTGTCTCTTCTTCTAGCTGTTCCCCGTCTAGTATTTCCCAGCTTCTGCCTTCCGAACTATGCCCCTCTGCAAACCACTGTTCCAAATCTATACTGTCCTCCTGCTCCTGGGAAGATTCAGGATCAGGAGGAGGGCGTGGCTCCCACCATTCTTCCTCCGTGCAGCCCTCCTCAGCATGGTTCCTGACAGCTAACAAAAATGTAGAATGCTTAATGCAGGGCCAAATAATGGATTCCAAAACCATGACAAAACTAACTGAATTAATTGAGAATAACAAATCCACGGGGAATAGGACCTTTTTCTGAGAAACAGCCACATGGTTTCTGTTGAAGTGCCAGCTCATCAAATAGCCAAAAGTAAATCTTCTTATATAGTTCAAATATGTTTGGTGTTTTTAGCTGGCAACTATGTTTATCACTCTCTTTCCCCATATATTTTTCAGACTAGTGTGTTTAAAGATTACCCTGGACATGAAAAGTCTTCCTTGATTACACAAACGTTCCCCAGAGGCGAAGAAAATGCATATAATTCTCAGCCATAACATATTTTCCCATTATATCATTTTTAAAAGCAAGAACTGAATGTTCTGTAGATGTAAAATTAGCTCTGCAGCATAGCCTGTAATAGAAAATGAAATTAGTTTCAGACATTTTTATAGTCTTGAGAGTTAACTACCATAAACTATAAGCAAGTTAAAGTTCTCCGAGAAGATGAATTAAAATACTTTACTAAGTATTTGTCATTTACTGTCAAAAAATTATTTTTAAAATTTGCTGGGAAACCTACAGGTAGACTCTAGGTGTCAGGGATATGATGAAGCACACATCCCCAGCAATGTGTCATTGCTGCCCTTGGCAGAGCTAGTCGTCCCTGCCCTAAGGCAGAGCAGATATTTGACTTCTACAACTACAATTCTTGTCATCCCTGACCATTTGCCATGCTGGCCAGGGCTAGTGTAAGTGGAATCTTGGGGAGAACGGCTGTAGTTCAGTGATAGGTCATCTGCTTTGCATGCAGATGGTCTCAGTTTCAAAGCCCGGCATCTATAGTCAGTGCTAGGAAAGACTCCTTATCTATGTTGGTTTTATTTGGTTTAAAGAAAAATGGGTAAATATAAAGAGAATTCCCTGGATGCCTAAGATCCAGGTTTGGAGCAAGTACTCTTTGGTGAGAGAACCCTAGCAGAGATTGAAAATCACAAAATATACAGCAAAGTAAAGTGTTAGACTTTTAAAACACCCTTTCTAAGTTGCTTCCAAAGTTCCCCTCTTCCCTTAGCACAAAAAGAGACCACACATTTGGGTAAGTTAAAAATGGTTTACTTACAAACTTTTAAAGGTCAGATTCATGTGCTTTTCCATACATCAGTCAGAATACAAAAGCAGTAAAACTTAGGCTCCAAAGTGGTGAACATTCCTAAATTATTTGTATAGAAACACAAACACAGTCAAACCTCAGTTGTCAAACGTAATCCGTTCCAGAAGACTGTTTGACTTCCGAAACGTTCGACAACTGAGGCGCAGCTCAGTTGGTTGCAAGAGCTTCTTGCACTCAAGCGGAAGCTGCATCAGACGCCCAAGTTCTGAAAAACTTTCGGAAACCGGAACATTTACTTCCGGGTTTTTGGCATTTGGGAGTCGAAACGTTCGAAAATGGAACCATTGGAGAACCGAGGTTTGACTGTGTGGCTTGCTTAAGCCATACAGTCTGAGCTTGCAGCAGCCAGCTCAGATCTCTTTACTCTTGGTGCTCACATGGTGGAACAGGAAGAACAAAGTTTGATGACACTTCCTCCCAAGCTGATGGGGGCGTGACCTAGCTAAACCTGGCAGAACAGCTCACTCTATGGTCTTAACCCCCTCATGCATTAAAATAGAGTTAAGAATGTTGGTTATATGAAGCTGATTCCCCCACAATCTGAAGCCCTGGAGAGCCGCTGCAGTCAGTGTTGACAATACAGAGTTAGATGGACCAGTGGTCTGTATTTGGCTGCCAGCACAGCTAGGCCTGTGCAAATTTTTCACCGGGTTTCAAAGATGGGATGCCACAAGAATAGAAAATGCCCTATCTCAAATTATCGCTGCTGATACTAGGAGAATGGACCTCTGAGGATGATCTTAATAGCTGGGCAGGTTTGTGCAAGAGCAGATGGCCTTTTAATGACCCAGATTACAAGCCATTTGGAGCTATGAAGGTGACTCTGCTTGGTAATGGGACACCCAAAGCTGTTGCATATTTAGATCCCTCCCCCTCCAACCCAGTCTGTACCAGAGTCTGTCTCTGTGTAATATATAACAGAGTCATCTTAGCACAGCTAAGCAAATCAGCCTCCGTTCAAGCCCAAACAAATAGAATCTAACTTCGTTATTAGTTGCAGTTCCATCTTTTTCATGCTGAGGACTTAGCTACGCTAATGTGATTGTTTTGTTACCAGTTACTGTAAGCGTGAATGGTTATTGGGTTCCTTTTGCATGCATTTTAAGCTGTAACTGAATTATCAAGCAGTGCTGGAAAGGGAGATATGAAAGCTAGGAGCTAAGTAGCACCGTAAACCTAGATATGGGCGCAACAATTGAATGTCTAGGCGTGCTTTTTTGTATAAAGAATACTGAAATATACTCAGAGTCGCAAAGTGATTTCATGCTCTTTATTCAGCTCATAGTGGTGAGGAGGAATGAAATGAATGTCCCCTCAAAGTATCTGCTTTATATACATTATTTACACAATGGGCTGCACTTGATTGGCTAATTCCGGAATTCTACTGTAAGCCAATCAGGTTGTGGATTCACTTCTATCTGGAGCATGATTGGGTGGTTCCTGCCAACCAATCATACTGCTGCATTGTTCTAGGACCAATCAGACTGCTGCATTCTGAATCCTATTGTTCTAGGACCAATCAGACTGCTGCCTTTTGGATCCTATTGTTCTAGGACCAATCAGACTGCTGCAGTTTGGATCCTATTCAATTCAGTACATAACACCCCTCCCCTCTAAGTTCCAGTCCTGCCCGGGAGGTCGCATTCATAGTCCTCAAGGTACGCCGGCGGCCTACATGTGCGTTGCGGCCTGGGGTGTTCCCTGGTCTGGGGTTCAGGTTCTGGCTCGTGTTCCAAGGATGCTGGCTGTGATAGGGCTGTTTGGTCTGGCGCAACCGGCTCGCTCAGTCGTGGTTCTGATTCCGGTGTCCTTTCGGCCTCACGGGTCCTCTCTGTATTTACTGATTCTGCCTCTCCTGCTTGCCCCTGCTGCTCTACGGGCCTCACTGCCCCACTGTTCCCTGACCTGTCCTCCTCCTCCTGGTTTTCTCCCGGGAATCGTCGCCGTATCTGGTCGCAGTGGCGGCGCCAGCATTGCCCCCCATCTGTTAGCACCTCGTACGACACGGGGCCAGTGACCCTGTACATAACAAATACAAAGCTGAAAATGAATGAACTGCATCTAAAATATTTTGTTCATTTTTCACATGATCAAGTCCTTCCCCTTCCCACACCCCTAATATTCTTAAAGGGGTCTCTTCTCCAGTCTTCAGGGAGTAGCTGGAAGTGGGGAGGCAGAAAAAGGTCTTCCTTTCCTTCCACTCTGCAGTTTTAATCTGAAATCTTAGGCGTAGTCCTGCACCCCGAGCTCAGAAACTGCTCACGCTAATGAAATTAATTCCCTGTTGCAAAATGTGCCTAGAACAATGGGAGTTTCGAATGCTGTTATCAAGACAGTACCTGGCTTCAGTATCTGGGCTTTGTTGCTATTGGACCCAATCAGAAGCTGGGAATGGCTTTATTTTATTATTATTTATTAGTTTTATATACCACCCTTCATCATAAGATCTGAGGACAATTCACAGAGTAAAATACAGGATAAAAACGTGAAAAGAAGTAAAACAGCAAAACAATAACCCCCTCCCCATAGACCTATGTAGAATATTAATCAACCCAAGGCCTGGTTGAAAAGGAACATTTTAGCCTGGCGCCAGAAAATATATAATGAAGGCACGAGGCAAACCTCCCTGCGGTGAGCATTCTGTAAATCCAGAATGTCTCAGTCAAAACGGGGCAGTTGTGGGGTATGGTGTGGTGCAGGCATCCCCAAACTCGGCTCTCCAGATCTTTTGGTACTACATCTCCCATCATCCCTAGCTAACAGGGCCAGTGGTCAGGGATGATGGGAGTTGTAGTCCCAAAACATCTGGAGGACCGAGTTTGGGGATGCCTGGTGTGTTGTCATGATCAAGGGAAATACAATTCTCTGATTCTATGAGCAGAGGTGAGGAGAGAAAGTGATGATGAAGTAATCAGAACAGGAACCATAGGGAACTGTGTTATATTGAGTCAGTCTCTTGGTCCATCTAACTTTTAAAGTGGTATACAATTGCTGTAAATGTATGGTGTGGATGTAGTGTTAATGTGACAAAAAAGACAAGCCTATTTAATGTTAGCTAGCACTGCAGCCTCATTGTGAGCAAACATTGACCTCTGTTCCAGTCCTGAAATGCCTTGGGCTGGGGAGAGATTTGACCGCACTGACCGATTCCATTGACTGTAGCAGGAATGTTCACCGTTCACTGTAATTTACCAAGGGCTCACTGCAAAATTGTCCTCCCGCAGTTTAGCTCTTGGATATCAACAGAAAGCCATGATCAACAGCAGCAGGTAAACCATTTTGGCATATTACACTGGCTGCAATACTTGGACCCAGCTTTAACAGCTAATTGAAGATTGCAGAACTCACACTATCTGTGAAAGCTAAGCAAATAAAAGAGACGGCAACAGTAGCTTTTATCCATCAGTTTTATTTATTTTTAGATTTTTTAGACTGGTACTGAAAGTTTTCAATATATTTCGAAAACAGGGTCAATTCAGCTCTGAACTGCTTGAGACAGAATAAATATGGATGTCTACAATGTTCTTCCAAAGTAGAACTGCATTTTAATAATTCATGCCAAGTGTTCCAGGCCTTAAGCCAAGAAAAGTGCCATTAAAACAAACAAACACTTAAGATTTTGTATCTAGCACATTCCTATTCGGGTTCTTTCACTGCACGTACTCACTTGTACATAACATATGTTATACGTTACACTTGTAATAATTCCATACAATTACTGAGAAATCTACTTTTAGAGCATTCACAGATACAAATATTTTGTAGTATTTCCCCCCCTGCAGCACGATGATTCCTGTGTAGGCACTTTTGCTGACACAGTCTTGCTGCTGTTAAGTTGTCAGATCATGACAGTTTTAGCATCAGACCTTAGAAAGAAGTGCCCTAATCAATGCACTGTAGAACAAGATTTTTATAATAGAATAGTTCAGGATATTAATACTTGCATAGCTTTTTCTCTGCAATTCACATGCATTTGTAGTGATTCTTTATATATAGTATAGCACCTCATTGACAAGGTTATGTACACAGCTCTGGTTCACATGCCACATTAAACCATAGCTAAAATAGACTATAGGGACGCAGGTGGCGCTGTGGGTTAAACCACAGAGCCTAGGACTTGCCGATCAGAAGGTCGGCGGTTCAAATCCCCGCGACGGGGTGGGCTTCCATTGCTCAGTCCCTGCTCCTGCCAACCTAGCAGTTCGAAAGCACGTCAAAGTGCAAGTAGATAAATAGGTACCGCTCTGGCGGGAAGGTAAACAGCGTTTCCATGTGCTGCTCTGGTTCTCCAGAAGCAGCTTAGTCATGCTGGCCACATGACCCAGAAGCTGTACGCCTGCTCCCTCAGCCAATAAAGCGAGATGAGCGCCACAACCCCAGAGTCAGTTACGACTGGACCTAATGGTCAGGGGTCCCTTTACCTTAAAATAGACTATGGTCTAGTGTGAATAAGCAGCATGCTGGTACACACTGGTCAAAAGTTTTTAATGTACTCATCTCCCACTCCTGCTGCACCAGAAAGGAAACAAGCCATCCAAACTCAACCACATTTGAACTGAAGCTCATAGTTTGTTTTTCTCCAAAAAAAAAACCCCACAAGCACAAACTAAAGTTTGTTTGGGGAAAATAAACTCTGAGTCCAGGTTCAGATAACACAAGAAACTAGAATAATGACCTGTTTTCTGATGAGGTGGCAGCAAGTGGAGTGAGGATTAAATTGAAAAGATTGAAGCAGTATGTATGAGCACGTCACACAGTCACATTAAGCCATAAATTACATTAACTATAGTAACTTTAATGTGCCATGCCAGCTGAGCCACTATCCGTTATAATTGATACTTGAACATAAATACTGCACTGCATATATGAAAACCTCATAAACCAAATATATGTTTTAATATTCCTACGCAATACATTTCAATACAATTTCCAAAAGAAAGAAAGAAAAATAATTGCTCCTGTCTTCTATAGTCCTTTCTCCAACATGATCACAGTAAAGATCATAAGTGTTACTAATCAGGCATTGATAAATATTACAAGATAGCTACTTCCTCCATGTCATGTCCAGTGGCTTGTATTTTTACTTCTTGGGACCTTTATTCAACACAAGAGCAAACAGGTCCTCCTCTTTTTCACTTTGATGACTTATTATATTCTCACTTAAAGCTGAAAGATGAGGTTGTTGGCTGATTCCTCCTCTTTTCTGCAGACATTCTGATTCTCCTTGTCCTTCATATCCATTCAGCCCGTGTGAGTTCTCTGGTGTGTTAGGGGCATGTCAAGTGATTACTGTGCAGGCCAATTCATTGCCTACTCATTCCCTAGATTTCCCCCTATGCTTTCGATTTCATTTTCACAGCCATCAGGGTCAAAACCTTGTAGCTTTTAAATTTCAAAGCTGGGGTATCAAGGGGTTTCGTGTCTAATTCTGAGTTCTGCGTGTGTATAGTACAATTTCAGAAGCATGGAGTACCTTCAGCTATGCTCTATGATACGCCCCTGAAAGTGTATCCTGAGCAATGTTGATAATGGAGGTCCCCGGAACAAAAAGGGGGGGAAACTGTAAACAGAGCCCATGCTGTGTGTGTTCCAGCTTTGTATGATTTCCCAGTTACTCTTTCACTGCAAGTCTTTGGTTTTATTTAAAGCCTGAGAGCACGTCCTGATCACACATTGCAGTCCTCAAATGCCATACATTGGGAACAAAAGGGACCTGTATAATTATCATTCTATTAAATATGCCCAATTATCTTAGCAATGACTCCTGTTCTTTCCAACCTTCGCAACTCATTCATCACAACCTGCTGTGGCTGTTTTATAATAATTAAGCTTCTATAATGATGGGAAATTATATCATGTTGCAGTCGACGGTTCATGCATTAGGGCCGTGCATTCGTTCATGTTAAATGAGCTGCAGAATAATTACTATGCCAAGGTATGGTTGTACGGTACTGTCTGTAACTCCAGTCATTTGTCATCATAAGTGTGGCCCTGCAACAAATTATTGCAGCGTAGGGTGCTTCTCCAGTTCAGGTTTCCAGCCACGCCATCTATTCCCCTCTCCCTCTTGTTTTTCATTCCTCACTCCAACTCTCAACAGTCAGTCAGTATCCCATGGGCTTTGAACAATCTCAGTCTTCATTTATATATCTATCAATCAATCAATGAGTTTATTGTTCTAGCCAAAAGCCATGACATTCATAATAATAATAAAATAATACAGAACATACACCCGTAATATGAGCCTACACCCAAGTTGTAAGAGATAGAAGATACCAGAGACACCAACAAGCTTAAACCTAGCTTGATTTCAAAATAAACCTCTGAATCTCCAAAACAGCTTATATAGCAATGTTATCAAACTCAGTTTTCCTTATTTATTTTTTGCAACCGGTGCATAAAGGGCCACTTTGTGTTATGAAAGGGCCACTTTGTGTTATGAAAGGGCCACTTTGTGTTATGAAGCTATTATTATCATACAAAATAAACTGAATAAATAAATAAACTGAATAAATAAAACTTCTGCTGGAATGTACCTGCTTTCTTGTGTGAACAATGGTTTCAGAAACAGATCTTTTGGGTCTCCCTATTCAAAAGCACATCAAAGTGCAAGTAGATAAATAGGTACTGCTCCAGCGGGAAGGTAAACGGTGTTTCCGTGTGCTGCTCTGGTTCGCCAGAAGCGGCTTAGTCATGCTGGCCACATGACCCAGAAGCTGTACACCGGCTCCCTCGGCCAATAAAGCAAGATGAGTGCCGCAAGCCCGGAGTCGGTCACGACTGGACCTAATGGTCAGGTGTCCCTTTACATTTACCTATAAGGGGCAAGCTAACAGGTAATGAGTGATGTCTTCCACCTGAGGTTGACCACAAATACAAAGTACAGGACCTTGTTGTAGCAGTCAACCAAAACAGCAGAGGGCATCACTTGGAGATGCAGCTCAGTAATGGCATTTTCTTTCGGAAACTGGCAAGAGTTTGGTCAAATAACTAGCTCTAAAATGCACTGTTTTCAGGAGTGGGTACTAAGGGGGAAATGTGGTGTTCCTAATTAATTGCAGATCCCTTCTGGATTTTATTCAGATGGTAAGTAGGTAGGTAGATGATTGATAGATAGATAGATAGTAAGTACTTGGGGTTAAGCACCTAAAGACTCAGGAGATCAGTATTAGTATACAGTATGTTTCCAGCATATCACTGTTGCATCATTTGTAAACACAATGTGACTTCATGCTGGTCACCTCATGTATAACCCTGGGTTACATCATTCCTTCTAAAGCAAACTGGAGAGGCTCTTGCCAAAACACGTGCTCCAGCGAATGCCTTAGAGTTGAATGTTGAAACTCCAATTGTGTAGCATCTTCCTCTGTGAGTAGTCAACTCCAGGGCACTGTTTGCTCAATGAATCACACCCCTCAGCAGAATTTGTGGCATTTTAAACCTCCCACAGAGCTTGCAGGCAAGAACGGGGACATTTTCCAATGGAAACTCAAGGCATTTCATAGATTTACAGGAAATGCGGCTGGAGATAAAGTGGCGGGGGGGGGGGTAGCAAACTGAAGATTAATCTACAGTGGTACTACTGGTTGCGAACGGGATCCGTTCCGGAGGCCCATTCACAACATGAAAAGCACAACCGGCAGTGGTGCGTCTGCGCACGCACGCATTGCGATTCACCGCTTCTGCACATGTGCCAAAAAGATAATAGAGACAAGGCCTGTCTGATATGCAGTGGGAGGGAGCCACTGCACTCAAGGGCCAGAATCGTATAGAATGGACCTCCTGTTAAGATAGTATCTGCAGGAAGCCTTCTGCAAATTGCTGTTATCAGCTGGGTATATAATGTACTTTAAATGCAAAGTGTCTCCCACATAGTTATACCCCGCAACATTTCTAATATGGACGTTGTGTCAGTCATCAGGAAAACGGATCGCCCCCCCCCCCACAGCCAGCTGCCAGGGATAGAAAGACAGGAAAAGCTCTAACCAAAGTATTTTATACAATATTCACAGAAAGAGACTTAGAAAGGTAGCCTCTTGGAACAATGGTGTTGCTTCGAGTAATCTCCCCCCTCCCTTCCCTTCTCAGTCACCAACAGCAGCACCAGCCTTACGGCGGCTGCTTAAGGCCATTTGCCTCTTAGCTCTTTGCTCTCCTACTTTCTGGGTTCTGGGAGAAGGAGGGTCTTGAATGTTTTCTGGTGATAACGTGTCAGCCAGCTGCTCCAGCTCTGCTTTTCCCCGCTCCTCCCATTATTTCTCAGCTTTGCCCCTCTTCTATCTCTGAGCCATGACCTCTCCCCCTCCCCACTCCTACCTTTGTCTGCTGGTCTCCTCTGCATCAGGAGGTGCTGCACCACCCGGCACGGCCTAGGGGTGCTCCAGGCTGTGTGGCATCAGGAGATGCCCCTGAACACCCCCCAGTGCAGCCACCGCCTCCTCAAGTGATAAATGACTGAAATAACGGTACAGTTGTCAGAATTCCAAGGAACAATAGCAAGAAATTTGGTCTCACAGGCCTCAGCCTTCTTCTTAGCAGTAATGCTTATGTATAATGAACATTATACGGTGATAATATCTCTGGTGACTGTAACCAAATTTTCTCAACGGCAGCGTGTGTCTCGGAGCATGCCGAAATGTGGATGGCTGTCAAGTGAGTCACTGATTGATTCTACTCAGGCAATTCTGGCATTCAGCCTTAAAGCAGATTAGTTCACAAGCTCCCCGGTATAAGAGCAGGCAAGCAAATAATCACCTCTTGTTAAAAACATAAAATTTACACTTTAGGTCAACTTCTCACAAATTCTCACTACTTTCTTTCTTGATTGATTGACTTGATGGATAAAATGTATATCCCACTTCCTAGCCAAGAAAGACCTTACCACTCTCAGGGTGCTACATGGTATATGTACGGGAATGTGAGTCAAGGTACATATTCTTAAATAAATAAGTGAACATTATGCAGGTGCCTATTTTTCTGCATATACAGTATGTATACATGGCAAAACCGTATAATCTTCACTTGTTATTATGTACTCACGTGTATTTTTTTCCTTTTTAAACCTGCATAGAAGGAAGCAAAAAGAGTGAAACTTACAAGTTCTTCCTGCAGCTGTATGTGCCTTTGCACATCTGTACAGAAATGACATTGCATGTTTCATTCTATCACTGATGGTAGCAGAGTGTATTTTGAAAGTATCAGTGGAAAAGGAGCTTCCAGGCATCATGCATTTTAATGAATTTCCCGTCCTTGCAATTCCTGGTATAGAGAAGGGGATTGTTCTGTCTTCACACAGGGCCACGGAAGTGTGTCTACATCGGCTCCTGCTCTGATGCAACAGGGACAAGAAGGATGTGCATCAAGACATGAGCCCAAACCTTTGTTAGGCAAGAATGATGCTCACACTATTACCAAGGGCTCACACCATTTCTCCAGCCATGCAAACTGCCATCAAGCAATTATAGCAGGGGTTACTCTGGTTTGCAGGTGGTTTGTTGTTGGTTTTTAGTTTGTAAGATTTTATTAATACACTACAATTAAAAAATGAAAAGTAAAAAGGCATATAAAGTCCTCTTTCACAGGTAAATCTTAACTTGACCAACACAAAGAAATGTGAAACCTCCTAGCTCTCACCTGGGAGCTTCCCTTTCTTCTCCCAACCTCCCACCCTGGGAAATCTTCCCTTCCCTTCTTCTCACATAAGGTCCTACATCATCTGTCCATCACTTTCATCTGCATGTTAGCCCTACCTTAACCTTGAATTAGAGGACCACAAATAATACAGAAGTCTGGAACAAAGCAAAACAACAACAACAACAACAACAACAAGGAAAGGGAAAGGAAAGAGAACAAAGAGGTAATAATATTAAAGGAAATAATTACAGAATAGAAAGGTAAAGAAAGATAAGAATGGAATAAGTAGAAGGGACTTCCAACTATCCATCTGTCAATTATATATCCGAGAGTTCCTCAAAAGAGTCAAAAGTTCTGGTTTGCAGTTTTAAACCTGCATCAGCCACAGGGATAAATACTGCAAGAGGATGAAAGCAGTGCATGCTTGGAGAACAGTAGCGATTGAGGAACCATAGAGACATAGGAAGCTGCTTTCGGGGGCAGGCTCCTTCCTGCCACTCACCACCTGGCCCAGGGCAGGGCCTGAAGCCTCACAAGGACTGCTTGCTGCTTGCTGCCTGCTGCCCAGGAGGACTCCCCTGTGTGAGTGCCTGAGGGCCCTGCTCCCACCACTTACCACCTGGCCCAGGGCGGGGCCTGACAGGCCTCACAGGGACGGTTGCTGTCACTGCGGCTGCGGCTCAGGGGGATCCGGAGGGGCGCAGAGTTCTTTTTAAAATGTTTTAAAATTTTCCTTTTCCTTTCTATTTATTTATTATTATTATTTTATATATGCGGGGATGGGGATGGGGGTGGGATGGATGTTTAGTTGGGAATTTGTTTGATTTTGATGGATTTGTAATTTTGACAGTTTTTTATTTGTATTGTTTTTTGTTTTCTCGGGTTTCTGTTTTTTTTTGTTTTTTTTTTATTGTTTTAAGGTCTTATTTTGTTCTTAAGGGGAGGGGTCAGGGCTGCCGGGGAGTGGGTCCCAGCCAACAAAATGGCTGGGGCATGTTCCACAGAGGGGTATGCGCTGGGACAACCGATCTCAGTGATCACGGGTAGGAGGAGGAGTTACGCTAAGACCAGACCATGTCATTACAGAGGAGGCAGGTTTAGTCGTTGTCTGAGGACTATCCCTGCCTCCGGGTCTGGTCCTGACCGGACGGATACTAGAATCAGCAAGGGATACCCACATGACCTGAAGGTGCTGCTGTGCAATGCCAGGTCAATGATTCATAAGACCACTGCCATGCATGACTTGATCATGGATGGAGGATTTGACCTGGCATGTGTAACAGAGACTTGGTTGGATGAAGCAGATGGGCCTGTCCTTGCCACTGCTTGTCCACCAGGTTTCTCTTACGCACAGCAACCCAGGCCTTGTGGGCGGGTTGCAGTGATTTTTAGGAAGTCATTAGTTTGCACCAGGCGTCCTATTGGGAAGACCCAGTTCTCTGAGTGCATGTTCTGGAAGTTGGGCAATAGGGGCAGTACAGGATTCCTTTTGGTGTACCAAACTCCCCGCTGCACCAAGGATTCCCTGCCCGAGCTGCTTCAGGTCGTGGCGGATGTTCTCCTGGAGACACCTAGTTTGGTTGTCCTAGGGGATTTTAATATCCATGCCGACACGACTTTACAAGGGGCCGCTCGGGACTTCGTGGAAAACATGGCCTCCATGGGGCTGTCCCTGAATAAGTTTGGCCCAACCCATAGCCGCGGACATGCCTTGGACCTGGTGTTTACCTCTATGGATGTTGGTGATCTGACACTAAGTAAAAGCGAAACGAAAGAAGTGCCATGGTCAGACCACTTCCTGGTGCAACTTGACTTCTCCGTGACCCTTCCCCTCTGCAGGGAGGTGGGACCGATTCGGATGGTCCGCCCCCGCCACTTAATGGATCCAAATGGTTTCCAGAGAGTGGTAGGGGATGCTTTATCCCATGTTGATGGCCTTTCAGCTGATTCCCTGGTGGCCCGCTGGAATGTGGAGTTAACCAGGGCTATTGACTGTTTGGCTCCGAAGCGCCCTCTCCGATTGCATGGAGCCCGGACAGCCCCGTGGTTTTCCACGGATCTGAGGGCAATGAAACAATCGCCGGTGGCGGATGACCCATTCTGAAGCTGACCGGACACAGGTTAGAGCTCATTGTCGAGCCTACCAAGTGGCGGTAGCGACGGCAAAGAAGACTTTCTTCACCACCTCTATTGCATCTGCAGAAAATAGCAGCAGGAGACTTTTTCAGGTGGTCCGCAATTTAGCGGAACCACCTGCTACATCGGGGCCCAGTACGGGCCACATGATCTCCTGCAATGATTTTGCAAAGTTTTTTGCAGATAAAGTCGCTCAGATTCGGGAAGAGGTAGACGCCACCGTGGGAGCAGGGCCGGGGCGGGAGAGTGCTAGAGTCCTGTCTAGTCAAATTGCATGGGATCAATTCCAATCTGTTACCTCCGGGGATGTGGACAGGCTGCTTGGACGAGTGAAACCAACCACCTGTCTCCTTGATCCTTGCCCATCGTGGCTTATAAAAGCTAGCCGGGAAGGGCTGGGCGATGGGCTTCGTGGGGTGGTGAATGCTTCCCTCCATGAGGGAGCCTTCCCAGACCCGCTGAAAGAGGCGGTTATTAAACCGCTTCTTAAAAAACCATCTTTAGATGCGGCCACGATGGCCAACTATCACCCAGTCTCAAATCTTCCATTCTTGGGCAAGGTGATTGAGCAGGTGGTTGCTGAACAACTCCAGGCACGCCTGGAAGAAGCGGACCATTTGGATCCCTTCCAGTCGGGATTCAGGCCTCACCACGGGACTGAAACTCACTGGCGTAGTGTAGGGGGTGCAGGGGGGCCGGCCGCACCGGGCGCAACATCTGGGGGTTAGGGTTAGGGGGCGCAAATCCACGGGTTAGGGGGCGCAAATTACTTGCCTTGCCCCGGGTGCTGACAACCCACGCTACGCCACTGCTGAAACTGCCTTGGTCGCACTGGTTGATGATCTCCGGCGGGCTAGGCACAAAGGTGAGAGCTGTTTCCTAGTTCTGCTGGATCTCTCAGCGGCGTTTGATACCATCAACCATAATATCCTTCTGGACCGTCTTGAGGGGCTGGGAGCTGGGGGCACTGTCATACAGTGGTTCCGCTCCTTCCTCCTGGGCCGTGTTCAGAAAGTGGTGGGGGGGGATGAGTGTTCAGACCCCTGGGCTCTCACTTGTGGGGTGCCTCAGGGTTCTGTCCTCTCCCCCATGCTTTTCAACATCTACATGCAGCCGCTGGGAGAGATCATCAGGGGGTTTGGGCTGGGTGCTCTTCAGTATGCGGATGATACCCAGCTCTACCTCTCTTTCAAATCAGAACCAGTGAAGGCGGTGACGGTCCTGTGTGAGTGTCTGGAGGCGGTTGGAGGATGGATGGCGGCTAACAGATTGAGGTTGAATCCTGACAAGACAGAAGTACTGTTTCTGGGGGACAGGAGGCGGGCAGGTGTGGAGGATTCCCTGGGTCCTGAATGGGGTAACTGTGCCCCTGAAGGTAAGCAGCCTGGGAGTCATTTTGGACTCACAGCTGTCCATGGAGGCACAGGTTAAATCCGTGTCCAGGGCAGCTGTGTACCAGCTCCATCTGGTACGCAGGCTGAGACCCTATCTGCCTGCGGACTGCCTCGCCAGAGTGGTGCATGCTCTGGTTATCTCCCGCTTGGACTACTGCAATGCGCTCTACGTGGGGCTACCTTTGAAGGTGACTACAACTAATCCAGAATGCAGCAGCCAGACTGGTGACTGGGAGCGGCCGCCGAGACCATATAACACCGGTCTTGAAAGACCTACATTGGCTCCCAGTACGTTTCCGAGCACAATTCAAAGTGTTGGTGCTGACCTTTAAAGCCCTAAACGGCCTCGGTCCAGTATACCTGAAGCAGCGTCTCCACCCCCATCGTTCTACCCGGACACTGAGGTCCAGCACCGAGGGCCTTCTGGCGGTTCCCTCACTGCGAGAAGCCAAGTTACAGGGAACCAGGCAGAGGGCCTTCTCGGTAGTGGCGCCCGCCCTGTGGAACGCCCTCCCACCAGATGTCAAAGAGAACAACAACTACCAGACTTTTAGAAGACATCTGAAGGCAGCCCTGTTTAGGGAAGCTTTTAATGTTTGATGTATCACAGTATTTTAATATTCTTTTGGAAGCTGCCCAGAGTGGCTGGGGAAGCCAAGCCAGATGGGCGGGGTATAAATAAATTATTATTATTATTAATTATTATTATTATTATTATTATTATTATTATTATTATTATTATTATTGTTATTATACCTAGCAGTTGGCTAGATTGGCCCTTGCTAAGGGTGCAGGCCCAGGGGGGCATGAAAATCACACCTCACCACTCTGGGAGTGCATGTGCTCCCTGGGGCACTCCTCCGCTGCTCTGGGCAGCCATGTGAGGTGCACAGGCTTCTCTGGGTGCCTCCGTGGAGGAATTCAGTTGCTGGCCTGGGCTTTCACAGCAGCCCTGGGGGGCGGCTTCCCAATCGGCTGGCTGTGCTATGAGCAGAGTGCCCAGCAGGGCTCTGAGAGAAGAAAGAGGGAGAGCGTGGATGAGAGTTGCAGGAGGAACGAAAAGGAAGGGAGGAAGGAGGCAGAAGGGAAAGCAAGTGGAGGGAGGAAGAAAGGCAGGCAGACGGACTGACAGAGGAGGAGGGACACCATAGTGTGTGGCAGCAGCTGCTGCTGCACGTGTGCTTTCAATGGGCTCATATTTAAAAATAGCATAGTTCTACATGGAAAGGTAAGTTGGATGCCGTCCTGGGTAAAGGCAATGCCTAGCAAGCCTCCACAGTATTTTTGTTACCACAGCAACTTCAGTGCTATGGCTACCACCTACAGCACATGCAGATCAGACAATGGCTTCTTGTTTCAGTCACTGTCTATAACTGCAAAAAAATAATCGCCGTGCTCCACTTACAGCCTAAGGGATCACGCTCTTGCGCTTCTTTTTTTGGCCATTGTATACATGCTGATTTAGATGTGGTTCCTCCAGACTTGGAATCTGGCCTCTGGTCTGTCACTTCCTGATCCACAGTACGATTGGCAGCGTTATTGAATTGCTTCTCTCCCAGGCAGAGGGTGTGTCTTGGATTACTCAGCAATATCTGTGTGAGTCCTGTTTCATTGTGAATAAGTCTTAGTTGGCTGAATACTCCTGGTCAGCATTATGAAGCCAACAAAATGGTGGAACTAATGGGAAGGGTTAGAAACCAAAGAGTACAAGAAGCCTTATAGGAAGATGAAGTCCTGGCCTCTTGGATTAGACTGCCCCAAAGACTAAGATGAATTATATCAGGAGCTCAACTGCCAGCCCTCACAGCCATAAGCCCCAAGGGAAACTCACATCCCTGCCAGCTCTTGTTGATCCACCCCAAGGAGCACCCAATTTATTAGGCTCAGCTGACGGTCATAGACCAGGGCTGGATCTAGACACATCAAAAATGTGTTTCAGGAAAACGCATTGTGAACCTCAAAGTGGGAAATCATGTTGGCGAAAGACAGAACTCCACAGCTCCATCTGATGTCACAGTGTTATACAGTGGTACCTTGGGTTAAATACTTAATTCGTTCCGGAGGTCCGTTCTTAACCTGAAACTGTTCTTAACCTGAAGCACCACTTTAGCTAATGGGGCCTCCTGCTGCCGCTGCGCCGCTGCTGCACAATTTCTGTTCTCATCCTGAAGCAAAGTTCTTAACCCGAGGTAATATTTCTAGGTTAGCGGAGTCTGTAAACTGAAGCGTATTTAACCTGAAGCGTATGTAACCCGAGGTACCACTGTAACGTGTATCAAACACTTTTTCTCTACTAATGCAGCTGAGTCCCTAGGAAGCTGGCAAAGAGCGGTGAATACTTGAACTTTGGCTAGGAAGACCTGGGTTCACATACCTGCTCAACCATCAGGTTCACTGTACAGTATGCCCTTGCAACAGTTACTGACTAAGCCCAGCCTACCTAAGGAGCAATGTGTCAGGCCAGACCAGCTTTACAACTCCCCAGGGTTAAAATATTTGCAAATACTGCTCTGCCAGATGATGTCATCACCAATACTGCGGGGGCGGGGGGAGTTCTGTAGCTGCACTCCCCCACATTGCTGCTCTGCTGCACCACTGGTGGTGCTTAGCCTTTGTTGAATAATGCATGCCTTTCCCAAAGCCATTCACTACTCTGGTTAATGTTTCATATCTGCAGTCAAGAAAGACAGTCCTCCCAAGTTTAGAAATGGAAGCTTGCAAAAGCAAGTGTTAATTAAACCAAGTCACCTTGGAGGTAAGAAAAAACTGAATGGAGTGGAATCTCTATGATGGGGCTATGTGTGTGTAGCACCATTATATTGCTATTCCAAGGACCAATGACTAAAAAGATGGTAGAGAAAACAGGAGAAGTAGGAAAACGTATGCATGATAGACAGGTGGTGGTCATTTAAAAAATAATAATCTTGTGCTGTCTGAGGCATAAAGGTTTGTTTGCAGTGAATCACATCTCCTACACAAGCATGAGCAGAACAAATGAATGAATTGATTGGTGCCACATCAGCGTTCTGAACAAGAGATTGCACCCGCCCTGCATTCTTCTTCCATTAAATCTTTTTTGCCCACAGCTACATGGGTTCGGCCCGTCAAAGGACTTGTTCCTACTAAGAGATTTACATCTGGTTTACAGGCCCACTTTTCACATACTTTATACAGCAGAGATGTTGGCAGCTGCAATGATAATTTGGTTGTAATTGCAAGCAATATGATTTCTCATCTCAGCCTTCTTCAAATGTAGTGTCCTGATTTCCCTTGCACAGAGGCAGTGAATTCCCCAGCATGTGAAGACAGGCTTATTTTTAGAATAGGGACAATCCTGGTTTATTTGGTTTTGAAATTGAAGGGAGGCTGATCACCCCCAAAGGTGTCAGTACTCCAAACTTCCATCTACCTGACCCCCCAGCTCTACCCAAACAAGAGCAACCCTAGTTCAGGATGAATTTTTCAAAACCAGGATTACTCTTAAAATGCTTTAAGTGATCTGCAACTAGAACTGTGAGCATGATAAGGAAGGAATAAGGGTTAACAAACCTATTTTACCGGGGGGGGGGTGTCTGCTGAATTTCATGGGAGTTGCTTCTGAGTAGATATGTACAGCATTACATGGTTGAGAGATTGGTTTTTGTTCAACACCACTTCACTATAAATTACCCCTAATCCGCTTTAAGCACCCTGTCAGTTTTGCAGGGAGTGAGTGAGTAGCTAACAGGTGGCGATTTCTCAAGTTCACTCAGGGGTGACCTAAGGATCCTCCATCGCTATCACTTTTTTCATGTTTCAGTGATATTAAAAAAAACAAAAACAACAACCTCCCCATAAAACCACCATGAAGGCAGGTAGGGGAGGCTATTTAAATGTGAGGAATGGGGAAATGTGGCAGACTGCTAGTTTAAGTGCCACGCCATACATGCAATCTGGGAGATAATTTTCAGGGAATTTTAGACATGCATACCATACAGAAATGTGGATGCAACCCCAAAGGCATATCCATAAAAACATGCCACGGCCTCCTCCCTCCAAACATGAATACATATGCGTAGCTGGTGAGGGGAATAGGACCTTTTGCAGCTTTAACTCTTGCAACTTCAACAGTTGTATAAAAGAGTGGATTTCAGCAAGGTTAAGTTGTCCTACAAAGCCCACCTGCTGAGATTTCTTCTTTGACACAACTGTCTAAGGTACAGAAACACTCTCCTCTTTCGCATCAGGCCACCTTAGTTTCTAGGCATGACAATCATTTACTGTATGTGCAGAGCAACCCTACGCATGCTTACTCAGAAGTAATGATCACTGTGGTCAGAGGGCTCCCTCCCAAGTGTCTGTAAATAAATGTTTCCAGAAGGCATTGTGTCCTAAACAACAAATGTTCTTATTTTTATCTGTAAGCTTCCTTGAGTCCCTTGTCAGGAAAAAACCTGAATTCTGAGTCACTTGAAAAGGCATGTTTTAGAAAGTACCGCAATATAACGCAGGACACCTTTTTTAATACTATCACTGGGATTTGGGCTGCTTTCTACCAGTCCTTCCAAATATTGTTATAGCTTAGCAGCAGAACATGTGTTTTGCATGCAGAAGGTCAATCCCTGACATCTGCATCTAGGGCTGGGACTGTCTCCTGTCTGAAACCTTGAAGAGCCACTGCCCCAGTCAGTTAGATGGCATTGAGTCAGACAGACAAATGGACTGACACTGATTATGGCACCATGTTAAACATTGCTAGAAGCTAACTAATGCTGCTGAGCTGGTCTTGGTTACAGACAGCTGATCCTATATATCTGATGTAGACTTGTATAATTGCAAAGCAATACAATACTTTTCTGGTTGGAAAATAGTACAGATCATCCACTACCAGGCCCAGTCATGCAAAAGTTTAAGCACAGGGCATAAGTTCAAAGATAGCTTTTTCCTCACCCCACTCACTATCAAAGATCAAAGAATTCAATAGGCCCCTATGCTATGTGAGAATTAAACCCCTGAAAGTGACAGTTCTGAAAGTGACAAGAGACTGTCCATTAAAAAATAATATCGTGGTTTGCCAATATTTAAAAAATGCCATTTCTACATTTATTGCTGCTCTTTGTCAAAGGGGATCTGTATTTTGCTTCAGGTGGGAGACAGTTCTAGATTTTATGTTTTGAAAAATGGGGAATCAGCCATTATGTTTCTTCATCCCTATATCACAATGTACAGGAAACCAGTATAGCGCCTACGAGAGCCCAATGTATTCAACCTTCTATGTCTTCACACATTCCATTGTAAGATCGAGACCAATGCAAACTTTATGGCTTTAATATCAATCCAGGTCACACACACACACACACACACACACACACACACGCATAAATTGCTTAGCATCCAGTTACAAACCGGAACTCAAAAACTTGTTCACTGTTTGGTGACATCTGGATTGGTAACATTAATTCTAAAAAAGGTATTGCTATCCTATGGATTGGTTTCTTACTCATGAGCCAACATAGTTACCTTTCTTCTTTGTAAACAAAGATATTAGTATGATGAAGCCTCGGGTGACAGCAATTGGTTTGTGGTGATGTGGTATCAAAGAATGCCCATTAATGCTCTAACAGATCAAGGAGGGAAGGCTTGGGCAAGAGAATGTTCACATCAGTTTTCTTGGAAATAAATAAAATATCAGGTTGGCTTATATGTAAATATCCTAAAGACAGGGAGTGCTGTGTGACTAATAGAGAGACTGAAATGATGTGTGAAATGTCAAAGGAGTCCAGAGCTACTGAAGGAAGGGTAAGAGTAGACAACAGATTCTGAGCACAAATTGTATAGACTCCATAGGGTCCTCTGCCTTTATTTGAAACCGCCTAGGAGATTATTCATCTGTTTGCTTCGTCTTGTTAAAAGTTACATCCTTTAGGTTAGGGTGATCAGGCTTGTTGATCTACCTTGTTTTATAGTAGAATTTCAAGATCTAAGAGCATAGGAATATAGGAAACTGCTTTACACTAAGCTGGCTGAGCTAGCTCAGTACTGTCCACATAGCTCCCTGTGGTTATAATTTGGGGACATTCCCAGTCCAGTGCTACTTAGAATTGCCCAGAACAGAACCTGGGTTTTCTGCATGCAAAGGAGATGCTCTACTACTGAGCTACAGCCCTTCTGCTAATCAGACTCAAATGATACAGTTGAGACTTAAAGAACAGGACTCGCCACACATCTGGAGCCTAGGAAATCATTTTCAGTACCCAGAACAGCACCCAGTACAGTGACCAGAACTGTTTTGCCCCCAAAATCTAATCCTGATTAGCTTTTTCCATTTGAGCAGCTTATTTAAGTGAGAAAAGTCACGTTGGTGAGGCTGTTAAATAATTGGGAGATGGATATATTTTGTGATCTATTGACAGTCACCCAGAGATCTATCAAAATATAGCAGTCTACCTTCTGCACATCTGTGTGGTTTTTTTAGGTCAGCCTGTGCAGATTGAGTTAGCTGCTGTAGAAAAATGTGAGAAAGTTTTGAATCTCAAAGGAGTAGGTGGCCTTAGAAAGATGCTTACTAGGCGTACTTGGGAAAGCTTTGATGGTTTCTGAAATATACTCAGAGTCGCAAAGTGATTTCATGCTCTTTATTCAGCTCATAGTGGTGAGGAGGAATGAATGAAAGTCCCCTCAAAGTATCTGCTTTATATACATTATTTACACAATGGGCTGCACATGATTGGCTAATTCCGGAATTCTACTGTAAGCCAATCAGGTTGTGGATTCACTTCTATCTGGAGCATGATTGGGTGGTTCCTGCCAACCAATCATCCTGCTGCATTGTTCTAGGACCAATCAGACTGCTGCATTCTGAATCCTATTGTTCTAGGACCAATCAGACTGCTGCCTTTTGGATCCTATTGTTCTAGGACCAATCAGACTGCTGCAGTTTGGATCCTATTCAACTCAGTACATAACAGTTTCCTTCAGACAGGACATGCTCAGGGCAAAGAATGCGTATGAGCAATAAGGCCAACTGAGGATGATGAGTTACAGCATCAACTTGTGGGAGCCAGCTAATTATGCAATCCAATGTGGAGTAGTTTGGAGTTCAAAGGAGAACCTAAGAGACTTGTGCCAATGTGCTTAATAACAAATCCCAAGTAACAGAAAGAGCAAGAATGAAAATGAAAGATGAGAGGAAGCTTGAGAAGCAGGAGTGTGCATTCAAATTATTGCTAGACAACAATTGAAAATTAAAACATGTACTGTATACCCGATAGGGTCATAATGTCTCAATTTGTACCCCAAGGTGAAATATGATAGGCTCACTGCAACAATCCAATATGAACGAATGATTTGATTTATTTTGGTTACTGATGGGATTGCCACAATTCAGTAGGATTTACTTCTTTTAAAAAACACGAATAGGCTTGCACTATTGGTGTTTAATAGGCACTATTGGTGTTTAATATGCAGGATTTTATTTTTTTGTGCTGGCAATAGCAGACTGATTCTACACATGGGAGTTAAGTGTGCACATTGGTACAAGGCTACCCTTGCACATATTCTATGGAATTTTACAGGCAATTGGTCTCTTATCTCATTTAAGGAGATAGTCTGTTTGCGCAATGCTGGAGATGGGCAGTAGGAGATATTGCGTGTCCAGAGACCTGCAAGCACCATTGAGAATCATAGGATCCTAGAGTTGGGGGGACTCCAAGGACCATCTAGTCTAACCCCATACAATGCAGGAATCTCAGCTGAAGCATCCATGACAGATGACAACCCGACCTCTGCTTAAAAACCTCCGAGGAAGTAGAATCCGCCTCCTTTCGAGGGAGTCCGTAAAATTACACACGACCTAGACAGTCACCGCCTGTGTGTGTGTGAGAGAGAGAGAGAGAGCAATCTGTGTCAACAGCGCTCCTCTAATCTAGCCGTGATTCAGACTCGTAAATCTTCTGCAAATGGTGAGATTTCCACCGAGCACTGCTTCAGCCAATCTCAAAGGGGCTCCCCGTATTAAAATGGAACTGCCTATGCCCTTACCAAAGATGGCGGGGGAGGTTTCAGCTCTGTCAGCCTAGCTCGGAGAGGCGTAAAGCGGGGCCTTCCGCCACGCCGCTCACGCTCTCCCTGTTGCTCACCGTACTGTGAACTCCGTGCCCTGATCAAAAATGGCGGCTCCTGACCTAGCTTGTAAAAAACAACAAGCACGTAGCGGAAGGACCCTGACCTTATTAAAGATGGCCGAATCTCAGTATTTTATTATTATTATTTTTATTATTGGTTGCCTATAGGAGGTGTGTGAGCGTAGCGGAGCGACGCCCCTTCACGCGCGAGGCGGGGTGGGGTGGGGGGGAGGAGCGAAAAGAGAGGGGAGAGAGAGGAGGAAGCGCGTGCGATGTGCGCGCGCCGAGCGCTCGCACCCGCCCAGTGCAGCGGCTGGCTCCCGCACGCGCCCTAACGAGAGAGGGAGGGGAGAAAGACACACACACACACACACACACACACACACAGTCGCGGCGAGAACTGCCTCGCGGGCCAAGCAGGGCCCCCTCAGACGGCGACGGAATCCCCGGCGAGCTGAGGCGACAACAACAACAACAACAACCAAGCAAACAACAACAACGGCGGCAACACGACGGCGATGGCGGCGGCGTTGAAGCGGGAAGCGGCTCCCCGTCCTCGCTCCTCCTCCGGGTCCCCCTCGGTCCCTGCGGCCGAGAGCCGGTCGGTAGCGGCGGCCCCCTGGCTCGGAGTCACGCTGCGGCTGCTGGTGGCGCTGCTCCTGAACGCGGCCCGGGCCGAGAAAGAAGGTGAGGGGAAGGGAAGGGAAGGAAGGAAGGAAGGAAAGGGCTGGCGGGCGGGGAGGCGGCGGCGGGAGAGGAGAAACGCTGCCTCCTCCCTCACGGCGACCCGAGAGATCGCGACCCTCCCCGTGGGGCCGCCTCTGCCCACCTCTTCCCCCAGATGTTTCATTAAATGCCCCTCCGCTCGCTTGGTTCTCACGTGCCCACACCTGGTTCGGGGCCGCCCTCTTGCTCCTCCTCCGTGCTCCCCCTGGGGCGAGGGGTAGGGGTTTTTCCCCCCTCTGAGTGTGTTTGGTGAGGGGACGACGACCCCTTAACCCTTCGCCGGGTCTTTCCCAAAGTTGTCAGCCGTTCCCCTCCTGCCCCACAAAGCGCCTCAGTCGGAAATCAGTGCTGAAGTTTCTGGGTACTATTGGCATCCCCTGAGTTAACTTGGCTTTCTGTGTCTCTTCCACCCTCCTTCATTCCCTCTTTCTTTCTGGGGTCCCGCCGTGTGCGTATTTCTCCTCCTTCCCCCTTTTCCTCTCCCGGTGCTCTGGCTCGTCCCCTCCCAGCCGGGCTGCCAACTCACTGGCCGGCCCTGTGGGCTGCTCCACCCGGCTGTGGGGACCTGCCGCCTCTGGGCCTGGCTCTCTTTCTCGCCCTCTCCCTCTCCCTCCATCTCTCTCTCCTCGCTTTGTGACCTGGGCCGTAGTAAAATGCCGAAGCTCGGCGCATGCATTTGTCAGTGAGGTAAAGTTGCTGGGGGTTTTTTAAATCCCGCTTTTGTTTTTGTGTGTTGGGAGACGGGGACGGAGCTCTAGTCCTGCCCCTGCTGAGCTGGAGGATCCCGCCCGCACAAGGCAAGGCAAGGCTGGCTGGCTGCAGGCACCACCATCTGCAGCCCAAAGTTGGACCTGGCTTCTTTTAATAAGCTCATCTCTTAAAATATTTACCTTGGCTACCCTGAGCAGCTGTCAGATTGCACCTTGCACCCGCTGGAGAACTGCTTTCTTTCAAAAACAAGCAAAGGAACAAAAAAGGTCTTTTGAGATTTCTGGACATCACTGCATTTTTATTTTATTTTTTGAAAAATCCAAAATATTAATTTGGGATTCCTTTTCAAGCTTGTTCTGTGGAGGTAGTGTAACGTCAGCAGGGTTGAACTGTGTGGCATTTTTAAAAACAAAATTCCCGAGAATCCTGCATACTGAGAAAATACACGAAGTGGTTTTGGATTTGGTTACTGATGCAGCAAAAAGGAAAGGAGGGCAGCATCAAAGAGTAGCATATGCTGCTCCAGCCTCCACCCCCAGCCTCATTTTGGTACTTGGAAATAAAGATGTATTGATAGCATGCAAATTGCCCAGCATGTTTTGATAAATAGTTTTCAGGGACGCTGTAAATTATGGATAGACAACTAGTGCCCAGCAAAGGTTGTTGGACTCCAATTCCCAGCAGCCTCAGTCAGTGTGGCTAGTGGACAGGTGGGAGTTGAAACCCAAGAGTGCATGAAGGGCACCATGTTGGTTACCCATGTTGTCAGAGTCCCTGAAGAGCATTTATCAAAAAAGTCAAGCATTTCATTTTATAGATGCAGTACCAGTTTGAAGTTTCACCTGCCATTCTGAAGCATCTTCAGGACTTAATAAAATGTCTGGTAGTGGTCTTTGAAGCACTGTGAAGAGCAGCAAATGATTTTAAGTCAGGGGGTTTAGCCACTGGAGGAAAAGATAACAGACATTCTTGAAGAAGAAACACATCAAATAAATCTGCAAAACAGATGTGAGTCATCTTCCTTAGAAGTATCTTGCTTATAGCAATGCTTAGTAACTTTTTGAAGTTACTAGAACCTTTAAACTGGAAACCAAGTGGATTTTATGAAAATCCATATCCTTAACTTTGGTTTGACGCAAACTTTATGAAGCTGAGTTGAAATTCTATTAACCAGTGACCTTAAACATTAAAATGTCATAATGTACATAACTTTTTATCTGGTTGTTTATCATATGGAGCTCAAAGAAAATGTCCCTTATCTTTTCAGTGGTTTGTGTATATACATACGGTGTGTGTTGAGATTTTGCTGCTTCATTCTATTTAAAAATGTGCCTTCATTTGTAGCTAGGACTTACAGTGTCAGCAGTTAGTCTTGCAATGTCATTCATAGATTTTCTTTTTTAATGATTCATGAAGATTGCTCTGATTCTGTGGTCGTTCTCAGGTTTGCTGCTTGGTTGTTTGGTACTTTGCTATATTCAAGAAGGCAAACAGTTCTGAATAGTATTGTCAGTTTATCATGACTGACAATGAGAGCTAATATTTCTATCTACATTTGAGTATCTGTGTGCTGCCTCCCCAGGGACTATTTCGCTTCGGCAAACTAACAAGAATCTTGCAATTTCTGCCTGTGTACATACACTTACTTTGTATCGCCTCTGGTTTGACCCATTGTGCCACAGAGCTCTATTCTTCTTCAGGGATGTTGAGTTTTCTAGCTTGTACCTGTGTGCTATACTAGTTTTTCCCATTGTGTTCATTTGAACACAGGGGGAGTTTGCTGACTGTATAGTGTCTTAACTTCCTTAACCGATGTCCGTGTTTTGCTATCTTAACTTCTTACTAGTAGCCTGTTTTACTCAAGATACCTCTATTTGTATAGCTGAGTGATTTATCCCTTCCAGACTGATATTATTGGTGACTACTTAGGAGCTACCTACAGTAGGTTTTTAAATGTTTGCAAGTGTGAACTTCTAAGAAATTAGTACGATTCTGGTTTCAAAATTTCCTATTTAGAGGCAATGCCACAAACCTGGATTTCTTTTATTATGCAGATAGGCAGCCTAAAATAAGTACAGTAAAGTTGTTCTAGTCTTAAAGTATTTTAAGAGTGAACATCATTGATTATGTTGCTACTGCATTCATAAGCACAAGAGGAAGGTTGCACATTAATAAAAGGTTTAACTGCTTAGCAGTTTCTGTTAACTGGACTTTGCAGAAAAATATTCTACTCACTGCTTTTACTTGAACTTTTACTTCTTGCCTTATATCTTAACAACTGTGAAAAGCTACAAAAATTTACTGCTATGCCAGTATCTTTCATGTATTAAATTGTGGTCATGGTCCCAAAAAGCTATGTCTTTTTCAAATGCTGGATATTTTGAAACATTTAAAACATGCATTACTTTAAACCACATCATTTTCTAAATTGTCTTTTTTTAAAACAAAACAAAACAGTTTTCACTTTTACAGTTTTGCAGACTGTGTGAAAGCAGTAGCTGTGGTTTTGACAGGCAGGTTCTCACTATTCTGGCTGTAGTGTCTTGTCAACTAACCATTTTTGTTGGGTGTGCAGGTAAATACCTATTCCTGTTCCAGACAGGTAGCTTGCCACTTGACTGGTTGTCTGCATAGAATAGCATTTGTCCTCAGGCAACCAGGCAGGTGGCAAGGACAGAAGCCCGTTTAACCCTCTTTCTGCTGCCTATTTACTCATGGCACTCTTTGTCGCTATTGTAGCATTGCTTGGTTTTCCCCTTCCACGCTGGAGAATTGCGACAGAGTACTCTGGCTCCACTTTCTCTTCTCTTTTTCTAGAATGTGTAAGTGAGAACATAATCTGATGCGTTTAGCAGCTGGGAGAGGAAGAACAAGTAGCACTTCTAGTAAAGGTTAAACTGGAAAGGCCAGGGATGTATAGCACAGTAACTTGCATTTCTGCATGTGCAATATGAGAGAAGAAAGGAGTCAGGCAACTGATTGAAATGGGGGGTAGCGGGTATCCTGGATAGCTCAGTTGGTTAGACTGAGTGTGGTGCTGATAATGCCAAGGTTGCAGGTTTGATCCACAAATGGAACAGCTGCATATTCCTGCATTGTAGGGGGTTGTACTACTAAATAGTCCCTTCCAACTCTACAGTTCTATGAATCCAATTTTCCTTTGGTTCACATTGATGATGAAGTGTTTACTGAAACAAGATGTAGTGTTTACCAAAAGATCACTCCACTGTCTGGTGACAGGAGAATGTAATGAACATGCCAAGCCACAGTTATGAAAAGAGTGGATGCTTAAGCCTTGATTGACCCTTCATATGTTAACGTATTATATGTTTAGAAAGTGGGTGCTAGTTTACAACTCATTATACAGTATAAGACATCTCTGGAATGTCTGTTGAAACAACATGGACCTAGTCAACCTTAACATACAGATGCAACAACATCTTTGTGTTAGTCTTGATCTTTTTAGTTTTGATAGCAGGAACTCATAATTTTTAACTCATTGTTTTCAATAGAAAGCTCACAATGGAGTGTGTTATAGTTCTGAAATACACTGAACCATTTGACAAGAATGAAATCTTAGACTTGAATTCTGTGACAAGTTAACTTAAGGCAGTTTATGGAAGGAAAGATCCCCATGCCTTCCTCCCTACTGTGGTCACTTGTGCTTTTGGGGGGGGAACCTCTCTAGAGGGTCAGGGACACCCCCCTCCAAACAAAAAGAATGGGGGATGAACCATTGGGGGCTGCTGGAAGGGAGTAATCTAAAATCCAACTTTCTAAGATAAGGAAATTCATGGAAGGAAAGTTTTTGTTTTTCTGTATTGGTCAGGAGGGTCCTCAAACCTCTCAGTCAGCTGCAGCAGGAGGAAGGGAATGAGAATTTTTCCTTCTGTGAGCCTCCTTTACTTCATTTTTAGGGTCATTAAAGTATTACTTTCAATACATTTCTACTCCTAGTTTATTTTTGTGTGCTGTTAAGAGTTTCTACAAGCTGCCTACAAATCTATATAGCATGTTATAATCCAGGACATGTTGAGGTTTTCATTGAATGCATTAAGACACCCATGTCTTGTGTTCTTTTCGTATTACATTAAAAACTCATTTAAGTTTTCATCTGCCCTTTTTACTTACGCCCCTTTTATAAGTCACTTTGATTCTACCATCCCATGTTGTAGTTCTCGCTCCCATTTTCAAGGTAATTTTTCTTGGCCTTGCGTTCTTATATCCACACATCTGCTAATTGGAGTATACCTAATATGCATGTTTAATTAGCATATATATTAAATTTATATCATCTCCTTTCCTCCAAGAAGGTGTACATGGTTCTCTCCCCACCCCATTTTATGCTCAGAGAAACCATGTGAGGAAGACTAGGCTGAGAGACTGTGACTGTCCCAAGGTTTCCCAGTGAGCTTCATGGCCAAGTGGGGATTTCTACTCTGGTCTACCAGGTCCTAGTCCAACACTGATTTCTGTGTTTTTGTAAGACTAAGGTAAAGGTAAACGACCCCGTGATGGTTAAGTCCATTTAAGGGGGGACTATGGGGTGCGGTGCTTATCTTGCTTCAGGCTGAGTGAGCCAGCATTTGTCCACAGACATCTTTCTGGGTCATGTGGCCAGCATGACTAAACCATTTCAGTGGGACATTATGATGAGTGCCAGAGCGCACAGAAATCCCATTTACCTTCACACCGCAGCAGCACCTATTTATTTACTTGCACTGGTATGCTTTCGAACTGCTAGGTTGGCAGGAACTGGGACAGAACAACAAGAACTCCCACCATCACATGGATTTGAACCACCAACCTTCTGATCAGCAAGCCCAAGAGGCTCAGTGGTTTAGACTACAGCGCCACCCACTCCCTGGTTTTGTAAGACTGCAAAAGACTAAGTACAACCCCATCATTTGCGCATCTGCACATAAATAAATGCTTTTGAGTTCATTGGGCTTACTTCCAGGAAAGTGTGTATAGGATTTCAACCTAACAGTGCAAACCTAGACAGACTTACAAGTGAGTAAGTCTGGACATAAAGAAACTTCTGACTAGACTGACATAGGATTTCACCATCTATCTCTGTATATAACACAGGGCTCCACCACGCCCAATGAATCAATGATTTACATACAGCTCATGGTCATTGAACGTTATAGTAATTTTAACAATCTATGCTAGGTTACTCTAAAGTTGAAATAGTCTGCAGAGCACTGGTGTCCAACCTTTTTTGCAGACATGCTCAAAATGATGAGGGCTTTATATCAATGATGGAAGAAATAGGGCAGAAACAGATGGCTACATAACTCTGTTTTGCAAGCCTCAAGGACAGCTGATCTTTCCTAAAACCACCATCCTAAACACCTGATGTTCTTTGAAAATTAGATTGGATTGAAAAGCTCCTGTGCTTTTCTGTGCCCGTGCCTCCTGCACACACGCCTTAAGCCAGCCTTTGCCAACCTGGTCCTTCCAGATGTTTTGGAGTGCAACTTCTGGTCTTGCCTCTCCTTCACTCCATTCTGGAAGCCTGTGTACTTGGGTCACATAAACATTGTGGGGTGGGGTGGGGGGCGCCAATACAGCTTCTTGCCAGGGGTACCTCTGAAGAGGGGTAGTTGTATGCGACTAACTCCTTTGCCTTGTATCTACATTTTGGTTAGCTGATCATGAGATTGCAGTGACACAGTTGGATAGCTCAGTTGATTAGAGTGTGGTGCTGATAATGCTAAGGTTACAGGTTCAATCCCCGTATGGGACAGCTGCATGTTCAGATTGGGCTAGATGATCCTCAGGGTCCCTTCCAACTCTATTACAGTAGTACCTCTAGTTACGGACTTAATTCGTTCCGGAGGTCCATTCTTAACCTGAAACTGTTCTTGACTAGAGGCGTGCTTTTGCTAATGGGGCTTCTTGCTGCTGCTGCGCCGCTGGCACACAATTTCCATTCTCATCTCAAGTTCTCAACTTGAAGTAACTCTTCCAGGTTAGCGGAGTTTGTAACTTGAAGCTTTTGTAACCTGAGGCATTTGTAACTCGAGGTACCACTGTATTCTATGAATCTATAAGTTATGGGATCTTCTGGATTAAGTGCTGAGAAATTCTGCTCTTTGTAGTGAGTTAAAATGATAACCACTAATATATATTTCTTGGGCAGCCTACACTGTTAGATGTCTTTCCCCTGCACTGTCGGATTTGGCCCTTGTGTGGGATCATTTGGCGTTTGGAGACACCTGCATTTACCCACCAGACCTTGGCCCTGAAGTCTTAGTGTGCTTATTCAGTCAATATGTAATGGATTGGATTCAGGGGTTGGGTGGGGGAACAAGCTGAGAAGCTTAATCCAAATAATTATCATGTGATCTGGGACAGGGAATAGGCGCTCCTACTGTAGATGGGATTCTTCCATCTATGCAGTCTTATATGTTGGGATTAAATTGTTTTTGAAAGTTATACTTCAATTAGTCATATGTGATCCTCAAGGAATACTGGCAGGAAGTTGTCCTGACTCAGCTAAGAAATGTGCAGTTCTCACACATACATGCACCCGCTGAAGGGTGAAATCCCACCCATTGGTATGTGTGCCTTGTAGTGTTTCTCTGTTGCTGAACTTTCCTGTGAACGCAGATACAGTCATACCTCATGTTACATCCACTTCATGTTATGTTCTTTCAGGTTACGTCCTGTGGAGACCCAGAAGTACCTGAAAGGGTTACTTCCGGGTTTCGCCGCATGTGCAGATGCACAAAATGACACCAAGGGCATTTGCAGAAGTGGCGAATTGCAACCCGTGCATGCGCAGACGTGCCGCTGTGGGTTGCGTTCTTTTCATATTGCGAACGGGACTCTGGAATGGATCCCGTTCGCAACCAGAGGTACCATTGTACATGATCTACAGAAACTTGTGGGTGAAAATCCTGTGCTGTGTGCTGTCCTATTTTTTTTCTTCAAAAGACTGATTTTCATCTAATTGTTCTGCACTTCTAAGAGCATATTAAATATATGCAATTGGGCTTAAATCTTCAATTAAGTCATATCTTTAAAAATGGGTGAGAATTGGTTTTTTTTAGATGTTCTTTATTAAGGACTGTTTGTAGCATAGGCTTACAGCTATATGAAGATGGAATTTGGAGCCTACAGTGATTCCTAATGCCATTTTTTGGAAATACTTCTTTCCTAAACTTCAACTCAAAATGGGGCCACAAAACAGCAAACTATTATTAAAAAAAACCAATAGCATAGAACTAGCTCTACCTAGAGGCACCAGAAATTGAACTTGCGACTGTTTGTATGCAAATCATGTTCTACTAAGGAGCCCTTTCCCAGTTATTTATTTGTGTCTGTTTATTTTTACATCATTTTATTTGGGGGGTGGGGTAGCTCAGTGAATAGAACACATGTCTTGCATATTGAGGATCCAAGGTTTGATCTCCAGGTACGTCTGGGAAAGGGTCTTGTTTGAAACCCCAGAGAACCACTGCCAGTCAATTTAGACAGTTTGACATTCAGGCATCTTCTGAATTTCAGTGCTATCTTTATATATCTTTATATACGCCTGCAATTCAGCTTTCTGTATCAATAAAATAGCTGTTGTTTTATATTACTTTGAAAATACGTTGGGGCCACTTGACCTATAGCATAACATACTTGCAATATTTCATTTTTCCTCTTTCCCTTTAATTGAAGTGTAATTCATAGCAATTTCCTTGTAATGAAACTCTTAAATTAAATTATATAGAGCTGGTACAAGCATCAAAAGGCCACAGAACCAACCTCTTTCTTAGAGAAAACAATAAAGTGTGAAGTACAGAATCTGGGTAGATGAATTTACGTGATTTTTTGATATCTTTTTTAGGGTTCAAAAGTGTAAGAAAGTGAAGATCACAGGGGAATTAATAGAATCTGATGGTTGGCTGAGTGAATAACATGTTTTTTTATCAAGAGAACAACTTGAGACAACCACGTGTTTAAGAAGTACTTGAAACTACAATGCTACGAGGGCACTGCTCTGCCTATTGTTAGATATACTTCTTTCCAGAGGCCAAGAAAATCAGATGCCACCACGAAATCATATCTTTATGAACAGACCACAAATAATCTATCTTTTACTGCACTGTGAAGGAAGTCCTGCAATCTTGACACAGTAATTCAAGTGTTACCAAGGTAACACAACTTGGCGGACTGGGCAGGAGTAGCGCTATTTTGGTACGGGCATGGTAAGGCTGTTATAATGAGAGCTAGGAGAGCTAGTTCTCCCCCCCCCCCGCACTGCCCCCCAAAGAAAAACCAAACAGAAAAATGCTCTGGGAGCTTCTGATATCATCTTTCTTATGGGACCTAGAAGACTCAAATATGTTCCAATATGTGAATAAGAATATCGTGGGGTAGGAGATCTAGTAACAATTTCATATCTGGCCACCAATGTGCTCCTTTGTTTTCAGATAGTACATGGGTAGAGGAGTCTAAAAAGCCTCGGAAACAAATTTTCATGGCCCTCTAGCAGCTATGATGGCTCATTTACCAGAAGTAATGTATTTAGCATTAACTCTGGAAGTGTATAATCAATTCTGACCAAACTAAGCTTCCTGATTTATATTTTGCTCTAGGCGGCTTCGTTTGGCCAGAATCTAGTATATACTTGCAGAGTTAATGCTAAATACATTACTTCTGGTAAATGAGCCGCCATAGCCTCTAGAGGGCCATGAACAGTGATAGAAACTCAGATATATAATGCAATCTTCAAATGGCACCTTAAACCTAGGCTGCAGCTGCCACAAAGGAATATCTGGGCACTGTTCCATCCCCTCCATGGGATTTTTATTTTTCATTCTATTTCTATACCGCTTTATATTTCAAAGAACAAATCTAGAAGCATTTTACAACACATTAAAACATCAACTAAAACAATCCAGAATGAAACTAATTCAAGTTTCAAGGGAAATATTTCATATCCTTCTCTAAGTCACCTTTTGCTTTCCTCAGTCGCTATCTTGGCATCCAGAGATCTCCGCATGGTCACAATTGGACCCGCACCAGGTCCAAAATGTGCCTGGCACCTGGCTAATTTTGAACACTAGCCATGAAATTTCATGTCCTGGGCTTTTTAGACTCACCTACTCATGTACTATCTGAAACCAAAGGAGTGCATTGGTTGCCTGATGTGAAATATATTGGCATTATTTTCAGCTTCCCTACCCTACTAATAGAAGATAATTTTAAAGCAGGGGTGAGAAACATGTGACCTTCCAGATGTTGTACAACTTGCATCATCCCTGTCCATAGGACATGACTCATGTTGCTGGTCTCACACGGGTGGCAGAATCGTGCTGCCAACACCCACACAAGGCTGCTGCTGCAAAGGGATTCATGCCTTAGACACGTCCTTTAGGAAATCCTCCTCCTCCTCTAATATGGACTGTGTGTGTGTGTGTGTGTGTGTGTGTGGTGTTTTTTCAATAAACCAGTACTGTATTGCATTTTCTGATTAGCATTGTTGATGTTATTGACAATGATAACGTGAGTAACTGGCGTCTTGGAATCCAGATCTGATGGTCAGAAAGAAAAATAATCTACTTTGTCGTTGGTTGAGGAGACAAAGGTAGAGCTTAGACCCATAGAAGAAGTCTGTTCGAGTGTGGGAACTGTCCACTGCTGAGCACTGTGTGCCCTATTGGTATATGAAATTTGAGTAACAGTTGTGGGCCTGTCTGTGCTTGTTGAACATTTGTTCCCTTGGCTGACCAAGTGTGAAGGTTGCAGGCATCACATGCTGCCTCAGCAGACTAATAGTGGCTATGGTACACATAACAATATAGCCACCTGGAACTGCTGATGAAGTCTTGGAAAAACAAAATTATATTAGTAGGTGAGATGTTGGCAGTTCAGGACCTCCTAAAATAGTACTTTCAGATGTGCTATCTGTTTATATGTAGGGCCAGCTACCCAGGCAGAACTGTAGAGACTCAGTGCATGGATGAGAGGCGGGTGTTGGATGAAAGGTTTAGATTTACAATATACATTCAGTCATGATTTGGTAGAAACTTCATCTGTACAGAAGAGATGGTTCCAATTTGATACTAGTAGAACCTGATTGACCCTTTTTTATTTTAAGCACTAGCACATAGCATTTGTGGAGGAAAGCTAGCAGGAGCTGAGAAGTATTTCATAACAATTGTAGGGTTGGAAGACATCCCCTGGGTCATCTAGTCCAACCCCCTGCAATGCAGGAATCACAGCTAAGTCAGTTTAGTCATGGGAGTTCCATAGCTGCAAATTATTTCTTTATTTGTTGTAATATAGGAAGTTAAGCAAGTACTCGTTTGTATGTATGGATTTACTTCTTCCATTGACAATAAAAACAAAAACAGATATTGCTGGAATCACTGCAGTATTGAGCACGAAAATAACCAAGCAAATGGTGCTACCTTGTTTCAGACTCCAAATTCTGTTCTTAGGTGAAGTGCCACATTTTATCTAGAAGTAAGGCAGAAAACAGATCAGCCAACCCTGCCCTAAAGCATCAGATTCCCGCCTAGAGATTGTTCCTTGCTGTGTTCCTATGCTCTTGCAGCCTCTTTGGCACCAAGTACTTTTCTCCAGTTGTGATTGGTGTGCCAGCTGTGTCTCCTCCACACTCTGATAATATCTTGCTTAGACTACTGTAACACACTGTATGCAGGAGCTGGAAATACAGGAAGTAGCCTTATACTGACTCAGACCTATTGTTGTTGAGAGACGTGGAGTCCTCACAACAAACCTGTGAGGTAGATTGCACTGCAAGAGAGTGACTGGCCCAAAGTAAACTACTGTACTGAATTCCCTGGCCATGTGGGAATTTAAATCCTTTGGCGCACCAACCAGTACACCACACTGGCTATCAAATTAAGTTTGCTTTGCTGTAATTATTCATAGTCATTTATGTTTAACGTCTTTGTAGGGATAGCCTCCATACATGCCTCTAAATAATGCAAGTAGGGGTTAAGAATCCTGAAAAGTCACAAAACGTGACCCAAGCATAACGCTTCTGACCTATGAGAAGTGGATTCTTGGCATCCACCTGTCTCGAGACAACGGAGTGTGCCTCCGGGGGTGAAGTCAAACCGCTGTATTAGCAGCACCGGTAACCTCCCCAGAGCGTGCAATCCTAGGCAGTGTGTATGGAGTTCCTGGGCTGCCCCAATAACAAAACCTCCCTCTCGGCCTCACTGAAGCTGTCCAAAGGAAAGCAGAACAACACGTTTGGCATCAGCTTGGCTGCAGGAGTTGCCAGAAGGAGACATACAAGACATCCATGCAGCCATCTTAGGGACCCCACTCTGGATTTGTATAGGGTTTACTCCTTAGCCTTGTCTTTTCCTCAAAGATATCCTGCAAGGCAACAGAGGTTTAGGATAAGCATTTTCCTTCTCCTACATGGGCTACCTTCCCCAGTTAATGAACCCTACCTGCCCCTTACCTCCCTCTACAGCACATGCAGAAACCACCTTCTTGACCGTTGCACCCACTATCCACCAGAGCCAACCTTCACAGGCAGAGGAAGTCTCTAACTCACAGAGGGTTTGAGACCATTGGCTACCCTCACCTGCAATCCATGGGATACAATTATCTCTTGGTATAAATCTTGGAAAATTGGTTGTACTGGTATTGCTTTCTATGTCAAATAGGTCATTGAATGCAATAAATTAGGAACATTAAGACAAACCAATCCAATCACAGAATCACTGCTGGTAGAAAGAAGAGGTTAAAAAAGTAAAGTAGTACCTTAGCATTTCTTTGATTGAAACTTGAGATAGAGATAGGATGGGGAGTGTGGAGGGTAGCCAAAAAGAGATGTTATGGTAATGGGTGAGATCACTTATCCTTGCATTGGTCTTGTTTGCATGTCACATGCAGCCACAAACTATAGTTAGATAAATTACATGAGCTGTGTGCTAGTTCACACAGCTGGAACACTCCCACTTTGTTCCCTCCTTTAGTCAGATGTGGGGAATGAAACCATAAGGTGATTGGATCATAGTTAGTTTGTTGCTAAATAAACTGCAAATGCTGGTTTGGATATAGTGCCAGGCCAACCACTCCCATGGTATGTTTCGCTACTCACGAGAGGAAGGAGTGAAGTAGGAAGTGCTGAGCTACATGCATCACCTAATTCGACTAACTGTGGTTCATAGTCAGCATTGAGTCAAAACATAGCTACTGTCTGGTAAATGTATATTCAGATACTGGCAGCATTAGCATATAAAACTAACCACAGTTTAGCACTACATGGCGACGCCTCAACAAGACAACATTGCTGTGGGAGAAATACTGATAAAGAAATCACAGATAAGCTGCATAAATTATTTGCATTCTGGTCCACTTTTTGATGCATCTGCAGAGTCAAGTCAAATAGATATGGGAGTATAACATCCTAGAATTAACTAATACCAGTCAGTTACCTAAATATTTTTTACTCAGATGTGAATTTGCTGTCTTTAATAATGTTTGCTGCCATTAAAATTGTCACCTTTCTTGGAAGATTAGAAGGTAGGCAATGTAACATCATTAAAATAAAATAAAAATATGTGGGATGGGGAGCCAAAAAATCACAGGCCTTTCCTCCTAGATTATGTCTCAATTGGTAGAAGGTATTATTAAAGTTAAAATTATAGAAGAATAAGCAAGCAACATGTCATCTATAAAGGCAAGTCCTGATTTGTTGACATTTTTAATGTCAAGGCACATATACATATATAGGGAAAGGCCAGTAGGCACTGTATACTTCTTTTAACCATGCATTGTTTAACAAGCAAGGATTCAACTCTCATATATTTGTATAGCATGTAATCTGTTTTGCCTTATGTTGATTTGCTGTGCCTCTGAACACCCAGCTAGTATACATACCAAAGTCTTTTTCATTGCCCAAAGACCAGCAAGACACCACTGAAATGTCAATTCTTCTACTTTTGTCTGGCTTCAAAATATTCTTCTCCTCTTCCCAAGACATATGAGCAAAAAACAGTCCTAAAGCACCCCTTTCTTCCTCCATTTCTAGGCACATTCCATGAGAAGTGTTGTTAGCCTTTTTTGTGAACTCGTAACCCTATAAAAAAAAATCATTTCTTCTGCAGTCACGAGAGAGAGACTTTCTATTAATACAAAAACTTTACTTCTGAGCAAGAAGAAGTAACGGTGTTAGCAGTAACTTTGATTTTTAGATATAAAAAGGGTGGATGGATTGTTGCAGAAACAGTATAGTAGGAATTAAATGTGTGATGGTGGTCAGGAGAGGCTTTCAGGCCAAACTGCATTTATGTTGGTTGAACTTTGATGTAATGTGCTAAGAGCAAAGGTTTGTGTCTAACATATAGTTCTCATTGTGTCTAACATATAGCTCTCATAATAGATCCCTGTGCAAATTTAAATTTTGGGGTGGAGAGCTTACCAGCAAGGAAGTGGTTGGGAAAAGAAGTCTATTGCTAAACAGAATGAGGAAGGAGGAAAAGGTCTGTGAAAGTGCCAGTGAATGTCCTTCAGCCATGTAAGCATTTTTGTTTTTTAGCTGCTTTTTCCTCTCATTACTGTAGTAAGACAAGGTAGAGTGATACAGAAATAGAATTAAAGTAGAATACTGAGCTTTGGACATAATGTCAAACCATATTTAATGCAAGCCAAGATTCACAAAACAACTTCGGGCATGCTTTGAAATCCTGGTTTGTTGGCCCCAAAGTTAGTGAGCCTAGTTAGGTTTGGATGTATAATGAAGCCAAAGGATTTGGATTTATAATCAGAGTATATGGGTAAAAATTGTAGGAGAGGGAAACAACAGTGGTCTTACTGTGTCTGCTATAGATCTCCAAGCCAGACTGAGGACTTGGATGATGCCTTCATAGAGCAGATCACCAAACATTCAAAAAGAGAGATAATAGTAATCATGGAATACTTCAACTACCCCAATATCTTTTGGAACTTATACTCTGCTAATAATGTAAGGTTCAACAAATTCCTCAATTGCTTCACTTTCCCACATTCCCAGAAGGCCGAGGAAGCAACAAGCGGGTCATCTCAACTTGGTCCTCACCAACATGGAGGAACTGATTGACAAAGTGAAAGTACAGGAAACCTTGGTAGGAAGTGATAATGTCCTCTTTGGTTTCATTATACACAAGCAAGGGGAGGCTGTGTAGTTGGACATGTAATCTGGACTTTAAGAAGGCTGATTTCAAAAAGCTTAAGGGAACTACTGGGTGAATTTCCATTGTCAGAAATACTCAGAGAGGGGTATACTAGCATACTAAAGGAACTTGCAAGTGTAATCTCGGAGCATCTGTCTATAATATCTGATAATTCTTGGAGAACAGGTGAGGTCCCTGCAGATTGCAGGTGTGCACATGTTGTCCCCTCTTCAAAACAGGGGAGGCAGAACACCCAGATAACTACCAACAAGTGAGCTTGACATTGATGCTAGGAAAGTTCCTAGAACAGTTAAGTTAAAAACAGTCGGCCTGTGAGCACTTAGGATAGGACGCTGTGATTAGCAGGGGATTCTCAAAAACAAGTCATGCCAGATGTGCATCAGGGGAATATTGTGGATGTAATGTATCTTGATTTTAGTAAGGCTTTCAACAGAAATCCCCAATGGTATTATTGTGGATAAGCTGGTAGAATGTGGACTGGATGAGATAACTGTTAGGTGGATTTGTAGCTGGTTGACTGACCCAACCCAAAGAATGCTCACTGTATAGATGCCTTTTTAAAAAAATTAGCGCAGTCTCACATGAAACTGCATATGAACAGCAATATTAGCCATGATAACTAAATAAAGCACCTATGTTTTGGGGACCATCTAAATAGCAAATGTAGGGACTCACAGCAAGGAGAATCCTGCTTAGCAGGCTTTATTGGTAGCATCTGACTAGCAACTGTTGGAAATAAGATGCAAGACTAGATGGAAACCTTGGCTTGGCAGGGCTTTTATGCTATTGACAAACTTTAAGTTGTTTTTATTTTAAATGTTTAGGGGGTGGGGAACTGGAGGACCACATCACAGCTATCTCCAGATGGACAGCATTACTTCATCAGAATGAAGTTTTAATTTGTATTTCTCTTGCTTTACAGCTTTCATCCAGTCAGACAGCATAATAGAAGTTCTACGCTTTGATGAAGGAGGCTTATTACAGGTAAATATTTTTTATTAAAATAAATGGGTCTGTCCTGTATTGCTGTTGTGTGTAGTAAAATTTCTTTAGTCTTCTGTGTTCTCTTGAAGTCTCTTAATGAAGAAATAAAATTGATGGCTGGAACTTCAAGTCTAACTTGACTCACTCATCTTTTCTATCTGGCCCTTTGCAAATTTCCAGTGTTCAATTATTTTGGGCTGAATCCAATTGTGTAATGTTGCTAAACAAGATTATTTACTTGAAAGCTGAGGCTGCAATCTTATGCACATTCAGTCCTATGAGTTGGGTGGAAGATAGATCGATAGATAGAAAGATAGATAGATATACACATACATACAAACATGAGTTCAGTATCTTTTATATGAACTTGAGTGGATGATCCTGGTGAAATAGTATAGCATATAGCATCATCTTTATGATTCCAGTACCTTCAAATTCTCATAAGCACCTCATTAGAGTTGCCCTACAGATAGCAGCATAAACTGGTGTTCATATATTTCTTATTTTTTATTTATTTGTTGAACTTATATACTGTCCTATACCCAGAGGTCTCAGGGTGCTTTTATAGAGGTTGGGAGGGGCTTTGTGTATATGATAGTGAGAAGAACAAAAACATTGGTGTGACCCATAGCACAGCTTACAGTTTGCGCACTGTTCACAGAAATGGTTCCCTGTTCTGCGATTAAATTTAAACCTTTCTATAACTTAATGCAGAGGTTTTCAACCTTTTTGAGCCCACAGCTTCCTTGACCAGCTACACTCTTTCTCTGCTTCCCCTGTGGGGAAATGGGCTTCAAGCCTCAGAAGCTCAGTTATGCCATCCCTTGCCTGCAGAGCCACCAACCCATCACCCCTTTTCAACCACCCTCCCTTGTGGAGTGTTCCCTCAGCCCATTCACCTCCCCTCACCTTGGGAGCCCTCCGAGCATCCACTGCCACAGTCCCTGGTCTCTGAGCTGCCCCCCTGCCCCAAAGAGAGGTGCCTCCTCATGCCGCCCCACAGGGGCCTGGGAAGAGGATGCCCCCAGCCTTAGTAGACTGACCAAAGGTGAATATGATGCCAACACATTACTCACCTTAGGAGGCAGCCCTGGCAGCCTCTGGGCCTGCATGGTGGAAAGGCTCCTCTTCAGTGTTGGACACTCAGCTCCCAGGCTGGTATTGCACACAGCAAGCACAAAAAAGGCCAGCATGGTACCTGCCTGCCTGGCCTCCCATTTTGTCTGTCCATTTCCAACAGCAAAGGCTGGTGGACTGTCTGTCTGGCTTGGCTCCCTCATCCACTTGCTTGCCTACTCCTGGCAACCAGCAGCCCCTGGCCAGTGCCAGAGGTACCATTCGCCTGGGGAGCTTGTAACCAGGACTGCTGCAACAAACAGCCACACAGGCCTTTGGGAGGCAGAGATGCGAGAGGGCATCAGAGAAGGGAAGGAAGGAAAGAGGGACAGAGGCTAGTGTTGCCTGCGGCACCCCTGACCATCCTTCAAGGCATGGTTGCTAGTTGGCTGCAGCAGTTTCAGGCAGAAAACGGAGGGAAATCAGACAAATAACAGAGTAGAAATGCTCCCATACAAAATAATGGAAGTCTGTCACCTAACAAATGATTTCCTGGAAGTGCATTGTGTTTGGAAAGTGGGACCTGTGTGTACATATCTATGCAGGGCAGCTGAGACACAATGAGGAATAAAAGATTAAATTAATCAAACACACATTAGCTTGTCTCTTAAAAGTTATGCTACTATACTTAGGAAATAATTCTCAAGTAGGTGTTTCAGCTTGTTATTTGAAGTGGAAAATTTGAATGGGCCAATGGCCTGACATTAGTGGTAACGCACTTGGGAGTAAGTTTTATTGAACCTCCTTACTTCTATAGTACATCTGAGCAGTGCTTTTCCCCCCCTAAAAAAATGTTTAGGGGTACTCTCATTTTGACTCAAGAAAATCACCATTTTATAGTTCAAGTCGGGGAAAGTAAAAAGTACAAAGATCACAAAATGTTTAGGGGTATGCGTATCCCTGCATCCCCCCAGAAAAAAACACTGCATCTGAGTAAAGATGCATAGAACTGTTTTGTAAATTATCATATGATAAACTGGGCAGTAGTGCTTCTTTATAAGAGTCCTTGACAAGAGCTAAGAGGTTTTGAATAATTGGAAGCTGATATTTTGGGCTGCAGTCCTACCTCCAGTTACTTGAGAGTAAGCCCCATTGAATTCAATAGGACTTATTTCTGAAGAGAAACACAGTTAGGATTGCACTCTTAAAGAGTTGGATTTGAGATTTACGCAAGCTACTGTGTATTCTGATTGCTTATCAATAAATTTTCAAGGAACATACTTTGTTGCTGAAATTTGATATCCTTTTCTTTTCAGACTGAGACAACGATTGGCCTCAGTTCATATCAGCAGAAAAGGTAAGATTTTCTACAGTCCATTTTTTCCCTTTAATTCCAAACAATGCTTAAAATTATCTTATAATTTTAAAATGTTTGACTGTTTCGGTGAACCAAACTATTAACATTGTTTGCTTAATCCAAGGAAATTATTTTATTTATTTAGAGGATTGCTATTCCACCTTTTAATTCAGTGCTCAGAGGATAATCACAATTGTCAGTATATGTATACATTGATATGTGATCGTTTGTATGAAATGGCATTTACAGAGTAGCTATTGATAATACTTTTCTTATCTCCTGAAAGTGGTGCCTTGTTGGTACAGGCAAGGTTGTCAAGTCTTATATTAAAGACATTTAACTACCTCCTCATTTGATCATATGAACTGGCCTTGGTAATCTTGAAAGCCATGAAGGTATACTGACAATCATGGGAATATCAAATAATTACATAGGTTTCTATCATTTAAAATCTCTCCAGCCCAGTTAGCCACAATTTCTGGATAACCATATTGTGTGTGTGTGTGTGGGGGGGGGGTTATCATGGATTTCTCCCTTCTACAAGTCCAGAATCATGCCGAAAACTTTGGAAAGGGGGGATGTTTGCAATTGGGCTAGAGTTGGGCTCTTGTAGAAGATATGTTAACTGCTTCTGTCTTCTGCAAAAGTCCTGTAGGGAAGAGAGAGAAATCACTTATTTCCTCCATGGAAAATGAAGAAAACAGAGGTGGCATCTCTCCCATGAGCAAAGCAGAAAGTACAAGGATATTGACCGGATGGTGGAGTGTTATTTGGAACTGTGCTTCTCCTTGTAGATGCCATTTTATTTGACAGGATGTCTGTAAAATGTGGGTGTAATGGACAGCTCAGGTAGACCAGAGTCTGTTGGTGCAGTGTGGTGAAATTCTACCAGAGTGGTGTAGCTTGCACAGTGCTGGGCTGGAGATCACTCTTTAAACCTCTTTGGTTGGTATTTTGCTTTCCATTCTTAAGTTGGGAATAGAGTAGTTGCTTTGGAAGATAATAATCAGGCATCCAAACAACATGACCAATCCAACGAAGTTGATGTTGAAGAATCATTGCTTCGACACTGGTGATCTTTGCTTCTTCCAGTACACTGGCATTAGTTCGCCTATCTTCCCAAATGATGTGTAATTTTTTTCAAAGACACTGTTGATGGAATATTTTGAGGAGTTGGAGATTTATAAGTGGTCCGTGTTTAAGCATACAGTAAAGTTAGTAGTATAATAGCTTTGTAAACAAGCATTTTGGTTTCCCTGCAAATGTTCGGTCCTCAAACATTCTGCACTTCAATCGGGAGCATAAACTGTAACATCTCTGAGGTTAGCTTAGCTTAAGGAACTGAATATACGCTGTGCATTTGCCATCTTGCTGAGAAGCCTGTAACATCCAGCAAAGTTTATATACAGACAGACAGATGATAGAATTCTTTCAAGAAACAGTAACTGTCTCCTGACACATCTTCTGTTTTACCAATTTTGTTGTAAAATACTGTAAAATCGTTTTTTTTTCTTGTTTAACTCCCCTAAGTCTCCAGTTTTCTTTAAAAAGCTAAAACAGCCAATAGGAAAAGGGGGCACCCCTCAGTGGACCTAGACAGGGGTTAGAGGAAAGCTGCTTATCTGACAGTTCAGTTCTAAAAAGAGACAGAGCACTACATTACAATAAAAACATTTACATATCTTTCTTCAAAAAGGGTAATGTGTGTTGAGTACAGCTGCTTGTTATGTAAATGTCACTGTGCCCAATTAAGAGCCACTTGTCAGTAGGTGCAGCTGGATCACACACTAGCTTAGCAATGGTGTTGCCATTTGTAAAAGCTTAAAATTGTACGTTAGGAGGGTAATGGCCTCAGTAGTATTTAGTCCAATGAAATGACATGATTCACAATATCTAAACTTTCCTTCCTATCAGTTCATATTAGAAACAGCCTGTGGTTTTCAGCTTTGGTGTGTTGCAAGTGATACAACCAGCTATATGGACACTAGTTTTGGTGTGTTCCAGACGACAGTAACAATTAGCTATGGCATCATAATGCCCAGGAGAGTGATAATTCATGACTGAAAGGCTGTTGGAGGAGAGGTGTGCAGAGTAACAGAGATGAAATTCATATATGCTTTTCTCTTTGGGTGAAATTCATATATTCTTCTCTCCTTAGCACTGGAAATTCCTGTCTGCATCTCACATGTATTTTTTGCTAGCTTCACTAGCGCGTCTACAGTAGTTGTAAAGCTACTTCCAACTAGTTTTCCTGCACTTATTATTTATTTAGTTAACTTAGGGACCATTTGCTATATTAAAAAAAGTCTAAAAAACTACAATAAGGAGTCGAAGAGTCAAAGGCACAAAGCATGGAATTAAAAAAAAAGTTCTTATTGTAGTTGGAAGATTGCAGTTGCAAAATTGTAGTTGTTTTTTTACCTTATTTATGGGTATATAGATATCTTTGTTTTAGGCACTGAGAGCATGCATAGCATGCTGGAATCCTTCAAATTGAAGTGGAAATTTGTAAAACATTTTAGCTGTTTTGTCTAAGCTGAAGTAGCATAATGAAACCATCAGGTCATTTAAAGGCACCAGAGGAAACAGCTAGCTAATGCATTTGAACATTCATTTGGTTTTTATGTAGATATATAAATGTTAGCTTAGCTGCTACACTCACTTTCTACTCTACTTTTGAAATGCCAGATTTAAATTTACAAGAACACATATGAACACTAATTTCCAAAAACCAAACAGAAACCAGAAGCATTCAGTCACTTAACTTGATATCTTAACCTCTCCATTTGCATCAGATGTTATTTTAAGAATAGTAAATTTTCAGTTACTTCTGTTGAATATTTGCTAAACAATAAAAGAGGAAGTACTGTCAGGTCATTGAATCTATGCAAATTATTGTGAAGCTACCGATAATTGTTACTAAAAACGCAAGGAATGGCACTATGGAGTACTTGATCTAAAGGTATTCAATATTTTAAGAGCCTAAGACAACAAACCTATACTCACCTAGGTATAAGTCCAATTGCACTTAATGAGGCATACTTTTGAGTGGGCATATATAGAATTGCCTGTGAAGTTACTGTTTGTACATTTGGGATGCCACTGCCTTGGCATCCCAAAGAGTTTTTAGAAACATCAAGAGAAAAGTTAATTACAGGTCCAGGAACAAATAGCACGATAAATTTACAGTTGCAGTGCCTAAAAATATATATAATGGATGAGTTGAGATAAATTTGTGTCATCAGTAGTATCATAAACAATTACCACAGCTGTTGTCTTCCTGCTTCCCTAAGGCCAGGCCTACTGTGAGTTGTAAGGAACCCACTATCTCAGATACGATGAAAGGTCTAATTGAGGGGAATCCTCATCTCTTCTGTCACTCATTAGGCCAAGGGTGGGGAAATGGATGTGACCAGTGAGGCAGAACTTTATCTCCCCCACTCTGCGTGGCCAGGTCTGAAAGATGGGCATGGCCAATCACCTCTCAGTCATCAGACATCACAATGGTATTGGGTGACCCATTTATGACCCTTGCAATTTTTGGCATTTGGAAGCCCCAACAATCACCCGGTAGTACTTTGAAATAGATTCAAAGATTGATTGAATATACAGAACTAGACAGTTTGTCTGAAAAAATAAAGAACAAACCAAAACCGGTATTTGTATCTAAATGGGAAGGCTTCAAAATATATCTGAAAAATAATTACAGTAGCTTTTTTTTTTAAAATGATATTTATTCAAAATTTCAGAAATACATATATAAAAGAAAACAGAAAAATACAACAACAACAAAAACAAAAGGATAAAACAAAAAGAAGAAAAAGAAAACACAATTCTCAAATTACATCTTTTCATCTGCTTGTTTCTTGACCTCCTCACACCTCCCTTTTTGTATTCTAGCTTAATACATTGTTTCAGCAAATTCTTCCCATATTTCTCAATTCTTATTTAAATATTATGTCTTAACAGTCTGTCTTATTTAATTAACTCAACAAATCGTTTCCATCATTTACCATGTTCTGTTATTCAGTTTACCTTAATTTGTTTAACTTTATCTTACCTTAAAAACTTTAAAATTCAAAATTTAAACCATATTTATACATAACTCCTTAAATCCTTAAATTCTTAAATCCTTTTTACTAAAGCCAAATAATTCCTTTCCAACATTTTCCCTAATATTTCATTAGTATTACACTAATTCCAAAAATAAAAAGAAATTCCCTTTTTATAAACTCCCCCCCCCCCCTAGTTTTTGTCCAACGTCCCGTAAGATCTTCCTGGTCTTGGGTTATGTCAGTCCTTTCTGTCCATATCCAGTCCATCAAGCTGGTGACCTTATGTCCGAAGCCCTTAAGTCTCTTCTATGCCCCTTCTGCAGATTTTCTTCTTCTTGTTTGTACTTACACTCTTCCTTGCCCTTTGTTGGTTTCTTTCTTAATTTCTTGCCTTTCTCCTTGAGGGGTAGGTCTCTGGGGCGTTCCAACCGGTAATGATCTCCGTTTTCCTTCATCAAACTAGCCCATTCCCCCCAGTCCCATTCCCCATCATCGTCATTATAATCCAAAAGATAGTCATCCAAAAAATAATTGTCAACATGTTTCATAGCCCCACCAGAGTTAGGAGCCTCCTTAACTCCAGGCACTTCCAAGCCCACTCCAAGTTCAATCTTCCAATACAGCAGCTTTTGCTCCTGCAGGGCTTCAGCTCTCTCCATTCATGTTGCTTGAGATACGGTCACAGCCTCCTCCATCTTCAACTGCCCTTGGACTTGCCCAGTCGAACCAGTTTCCTGAGTTGGTGCCTGTATAGTTTCTTTATCCTTGTTTCCCGTTAATTCATATTCGCTGGCTACGGCAGTCATCAAGTCCAACTTCTCATTCATCAGATTTATCCTCTCCTGCAACTGCTCCAGCATAGCATTTGTCTTGCCAAGAGCAGACACCAAAACTTCCTCCCGACACATTTCTATTCAAGGTCAAACGACTGGTCCCTCGATCTCAATCTCACAGCTGTAAAGTCTCCAAATAAACAGCAGCAACAAACTAACAAGCTCCCTGTAGGGGACACAATTTCTATTTGTATCCATCTTTGAAACGTATCCAACAAAGGAAAGTTACTTTCGGTTTTCGAAAACTTTGTTTCTTTAAAATGCAGAAAGCAGCGTTGAAGTTAATTTGTTTCTCTTTCTTGACTATCTGTCAAAATGCTCCACTTTCAATCAATGGACCTCTCCATAAATTTCTGTCCTGACACCCCGTTCCCAGGTTTGGGGCGATGGAAACTTATTTTCCTTTACTCTCTCTCCTGCAGGCTTAAACAGTCAAATTCCCCCCCCCCCCTTTTCTCCTGTTTCCAGGGGGGGTTTTATTAGTTGTAAATGCAGGAAATTTCAATCTTTAAAACAACTTTCCCAGCTATTAGATTGTAAGGTTTTTGCTTCAGTCTATTTACAAAAAGCGGAAGGCGGACTTCCTGTTTAGACCTTCCCACTTCGGTGCCTAATTCAAGAATTTCTTGGTCCAATTTTCCGTTTTTACTCACGGGTACTTGTTTAAAGTCCAATTGTCAACAGGAAAAAGTCAGCGCTCTCCGGTGATGGCTGTGCGGCTTCCCTCCGTGAAAGTAGCCGTCAGTTCGCAGCACCGCGCTGCTCACCCCACTTCGCTCCAGAACCCCAAAATGGGTTTCCCCGCGAGTAGGGGAGGCGCTTTTGGTGCTCTGCCGAACCCCACGTTCCCAGGCTCCTCCTCCGCCTGGAATTTCTAGCGGGCCCCCGCCTTCCCCGCGGCGGGAAGACCCAAATTCCACAGAGCCCGTTCCTCCGATCGGAGGAACTCCGCCATTCGCCGATGGCGCTGACCCAGAAATCCAATAATTACAGTAGCTTAAACTCTGTTGCAGCATTTGATTAACTTCAGTAGTAGCTTTAAGAATGATGTGAGACCTAAGATAAATTAAGATGCAGTTAAATTATGATAATAGTTTGTATTGGCAACAGTTTGTGTATCTGAATTAAGGAGTAGACGGGAAGTCATTTGTGTCTTTGAGTCCGTTTGTATTAAGTCTATTTGGTTTTGTATGGTATAGATGTAATGGGTTACCCCCCCTTTTTTTTCTTTATGTATTACAAAAAATCATTTTTTTTAAAAAAAAGATAGTACTTTGAAGTGCCACTCAGGGCTCCCTGTAAGAACAGACGACCAGCTGATTTTTCAGAGACTTCAAACTACCGGTACTTTTTGGCCCAGCTGTGACTTTACTTGTCTCATACATCAGGTGTATGTAGGTGGGCATCGGTTGGCCAAAACTGCCTCACAGACCAAATGGAAAAACCTGGCTGCCGGAGATTCTCCACTATTGCGTTAGACAGTCCAATTTATTTGCTAATTATAATTGGTCATCACAAAGCTACAATCAATTTGGGAGATGCATGTTCATCTATGTTGATCCCCGTATGTTGGACCCTGTTTTAGTAAGATATAATGTAGTGTATAGTCAGTCAGTAAATAACAGGTCCCAAGAAGCAGCAATGGGAGTGTGGTTTTCAACCCCCTGACAGTTATGCTATGAAATACCACAGGCCATGTTTTATTCCCAATGTTTTTAACATTCATATGCAGTAATTGGGAAGCATGATTAGGATGTTTGGGGCAAGGGACCATTGGTATGCTGACAAGATTCAGCGCTATTTCTCCATAACATCTGAATCAAGAGAGATCATGCAGATTCTGAAACATTACCTGGATGCAGGAAATTAAGCTGAACTTGAGTTCTGGCACGACAGAGGCTCTATGGGCAAGTGGTTCTCATATCTGAAAAATTGGCCAGCTGCTTGCCCTGGACAGAGCTACACTCCCTCTTAAAGAACAGGTATGCAGTCTGCAAGTCTTCCTGGAGCACTTTTTATTTTTTCAGCTAGTACAACAACTGGACCTGATAGCTTGATCACAGTAGTCCAGAACTTGGTAATTTAAAGGCTGGATTACTGCAGTGTGGGACTTCCCTTGCACTTGGTCCTGAAACTGCAGTTAGTACAGAATGCTGCAGTATGATTATTGTCAGGAGCAAGTTCCTATTATTCCTCTGCTCAAATATCTGCATTGGCTGCCAGTTTGTTACAGGGCCAAGTTCCAAGTTTATTATCAGTATTCAAAGCCCTTAACAGCTTGTGATCAGTTTACTTGTCTTGCCCCATATATATTTTCATACATACATACATACATACATACATACATACATAACCCCGGATAGGTGTTCCAGTCAGTATAGTAGGCAATACTGAGCTAAATGAGCCAATGATCTGATTTGGTATAAAGTTGCCTGGGTTTCTACATTGGCTGGATAGTGTAGAGAAGAGATGCACAACCTGCAGCCATCGTCAGATGCATGGAATGGTGAGAGGAGAGAGGGGAACCCTCTGTAAGCAATCAGTTCAGACCTCTGGTAAGAGTAACCTGTCCCTTCCACAGCAACCTGTCCAGTGCAAGCATGTAGTGTCCAAGGGGATCTGGCCCTCAGGGGAAAAAACAAAGTTCTCCACGCCTAGACTAGGGTATGATCCTCTCTTCGGGTAGAAGAGTTCCCAGGTTCAGATCTTGGATAACCTTGCTCAGGGTGGGAAGGCTGACTGTACCTTTAATGAAGCATTCATTCATAGAAATATCTGTTCGTTGTTAGTAGGCCAGGTAAACAAAAGTTATGACTGAAGGTGCTTGAATACACCTTTGAGTGCTGCAGGCACATGCTGAGTCAGTGCTAGGTGGGGACTTCCGGAAGTTTGCACTGAACAGATGCCTTAACATGGCTTTAAAAGACTTGTTCAGCACAAAGAATGCAGTTCCTCCCCCCTCACACACACACTTGCTCCTATAATAGTCTATAATTTTCTTAAAGACTGGAGGTGGTAATAATTTGATTTTGGGGGTAAAAATTCCCAGTAATCTACGTGCAGTAATTAAGCAGTATTTTTGTGTGTGTGTGTGTGTTGCAAGTAGTTACAGCATGTTACTGATATGATATGCAGGTTTGGGACAAGACGGCACCTTGCATAAACTTCTGCTTATAGGCCTTTTCTGATTGAGCCAAATGTTATTACCTGTGCTATCTCTGCTTGTTAAGAGTGGATTTTTAAGTTTGTAGTTAAAGTACGTGATCTAGACACACTGTGCCTTTGCCTAAGTTGCAGACACTCATAGACATAAACCTTGAAAAATGGAAAGTAAGGCAGAAAACTACTATCTGCTATGTGAGATTCTCTCATCATATTTCTTTTTTTCTAACAAATATGAAAGGGTCCACTTGTTGTTCCAGTTGCATATTAGCCACTAAGCTCCAAACAATAGTACAATTACTAGAATAAATTTAACAATAAAGTAAAGTATTTGTATAGCTTAGGGCATCTTGCTAGTCAGCCTGGAGTCTCTCCTGTGGTGTAATAAGATTGTTGTTTCTGTACTAGACTTCTTTGAAACTCCCCATAGCTTAGATCATGATGGAAAAGGCAATTCAGATATTGGTAAATATTTTTTATTATGATTATGAACAGCCTGGTAGGACTAGACACAAGCAGTACAGAAGTTCTTTGGTAACTAAGCAAGACTCTGTGTTCATTTTAAGCCTTAAATGTCAATAATGTAATCTTAGTTTCTAAACTTGAATACACACCCACACCCACACACCTCTACATCCTTCTCTGTGCAGAGCAGAAACTGGAAAAGAGTGAATATTTTATCAGTGAAGGTGTGATCATTTACTTGGGCACCAGCAGCAGTTTGCCATTTAAGGACAGAAAGTTAACCTCAGCTGCTTCTGATGAGAAGAATTACTCTCAGATATTTTGTATTTTTACATCGTTGCTGCTTCCAGTTGCCTATGATGAGTTATAGTTTTGAAATGGAAAGGGTCTAGAAATTTTCAAGAAGGGTTTGCAGCATAAACTACTTTGAGTGTTTTCTAGCAGAGCCTGAAATTGTCTTCAGAATTCTAACCTTAAGTTGAATAAATCTGAAAGCTGCTATGATGTCCTTGTGCCTACCAATTCAGGGGTTGCATAATTCTGTTGAGCTAGTTTGTGACCTTGTGTTGTGTTTTTTGTTGCGTAGGTTCTTAAGTATATTATGGTTGGAATGTGGTTATGCTGTTAGCATTGATCAAGACTTAATCTTCCACTTCCAAAGTGGGAGGAATATACTGTATGTTTTTATTTTATTCAAAGTTATTAGTACGCTTTATTGCTCCAAGTTTTCAACAGCAAGTTTTCACACTTAAAGCTGAAGACAGTTTAACTTGCTCATGTCTCACATATTTTGCTTGAAAGCTCTTTTGGGGTTGGTCCCTATCTGTTGCTTGGTTACGAAACTTTCAAGCACAATGCAGGATAGATAAAAATGAGTGTTGTCAGGTTTTGGTTAGATTTTCTAGTGCCCTAAATTGATTAGGATTTGGTTTTGTTTGCTTGTTTCACTTATTTAGTAAGCAAACTTTGAAGAGTATGGCATGTTAATTTAGCATGTTGCCAAAGCCTTTTGAATAACTTAAAATGTTAGAACTGAAATACTTTTGTGAGGCAAGGGGAGGAATTCATGAAGCATAGTGATGTGGTTTAAATTTTATATTCAAACAAAATAAAGGTACATGGAAATATTTTTTATTGGAGGACTTATAATTTTTTTACAGTGAATAGTCAATTCAAGCATTATAACTTTCCCTTACATTGTTTAAAATTTAGGAGTGTCGGTGGAATAGCACTGAAAACTTTAGCATGTCCAAGAATCTGTGCATTGGGTGGTATGCCTAAATTTATTTTTAGATATATAATATTTATTTATTAGAGGTATAGAAATTTCAAGGTATAGTTAACTCCAAAAGTTAATTAAAACCTTAAAATGGACACATTTGTCTGGTATCATATCCATTCATTACATCACTAGATCAATTTTATGAAAATATACCTTTTATAAATGGATTTTTTTACAACACTGTAAAATTGATGTGAAAATAGTATGATATTTTTCGTTTAAAAGGTTAACATTTCAGTTATATTAGGATTCCCTTAAAAACATCCTGGTTTAAAATACCTTAATATAATGCTAACAAAGCCATTGAAGTCTATATTCATAATCTTTTTTAATTGAAGATAGCAGCTTCTACCAAACACATCTCAAATTTAATTAGATTAGAGTCTAGAGGTTATCAAGTCCATTAATACACAGTGGTTTCAGTGGTATTTGGTGACCTAATAATACATTTCAAAGAACTTGATGTCCTTTGGCTTGTGTAAAGATACTTACGTTGCAGATAGTGCTTGAAAGGAAGGATTTCATTTTAAAAAAAGATTTCAACTTACTATTTTATCTCCCATCTCAGCATTGCTGCTTATAAATAATATATATTCATGGAGACTTGGTTATATTCTATACTAGCAGGGGTGCCTGCTGCTGCCCTGGATTTTTGAGAAACCAAAAAAATATTGTGGTATTCGAAATACTGGTCATTTAAAATATTTTAGACCGCCTTTCTAGAATTAGACACTTAAAATGAAAGATATAAGGGAATGTCATCAGCATATCGATGACACTTCAGCACAAACTCCCAGATGACCCTTCCCACTGTTTTCAAGACAATGCTAAACAGCATGAGACACAAAATGGAACCTTGTAACATCCCATAGGCAAAAGTCCAATGGATGGAACAGGAGTCCCATAGCACTACTTTTTGGGACCTCCAGAAAACATGCTAGGCACATAACAGAGTGCATCTCTGGAAAGGTGACCCAGAGTAATACTGTGGTTGCTTGAGAGATCCGAAAGAACTGACAGAGTTTCACTTCCTTTATCTACTTGCCAGTACCATTCACCCACCAGAGCAACAAAGGCTGTTTCTGTCCCCAACACCAAGCTGGCAACCAGACTAAAATGGATCTAAATAATCACTGTTCAGGTTTTTCTGGAGTTCAGATTCCACCACCTGTTCTGTCTCCTTGCCCAAGAATGAGATAATTGATACTGGATTGTAGTTTAAATCCACTGGATTGAGGGTGATTTTTTTCCATTGCTTTTTAAAAAAGTAATCACCCTGGGCACCCACGTAAGATACACTACACTTGACGGCTTTAATTTATCTTATATTTCAGCATAGGCTTTCTCTCAGTTTAGACGTAACTAAGATTTACAATCCTATTCCCAATCAATCTGGGAGTAAAGCCTAAAGAATTTAATGGGACCTAACCACTGAATAGATATGGTTAGGATTGCACAGTTAGTCATTCATGTATAATAAGAACATTTGTAATAGTTCTCCAGCCTATCTAAGGCAGATTCTCATTACAATTGCTAATACAGTGGTACCTCAGGTTAAGTACTTAATTCGTTCCGGAGGTCCGTACTTAACCTGAAACTGTTCTTAACCTGAAGCACCACTTTAGCTAATGGGGCCTCCTGCTGCTGCCATGCCCCCGGATCACAATTTCTGTTCTTATCCTGAAGCAAAGTTCTTAACCTGAAGCACTATTTCTGGGTTAGCAGAGTCTGTAACCTGAAGCGTATGTAACCCAAGGAACCACTGTACTAAAAAGGCATTGTGATATACAGGTGTTCGGGTACCCTTTTTTGAACTGCCCTGAACTGCTCCAGAGGGCTGAGAAAAACTAGAATAGATTTTTGGTGGGAGTGGGATGCAACATGAAGGAAAGTTCAGTTGTGCAAGTGGAAGTCCTTGGGCTAATGGGACTACTTTCCTGGATGCAAGCCTGGATTGTCATTCAACTTAATTGGCAACTTAATTTGGAAGATTCTGAACATGAATTAAAAACTGAATGTCATCTTAATTTGTTCTCTTCTCATTTTCCCCCAACAGTATATCTATGTATCGAGGGAATTGCAGACCGATTCGGTTTGAACCACCAATGCTGGATTTCCATGAGCAGTAAGTTGGGAACACTTTGCCTAGCATTCTAAATAGAAGGCATCTGGAAGTTAATAGCTGTCTGAGAAACCTATGTATTAAAAAGGCAAACCTGATAACATGTTAATGTTAGATGCCCAGAACCTTATCTGCCTAGCATCAATCACATAATTTCTGTATAAGGGGCTCTGTGTGTTGGCTAAGTCATATAACTGGCCTTAGTGGATGAATAGTATTGATGGTTCACACTTGCAGAAATTTGCACCTGTTGTACTTCAGGCATACCACATGGTTTCGTATTTGGAGGGAAAAGAAACATATGGGGAGAAGGTGGAAGAGGAGGAATAAATGAAGTCTAAATTGGAGGAATGATTGAAGTATCTGTTGTTGCTGCTTCTGTCTGCTTTACTGAGGAAAGGGCCCTTCGACTGAAAAAATCTAATATGATTTTCCAGTAACACCAAAGGATGAAGTTGTTAATCCTTGTGTATGCTTTCCGTGCAGCACTAGTTTATACAGTAGTTATTTGAGGACTGTACGGCTTTAGGCTACAGATTGTACGTGCAGAGTTTTGGTGCCATCTATTTACCACTTGAATCTACTGGTTCCAGGGACCCTGGAAAAACTAAATTCTCAGGATCCCTGGCATGTGAGTGCTTCTCTAGATACAACTCATGTGCACCAACGGGGAACTTATTTAATGCCGCAGCAGCCAGATAAGGAGCACTGTGTGGAGCGAGTTGGACCAAGTTGTTCTTCAGATTACATCATTGGTAGTGTGACAGGAACTGAAAGGGGCTTGGATAGAACCAAGCGTTTTTCTGACCTACTAGGAACATAGCTTGGTTAGCTGAGTCAAACTCCGTAGTGGGGTGGGGGAATGTTGTCTGCCAACAGTGGATATATGAAAAGTAGAATATAAAATAGTCAAAATGTGCAAGGTTGAATGACTTTGGCTTTTGAATATTAATTTACTCTGCTGATAAATTAGAACAGTGCTCACTCTTTTCTTCTCATCATTAGTCTTTCAATGCCTGGAGATACAGCCATAATGGCAGTAGTCATAGTGCAGCATTTCCCTGGAGTTATTAATGCAGCAGTACTACAGTGGCTGCATATACATGCTGCACATCTCTGGATTAAGGCCAGAAGACAGAATTGTTTAGTTGCAGCGTTAGCCCACTCCATTAGTCAGTTGAAAGGCAGGATAAAAATAACTTTGCAAAATTTATTTATTTATAATCTTTGTACAAAATATTAGCATAAAATATATATATGCCAAACTAAGCAACAGCAGTCAATATAAAAATAGTCCTATCAGCATATTGGAGCAATTATAACTTTGCGTCATGAGTAATTGCAAGCCCACGTGCTAAACCCTGTCCCCGGTGCCCACCACACCCCCAAGAGATGAGACATGACAAGAATCTTTGGGTTTAAATAAGGCCACAACTTTATTTATTTTCAGGTGTAGGAACCTTGGCTTAGGCCTTGGAAGGTATCCTGCTCATGCCCAACAGGGGCTGAGGATGCACAGGGCAGTCAGGTGTTGTGGGAGGGGACTGTAAAGCGTAATCTTACACAGCATATCCTCCCCCTTCTCCTAGCCAGGAGTTTGACCTATATGCCGCTGCTGTAGGGCCAGTGACTCCCGCAATCAACCCTTTAACAGGCCCTGCAAATGCCACCGCACGGCGGTGCATCAATATGCTGCCCCGACTCACAGATAGACTATAGAATATAGACCAAGGCCTAAAACTGGCACCCAAGACCCTAACTAGGGTCTTGCCACCAAAATACCTACAGCTGAACATTGTCTCCTACCGAGAAGGACTAGACTCTGACACCCACCAATCCCTGAGGCCCCGATGAGTCCTATCAGCTTATTGGAGCAATTATAACTTTGCATCATGAATAATTATATGCTTGCAATAAAGTAATGACACAAACACTTGTAGGGAATACAACAAGAAGTTGTGGCAACTTAAACGGCTAACAAGTGCATTGCACCATAAGGTTTCATGGATTACAGTCTAATTCATCAAATGCATGAAGTGTTATCCTGAGTAATGGGTGTGTGTATGTATCACAGGTCTTGCAGAGCTTGTCTGAGGCCTGGGGCAGGAGTCTTGTTAGAATAAACTCAAACAACACAGAAGCTGGTCCCTGGCAGGCCTTCCTGGCCAGCTTAGCCCTCTGAGGCTTGGGATTAGTTTACCCAGCTTCTCCCATCCCCTCTGCACTGGCCTGATGTATCATACATACAGGTTTGGGTGGGGTAGAGGAGGAGGATTGTAAGTGGTAAGGTCAGAAGGAAAGGAAATGCAAAGAAAGAGTACAGGACCAGGACCCTGTGATAATGATCTGAGGTCCTTCTTCATACGCCTCCTCCGCAAGAGGTCTGAAGGGTAACAACACAAGAACAGGCATTTTCTGCAGTCAGTGGTGGCTCCCTATTTTTGGAATGCTCTCCACAGGGAGGCATGCATGGCACCTTCGTTGCATATTTTTATGCACCAGGCAAAACCATTCCTCTTCTCCTGGCTAATTAAACAATCTATGGCCTTTTAAACTGTGGGGAGGGGGGTTATTGTTTGTTATATGGTGTTTATATTGTAAACTGCCCTGTGATCCTCAGATGAAGGGCGGTATATAAATTTTAATAATAACAATAATTGACAGTGGCCATTCACAAAATGCACCTGTTTGTTCCTTGCAACCATAAAACTATAAATATTTTGTGGTTGTAGGCAATTGAGGAAACAATTTAAATGCTTTTTCTACTCTCTTTTAATACAGGCCAGTTGGGATGCCAAAAATGGAAAAGGTTTACTTGCACAATCCAAGTGCAGAAGAAACTATTATATTAGTATCAATATCTGCAACAACCTCACATTTTCATGCATCGTTTTTTCAAAACAGGGTGAGTTAGCTCTGTTTTTTGAAGTTGGTGTTATTCTGCAAGCTGGTTTCACTTCAGCAAAAACTGATTTTACTTCAAAGTGCATCACAGTAACTAAAATAGCTTCTCTTTAAATGCAAGCTCAACAAAATTATGCCATGTACAATTCACTGTGGAGGGGTTATATGAAAAGTAAATGTCAGGAGGTTTCTACATCATTCTAGGGCAGTGGTGGAGAACCTCCGGCCCATAGCCTTGGTGTTCTCAAGAATATGGAAAATGGATAATTATAGCTCAGAAATGGTTTCTAACCAGTAGTAGCTGAATTTAGTCCATGGGGAGAGGGGGGAATCCATACCAGGATAGTAGTTTTACTATTACCAACCAAAGTCCCCCAAGTAACGTGTGAGTTTTCAAGTTCATCAGAACTTCTTCTTTTTTGGTATAACACAGCCAGGAGCAGAGTACTGCTGATGCATTAATTTTCAGTAGGAGTTGCTACTTAGAGCTTATGCACTCATAAGTAGTTGCCGATAAATGGTTGCCACCCCTTTGGAAGTGATTCTGTCATTTTTGTGCATGTTTCTATGAGCTGCTAAGATAACTAGTTTTTTTTATTGTGTTTCTTCACCATGTTTTTGTAAAACCTACTAACCAAGTGCCTTAAATATATGAAAAATGCTCCAAATAAGGCTGCATTTTACAAGGCACTTGCGAAAGCAAATAACCAACAGCATGTATTTCAATTAAGATCGTGTCTCTCCGCCACTGTCAGGGTGTCAACCAGCATTAAGTGAAAGCTGAAATGATCATTGGTCCTTCTCTTTGTACTGTTATTCCAGAAGCATGTTTAATTAGCAAGGGTGTGTGTTTCTTTACTGCCACTTGAAATAATCTTTTGAGCTTAAATCCAAGTGTTTAATATTTGAGGGGGGAGAATGGGGGAGGGATTATGGAAAGCTTGTAAATTCATACTCCCTTCTTAATCCTAATACAAGACTTAACTGATCATACATCTTCCCTAAAGCAATTAACATATTTAATGAAATCTATCAATGTAGGACTCTTCCATAATGGAGGTGACAGTGTGTGAGGTGTGGAGTGTGTGAATGGATAGATTTGTGTGGATAGGGTATGTATGCGGTTTTGACCCTACCTGCTTTTGGTTTTAGCCATGTCCACCCTTGCTTGTGACCTCTGGAAGATTACCAATGCTATAATGTGGCTCTGAAACTGAAAAAGTTTCCTCAGATAGTAAAGTCTTGATTATGGGTACCTCCTAAACTTATGATCGCTCTGTGCTCATTGATTCAAGCAATTATGGGTGTTGTAAGGCAGTCTATAAGAAAATAGAAGATTCCGGAAGTGTTATATAACTTTGCTCAGGGAGGAGTCACATCAGATAATTTTTCTGTGTTTTAAGGCCAATTGAGAAGAATGAGTCAGAGCACCAATTTGTAGGAGCTACATTATGTACTCCAATCTGGCATTTAGAGTGGAACCTGAGACACTTGGGGCAATGTGCTTAGTAAGCTAAACAATAAGCAGTTCAGTGTTCTTTCACATTAGTAATATTGCTATAATGTTTAAAAAAGAAATTTTTCCTGCATGTTGTACTTTACAGTTGTTTGTTTCAATGCAGTATCAACCAAATCAAAAAGAGTGTATTGGAAGTAACTTTTGTAAGGTACTTAAATTGATTTTTCCAAAGAAAGGGCTATAGTATGTGGCTTGCTTGTCTCATGGGTGTTCACACACAGCTTCTACATATCAATTGTGTTTGAATGCCCGATCTCATATTTGAAGCACTACCCTTCTAAGATGAACAACATGTCATGTTATATCTGGTGTTTTATTTTTCAGAAAATCGTTCCAGGGGGGAACACATCATTTGATGTGGTTTTTCTTGCAAGAATGGTGGGGAATGTAGAAAATACTTTATTTATTAATACATCTAATCATGGGGTATTTACTTACCAGGTAAGAGAAAACATCATGTTACCATGTCTTAAATGATTGAGAACAGAAGTGAAAGCACATTATTAAGATTGGTGCTCAGCATATACAGTGGTACCTCGGTTTATGAACTTAATCCATTCCAGAAGTCCATTCTTAGACCAAAGCCATTCTTAAACCAAGGCGCACTTTCCCTAATGAGGCCTCCCGCCGCCGGTGCCCTTCCACTGTTCGGCTTCCATTTGTAGACCGAGGTAAAGTTTGCTAACTGGAACACTACTTCCGGTTTTGTGGAGTTTGTATACCAAATAGTTCGTAAACAGGGATGTTCTGAAACTGAGGTGGCACTGTACTGCAATGTGTGACTACTTCATAGTTTAGCATATGTCTCTTAAGTCAGTGCTTTCAACTGAAACCAACAGCCATGTATCATGAACTTAGATTTTCTGATTGACATTCCTGCTTTCAAATGGGAATTACTCATGGAGCAAGATGCCATTTGTCTGCAATATATACATATTATTTGATGCTTTGAGACACCTGCAATAAGTGCCACTGTGCTATGCATATTCCGTGCACTTGAGATTACAAAAAGTCTTACAGTATTAATGCGCCTCCTACAGCTTAGAAATGAACAAGCTATTTGCAAGGTGAAAAGCCTCCAAGTTGTCTATTAAAATGCAAAACAGGCTTCTGTTGATTTATGAGATACAGTAATAGTGATTGACTTGAAAGTTGATAATACACTTGATCTAATACAGTTGATTGATTTAAGCACACCACAATATTTTTAAAAAATTAAGAGAAGGACATTTAAATGGCAAAGTAGCTTTTGCAGGAACAAGATCACATATTTTAGAAAACTGAAAGGAATGACAAAAATGGGGGGAATGCCATTTTTTGTATTCATGAACATAATCATGATTTACTACCTGTAGTGCTCTAAGTTACTGTGGTTCGGAGCTAGAAAAAAATTCAAAGGGTTGTATTTGACTCAGTCCTACTCAGTGATCTTAAGTTGTTGTTGTTTTAAAAAAATCTGCATTGCATATAAAAAGTTCAAAAACTGGTTGCAAAACAAGTATTTAGAGAAAAGCTGGTCTGTAGTTGTCACTTGTGTGGCTCCTGAAAGGAAGAAAAAGATGTATTTTCTTGTATCCTAAGGCAATAGATACTGTATGAGACTACTTTAAAATACTGTAACTGTAAACTTCCAAGTTGGGAAAGAGGTAGTGTTTCTTTGTTGTCAATGATTGTGTGAGTTTTAAAGGTGGAAAACAGACAATTACTCACATTGGGATACTAAAAGGTTGTTTTCTTTTTCTTAAACAGGTATTTGGTGTAGGAGTACCAAACCCTTACAGACTTCGCCCTTTTATAGGAGCAAAAGTTCCAGTAAACAGCAGTTTTTCTCCTATTATAAATATACACAACCCCCATAGTGAGCCTTTGCAGGTATGTAGGAGCACTGTTCATATTTACAGTTATACCTGTTAAAATATAATGTTAATGTATTTCAGGTGCTCTTTGTATACTATGATTCTATTCCTTTATTTTCAGTTCGGAATGTTATATGTATAAACCACTGAAGTTAAAATAATTGCCTTGGTGGTAGTTTTGAGAAGCTATGTTCATGGAACTAAAGGTTTGCATGTAAGGTTTGACTTGGCAAATACAGAAACTTCATTTGCATAAAATCACTTGATTATTTTTTTTATTTGGTGGAATGATAAATGACATATTCTAACACTTGAGACAATTCATTGACTATGTTGTTTGTGTGGTCTTTACCACAGAGAAAATAAAATATAAAAAGTTTCTCCTTAGCTGGCAACCATGAGAGTGTGTCTAGTTGGAACTTGAGCTCTAACTTTATCAATTATTATTTTTGGCTATTCTCACAGGTGGTAGAAATGTATTCAAGTGGAGGTGATCTCCACCTAGAGCTTCCAACTGGTCAGCAAGGGGGTACAAGAAAATTATGGGTGAGTGGCACAAATATTACTTGACTCACACTAAGGTATTAATAAGTTCTGGCAAAGACTAATATTTGTGGTGGCTTAAACTTTTGTTGTGGGCCAAAGCACCCTTCCTCAGATGTATGGTGTTCTCCTCTGCTGATCCTGAAATCTCATGCACACATATACAGATAAGAGGTGGATGTTGTTTTGAAATGAGGCCAGGAGGCCCAGCAATTCAAGATAAGGGAGTAAACCATAACTGTGCAGCATCAAATATCAACAGGGTCCAGTGACAAGTATGAAAGTTCAAAGCAGAATGGGAACGAACTTGTCATGAATTTTCAAAGTAATGTTAATATTCTATATACCAGCAAATGTGGACAACTGTTTTGCGGGGGGGCGGGGGGCTGACGCAAAAGGTGAAAGGCAGAAACAAATTTAAAATGAGAATTCCATTCATAACAAGAGAAGAACAAATGCTCTACAGTAAAACCAATGCTATTAATTATATATTACTTATATGTATATGATGTTACATGTTTTGTTTTCGTCACAAAAGCAAATAAAACTTATTTTAAAATAAATATTGTATACAAATACCTAACAATTATGTCCTATAGTGAGTTAGCCACTTTCAATTTCATTTCATTGCAAGTCTGATAGCACATAAGCTTTCTACCAAGTGATTTTAGACACGTGTGTGGTTTTTATCTAATATTCTAGCCACAGAATATTCCAAAAGTTGTAGTTTTGACTGAAGATATAACACCAACTACCTTTTATGTAGCAAAGAAATACTAGGGAACTTTTCTAGGATTTTCCAGGACAATCCTCCAGTTTATATTTTTGTATAAAATTTCAGTTTATATTTTTGTATAAAATTGCTAGTGTGCCTGCATGCAATTTGAGATGGTTGCTGATGACTCCTTGGTTTGTATCCAACTAAGTCCTACTGAGACCCATTGAAAATGGACTTAAGTTGGTCATTTTCATTTATTTCAGTGGGTCTAGTCTGAGTATAACTTAAATTGGATACATTTATTTTTACACTTTCTGAGTAGCAGTGATTAGAATCTCCCACTTTTGAAGTGTATAGACAAATTAAGTCCTATTCTCTTTGCTATAATGTAGGCTTTCCAGAAATTTTGAATGCACAGGAGGAAAGAAAATTATGGCTTGCCTGTTGTGGGAGTGGGGAATGAGTGGGCTTGGATGGCACAGACAGAAGTATCTACACATTTTTGTGCTACTGATGCAAAATAGGCTTTTAAGTGTTTCTCTAAAACATTGGTAGCATCACCAAATATATTTCTTGTACTGGTTTCTTACAACAGAACTAGTCTTAGGCACTTAGGAAAAGGCAGGTTTAACAAACTGTTACTTGTCAGCATGAATAATCTACACGTGATGATTCTGAACCTTTTATGTGATAGTTGTTTCTGAAACTGTTTGACACTTCCATCTCACTATTTAGTTAGTTCATTCCCTAAAAACGCCAACTGTATACTCCATATTCCACTTGTATTATAGCTGGCATTGTGGACCTTTTTATTATACTGACTTTTATATTCTGGACAATTGTTTGTTTCAATAGGAAATACCCCCCTATGAAACTAAAGGAGTTATGAGAGCCAGTTTCTCTTCAAGGGAAGCAGATAATTACACAGCCTTCATTCGAATAAAAACAAATGCCTCAGACAGCACAGAGTTTATTATTCTGCCAGTAGAAGTAGAAGTCACAACAGGTTTGTAGAAATGTAAAGTTTTATCAACTTCATGTATTTTCCTACTGCAGTAGTGAAAGATACTCACTTTGTTTTGTCCTATCTTAAAGCCCCAGGAATTTATTCATCGACAGAAATGCTAGATTTTGGTACTTTAAGAACCCAAGGTGAGTCCTATATTTTAATACACCTCCATTTCAGATTGTGAGTAGACACACCTCATTTTGCAAGAGCTGCGTAATATCAGTTTCATGTGTTTGTTCCTTAGCCTTTGCATGTAGGCCTTCATATGTATTGGGTTGCATCCAGACAAGTCCTGCTGCTAATGGAAGGGATCCACCCATTTACATAAATAAATAAAAATAAAATCCAGGGTTCTTCTGGAGACGGGGTGCAGGAAGGTGATTTTTGGTATTATCTCTGCGGCTACTTTTCATAGTGTTTCATGGAGTCCCCAAACCCTCCAGAGCAGATCTTTGGGGGGCTACAGGAGAAAGGAGGAATTGGTGAAAATAATTTCTTCTTCTAGCAGAACTCTGCATGAGGGAAACTTTAATCCACCTCATTTGTATTTAAATGCCTAGGATATCTAGCTTTAGAAATATTATATAAAGTAAAATGAAATAACTTAATAACGCAATTATAAATAGTACTTTTTATAACATCACTCTTAATTTATACACCTGCCAAATGACTGTACACAGGTGCATCTGTATTCAGACTAGTCTCCAAATCATAGTTTGGAACAGTCTTCCCCAACCTGTTGCCCTTCAGCTGTTTCGGTCATCAATTGCATAATCTCTGACCATTGACCATACTGGGAAAGGGCAGGTGGGACTTGTAGTCTAAAGCATGTGGAAGGCACCAGGCTGGTTTGGAAGATCAGGATTTAGTAATGGTGACCATGACCCCCCCTCCCTTTCCTTGCAACAAACCATAGTTTGCCCATTTGCTCCAGTGTGACAAATTATGGTTTGCCTAGACAATAGTTTGCCACTGTGCCTGGATCCTGACTGGAGAACAAATTAATTTGCACACTAACCACAGTTTGCTACAGTTGGATAAAATGGCAGACTATTGCTTACTGCAGATTAGAAGCAGAAGCATCAAACATCCGCTCCTTATGTCTGGGGGAGAAGGGAATGGAGAAGTGCAAGAATTAAGTAAAATTTCAGCATTGGATAACTTGAATAAATGTCACAAAGCTGACTTGACTTTAAAATAATCCCTTTTATGCAAACGAGCCTTAGTGCTTTTTTATTGGCTTTCAACAGATCTGCCCAAAATCTTAAATCTACACTTGTTAAATTCAGGAACAAAGGATGTACCAATAACAGTAAGTATTACCTCTTTTATTTCACTATCTCAGTATATTTTTCTAGACGTAAAAGATAACATGAATCCACTAGATATCAAAGCTCAAGTTCTGTTAGTTTAGTCCCTTTTTTCCAAATGGACTCAACGAAATGCCGCTTTCGGTGCACTTAACAGCTTTCAGCAGTGTATCCTTCCCATGCTACATGTTGTGACTGTATAGTTAAACTGAACTAAAGCTCCCCCACTTTGCATTCCCTTCAACTTTCTACTAAAGACTAAGACTACAGGGGCATATTTAAAGGTTTGTTTAGTTGCTTGTTATTCAGGCTTTACTTTTCAGTGTCATCATAAATTAATACTTACAGCTTGTAATTGTACAACTATCTTAAATAATTGCTGTTATGGTGTCACATTACAATAAAAAGCAATGGGATTTCCAGCAAGTACATGGAAATGCATTTAATAATTCCCAGTTATTTCTGACTAAATCATTCAGGGCAAATGCCTTGAAAAGCATGCAGATAACCAGTATGACAATTACAAAATAAAAATGCAAACAAGAATTAAAGGTTCTTTTGTAGCTGGTATTTGACAACAAACTTCAGCATATAAAAGTGGTTAATATTGGCTTGCAATAGAGATTTGTCTTAACCACTGTAAAGGAGGCAGTTTTGAGACTCAAAGCTAAAGAGGCCTGTCCCAGACCCAGAATACGATTCAAACATCTGGTTAGTCACAAATATTCAGTGGCGTAGCGTGGGGGGTGCAGGGGGGCCGGCCGCACCGGGCGCAACATCTGGGGGTTAGGATTAGGGGGCGCAAATCCACAGGTTAGGGGGCGCAAATCCACGGGTTAGGGGTGCAAATTACTTGCCTTGCCCCGGGTTCTGACAACCCACGCTACGCCACTGCAAATATTCTCTTTCGGGCTAAGGTGCTTGAGCTGGTGTGTTCTGTCAGTGCTGAAATGCTTTTGTCACCAAGCAATGTCTCTTGTTGTCTAAATCCCTTTTCTCAACCACTGTTCTAGTTTGTCCAGCATGGGAGATGAGAGAGTACTGTGCTTGTTTCCATGTCTTTGAAATGTATATTTATCTCTTGCAGCAATAGCTTTGTTTTACCTCTTCCTGTATAAAGGGGAGAAATTATGACTACTGGATAATCTCTTAGACCAGAGGCTATGTCTGTTCTTTTTAGTTTGTATAAGACTAACTCCTCTGGAGTCTTCTTCCTCTCTAACTTGCTAGCAGCACCAGTGGGTTTAACAAGCTTTATAAAGCTATCATTATAAAGATAGCCCATAGGTTTCCTGGGCTCAAACTCAGAGGCACAGAAGCATATCTCACAAAATGTGGGGCATCATTAGTTTCATATTTGGTAATAATCTACAATGGCTTATAAAAAGTGAAAGGCCTGTGTGTATATCCTCACATAAGGATGTTCTACAAAGAGCTCCAGGCCTTAATGAACCCTTTGTGAACTCATAGGTCTGGCCTGTTTCCCTCCCTCTGACTTACAGAGTGCAGAGAAAAATACAGAATGGTCAGCTTAGATTTTTCAAATTGCACACTACACCACAGGGTTAGTGACAGAAAGACTGCCTGCAGTAAGTGAGCAAAAATATGGAGTCACTGATGTTAAAAACAGGAAACATTGATGCAGCAGAAGTAATGTACATAATTTTACTTAAATTTTCTTTTGCGTCTTATAGAAAAGGTGATAAGTGTTAGACTACTGAGCAGTGGATTATATAGCCAAGCTTCTGAATCATATTATTTTAACACCTCATTCTCTGATATTTTGCCCTCATTCTTGACTGAAGAAATATTGACTGTATGACCTCGTAATATACAGTCCCAGTGTTTTGACACTGCTCAGATTTCTGCTACCATCTTAGATGTTAAGTGGGTTGGGGAAGTGTCAGATACCATCAAGCATATCTTAAAGGCTAAACTATTTGCTCATATTTCCATGTAAACATGGGGCGGGGGGAGGACAGGGATATATGCCTCTTGGAGTTTGTTCTGATACAGTTTGGAAGCGAGGAAGAAACTGGTTTCAAACTTCATGCTAATGTCATGGGAAAAGGCCAAGACTATATTTAGCAGAAATTTAAGCTAGATACTCATAGAACTAAATTCCTTCGAGGCACTTTAAAAGTATTGTTGCCAATTACTATAGTCATAAAAAGTTTTTACCTTTACTGACCCTTTATATTGAAGTCTGTGATATTGAACAATTTTAAAAGAAGAAAGGCAGTTTATAATATTAAAAATAATATTAAATTAATGTAAAAATATCATGTACGTATTTATAGCATTGCTGGTTCTGAGCCAGAAGACTGTGTATTTACCGTTTTATCAGCAGCGCTTAATATTCAGCTGACTTGCATAACTATAGCCGTTATCTTTCCATTAGAATTGAAATTTATGTTTGTTAACACAATATATGATAGTTCTGTATTAAAGTTTATATGGAAGTTTAAGTAAAATGTGTGTATTACTGTATTAACTAGTTCTAACATTTCTTTTGTTTTAAAAGTTTTTCATTGAGAACAGACAACTAGAACAACAACAAAAATGCATGTAGATAGTGGTGAAAGACTGTGTACTTAATAGCTGATTACATTCAGGCAGTATTCCTTCCAAAAGGCCCTCTCCCTTCCTGACCCTGCACCGTGTAGTATATATGACGTACTTCATATTAACAGTAAATTACAAAACTTGTTTGAACTTGCTTGAAACATGAGAATCCCTCTTCTATGGTTGTAAGGCTTGTACATTCATTCATAATTATGCTCATCCTCTCTCTTTCTTGGAATGAGGTATCTTCTTGGTATCTTTCTATCTTTCTATATTATTTTCTGAAAGGGAGGGGCGTCCTGAGTTGTTGTCATCTGTCAACTTTATTCTGACACATTCTTATCTTGATGTTCTCTCACCTTTCTTATCCTTATTTGAGTTTTCTCCTTCGTGTCACATGGTGTTACCTTGAAGGCCTAGTAACTTGAATGGAAATCTGCACTCTGAGCTTTTTGATGTGCTGCTGATATTGATTCCACACCTCAAAGCCTCTGGACCTGAAAGTCTTAATCTTTAGCCTTCATGTTCTAGCAGCTCTGGAGTTTACATTTCTCTCAAAATAGTTGGTCTTTCGCAGAATTAGGCCACATTTGAAACAACAACAACAACAATATTTATACCCCACCCATCTGGCTGGGTTTCCCCAGCTACTCTGGGCGGTTCCCAACAGAATATTAAAAACACAATAAAACAACAAACAACAACAACAATATTTATACCCCACCCATCTGGCTGGGTTTTCCCAGCCGCTCTGGGCAGTTCCCAACAGAATATTAAAAACATAATAAAACAGCAAACATTAAAAAGTTCCCTAAACAGGGCTGCCTTTAAGACACTTAAATAATTTGTTGGTTTGTTTTTTGCATTCCCTGCTGCTCTGCAATGCTGTCAGCATGTGTCTTCAGCTGTTTAGCTTTCTAAAGTGGAGATACTGGAAGTGAAGACACAGTTAAAATAATGTGAGTGTAGTGTTCTGCCTTGTGGAGGATCTCTAAACAATTGCGCTAGGTATACAAGCACAGGAACAACCTCAAGTATAACTCTTGTAAAATTTTAGATGGAAGCCTAGTGGTATTTTTGATGCGTGCATTCTCATTAATAGAACTCATATAGATGCCTCTGATATTCTTTTGGTGCACTTGCGCTGAAAGGCTAGTTCTCTTTATATGGCTACAGACATTTTAGCCACAAAACACCCCCAACTTAGTTAATTTCTCCTTTCCTAGTGAAACAGGCATGTGTTGAAATAAAATGAAACAAACCTAGTTAAATCTGCTGGAGTTTCACAGTTGTTTCTGCTATAAATTATGTATATATATTTGGAAACATTCCTGACTCGTGTTGTTCTAATGACATGTATCCACATTTTTATAACTTAGAATAAGTGTCAGCAGATTCTCAACTTTTGAAGGAAAAGATAACAGATATATACAGACTTTTTCAGTAGTTGTTTGGTAAGCACTTCTTTTATGCTTTTCCAGAGTGTGAGACCCACACCACAGAATGAAGCTATCACAGTACATTTCAAGCCAATTACACTTCGAGCTTCTGAAAGTAAATATACCAAAGTTGCAAGTATTAGCTTTGACGGTAAGTAAAAGTCTGTTCTGGAAGTTGTATGTTTCTCATTCATGGGATGGGAAGCCTTTTGTCAGTGTATCTGAACATATTTCTTAGTTTGGGGTCCACACTTGCTTTTCTTTTGAATGCAGTTACTGCTTGGAACGAGTTACATAATACTGCCAGGGATATTGCTGCTGTTGTAGAAGTTTCTTCCTGGTTTTCCCGCAACCCCCACCCCCAAACTCTCAGGAGAGACTTTTCAGGATGCTGCTGGGCAGAGGAGGGGCTGGGAAAGTCTGCTTCCTCCAGCTGCCTTCTTTGAGCTTTCCTCTGAATCCCATCCCATGTGTTTAATCATGCTGTTCAGTGTTTATACACAGAGACCAAGAGGGGAGAGCATTTAATGATGACTGTCTACTGAAGTCTTCATCTTTTTTGCTAAAAAGGGGAATATGCGGCCTTTCTGATGTTGACGGGTGACAGCTCCCAGTAGCCTAGGCCAGCATGGCATTTGGTTAGAATTAACAGGAAGCAACATTTGCAGGCTCATAGGTTTCCCCACCTCTCAGCTAAAAGTTGAAGAAGGGATGTTGCTGTATCACCCACCCTCCTTGAAGCCACTTGAATTCAGCAAGTAGCATAATACTCACATTTTAGAGCTAAACAGTAACTGCACCCTAATATATTACAGGAGTAGCTTAGTTACAAATGTGATCAAAATGGTGTATGATACTTTGTAGTAAATCAAAGCCCCAACAGTGACAGTTTTACTATCAGAGTAAAAATAAATATGTGTCAATTTTGTGTATGCGTCAATAATAGTAACACTGTTTGTTTTTATTTATCTATTTGTATGTGCCATATAGCATCGAAAGCAAAACGACCTGCACAGTTTTCAGGAAAAATAACAGTTAAAGCAAAAGAGAAGAGTTACTCAAAACTTGAAATTCCATATCAAGCAGAAGTGTTAGATGGGTAAGATTGCGTGGGATACTGTTGTCTTACATTTAACTCACACCTCGTTCCTGTACACAAGTAACTAACCACTTGCATGGCTTCCTGTAGCAAATAAATATGCTTCCAAATGAGTCTTTCTTATAATAGGAACACTGGGTTTAAAGCCAGTGTTGTTGTGTGGACACTACACTGAATTTTTGTGTATTCCGTCCTGGATAAAGAGCTACAAACTGAATCGGAGCCAAAGGATCAGCGTGCAGTGGCCATCACACAGCCCTGTTTAAACAAAGCATGTGACTATTGCCATGAATAGTGCTGGCTTGCACTCAGATAACTTTATTTTGCCCATTGCTACAAGTGTTAGGGACAGGCTTGAGCAATTGCTTTTTTACTGTTTCTAACTTCTACATTTATAAGCTAGTATATTCTAATTCTTCCACGTTTTAAGTTCTGGTTATAACTCTTTATTTGCTGGGTAATGTATTTGGTTTCAGACTTCTTTGCTGCTAAATGGAACAAGTGTATAAATTCTTCAGACCATTATATTTCTCAGTATTGATTTTTAAGTTTTATGTATTTGAATTACACACCTGGCTTGGGCAGGATATGACGATAGGGCATGGGGAATGAATCTGGGTCCTTTGGGTGAATTTAAACTTGCTGATAAGTAAAATCAGGAATGGGTCTGTGGCCTGCCAATTGGCAGTCCTTAAGGCATTATATGATGTTTATGAAGTTGAGTGAACAAGCCAAAGAGAGATCTTAAACTGCTGCTGTTGGATGGAAAACCTGTGGCCCTCCGGATGATATTAGACTACAACTTTGATCGTTCTTCAGCTTTAGTCATACTTGCTAGAGCTGATGGAATTTGAGTCCAACGACATTTGGAGAGTCAGGTTCCTCATCTCTGTGACTAACCAATTTTCTGGTGATTATTGTGAGTTTTAAATAGGTAAAAACATAATGGTAAGGATTTGCTGAACCAACAATTTGAAGTGGAATACAAAAAAGGGAGGTATGAGGAGGTCTGGGAAACAAGCTAAAGGAAAATAAGCAATGGAAAATTTGTGTGTTTTTAATTATTTTTATTTTGTATTTTTGTTATTTATTTATTTTTTCATTTTATTGTAATACTTTAAAAAATCTTAATAAATATCTTATAAAAAAAGATTATTGTGAGTTTTTCTTATAGAGGATTGTGCAAATCTCTACTTTTTGGCTTTTTATATTTTGAAATAGGTACTTAGGATTTGATCATGCAGCCACATTATTTCATATTCGTGACAGTCCAGCAGACTCTGTGGAAAGACCAATCTACTTAACAAACACATTCAATTTTGCAGTCCTCATTCATGATATAATGCTACCAGATGAAATCAAAGGAATATTTAAAGTAAGCCCAATTACGCGCTGAACTATTTCGTTGCTATTAAATGTTACATAAATTGGATTCACTGTTAACCTGGATCATATTTATTCATTATACTAGGTACACAACTTCAGCAAACCAGTTTTAATTCCACCAAATGAATCCAGATATATTTTCACACTTTATTTTGTGGCTTCCTTGTCATCTCTTCACATTGATAACAATATTTTGCTCATTACAAATGCTTCTAAATTTCATCTACCTGTAAGAGCATACACTGGATTTTTAGATGTAAGTATATCAGTTTTTTAAAAAAATCTTTTCTATTTTTAAAGTGAAATACATTAGATGTGGTTTCTTTGTGTTTCTGGATAACATGTGCTCAGCAGTGAAGCCAAATTCAAACTGAATGCAAATTTGGTAGCTGGTTTATATTTCAGAAGTCTAATGCCTGCTAGAATAGACCTATGGATGGAACCCATTCTGTTCTTTTGCCATGTGGCAGTTCTGCGGGATGTAATATTAATGTGTTAGATATTATTTTTGTAGGTTTGCTGTTTGATTGAAATTGAATTTATAGGAATTACATTACTTTAAAAAAAACAATAAAAGAAACATTAATATGTCTGTACGTGGGGGCCTGTTCAAAATGACTGAACTTGGAACTGAACTCATATTTTAATGTGTTGACTCTCTAGCTCTCAGTTACGCATACTGCCAACAAAAACGTATCGGCAGCTGCCTTCACTAATTAACATGGGGCACAGTCCACTCAAATGCTCTCCTTAAGACTAGGGAGCTTCAGAAAATCATGCTGTTGTGCCTTTTGCATCACTCTTCCACTCCTCTTTCTACAGAAGAGGAGAATTAGCAGTGGATTGTACTCAGTAGTTTGTTAGACCTGTTTTGTCTTTCACTCAGTCACCTTTAATAGTGCCTTGCCTTATCTCATGATAGATCAGTATCTGGTTGCCCAATAGAATGAATAAAAGGTAGATGTGTTTCCCAGCAATTGTAGCACTTTCTGTGTAATCGGCAGATTGTACACCTGAAAACCAAAGACAGATTCTTCAGTCCCAGATCTTATGGGCTACTTGTCCAAAATATTGGGGGAGGGGGGAAAGGAACTAACATGTTAGAACTGGTGGTAGTACTTCTGAGCCCTTGCAGTAACAGATATATGAGCTGCCTGTCCCTAATGCAGTTGATGCTCTTCCGTTTTTCTAGTATTTTGTATTACCCCCAAGACCTGAAGAACAGATAATAGATTTTGGTATATTGAGTGCCACAGAAACAAGTAGTATTCTGCTTGGAATCATGAACAGCAATCCAATTCAGGTAAGAGACATTCTTTTATTTGTTGTTTGTTTGTTTTACTTAAATGGCATATCTGTTTAATTTATTACTAAAACTATTGTGCCCTTTTAAAGTTGGCTATAAAAAGCTGGCATGTGATAGGTGATGGTTTGACCATGGAACTCCTTGCTGCTGAAAAAGGCAACAGAACTACAATAATTGCAAGTCTTCCAGACTTGGAAAAGGCCAATGCATTGGATCAAACTTCGGTAAGTAACACATATTTTACTTATTACAGTTATGTGTGGCATATGGACAAAAGATGCAAATCTTATCACTATAAGTACAAAGAAGCAGGGGGAATGATCACCACATCTGCTTATGTACAGTGTTTTTTTGAGGAGGGAGATGCATACCCCTAAACATTTTGTGAATCTTTGTACAGTACTTTTGTCCATTTACTGTATTTATTTTTCCCGATCTGAACTATAAAATGGTTGTTTTCTTGAGTCAAAATGAGAGTACCCCTAAACATTTTTTTAGAAAAAAGCACTGCTTATGTCTATATATAGACATGGTGCTAGCTATTTTTATGATATGTAGACAAACACCCCACACATATCCACATCTGGAGGAGAAAAGCGAACAATGAGAGGTGCCTCTGTGAGAGATTAACTGATGAAAATAAATAGTGGAGAGTGTTTTACTTAAGTGGTAGGCAAAACATTATTCTTTGTATTTCATCATGAAGCCCTTTCAGATAACTGTGTGTGTGCATTTTTGTTACAGTGACCGGGGTTTTTTTGTTGTCTGTTGGAAGAATGTGAGATTAAAGCAATGAAGCAACTATATAATTCTGTTCTACAGGTAACATTGATGCCTGGTTCATACACTGTATTCAGAGTAAGATTATTACCAAAAGAACTTGAAGGGATTCATGATGGGGCTATACAAATCACAACTGATTATGAGGTACTCTTATGTTTATATTGGTCCTAAAAGTAATGTGCATGGAAATAGAAAAGAAACGGTTGGGGGGGGGGGGACCTGGCTTTTAGCTGTTGTGATGGCAACTGCAGTTGGTTGGTTTCCTCTCTGGCAGTATATTTGGCACTGGCTAGTGTGTGTGACAGTTTAGATGTGTAACCTTTCAGGAATTTCAGAAGATGGCTTTAATTGTTCTTCATTTGGTATGCCCATCATGCTTGCTTTCTGAAAACTAAATGATGATCATGTGGTATTTCCTATACCATATCTATAGAAGGATGCAAAACTATTTTAAGATTAATAAAGATGTATAGAAGGCAGTCAACCTATTTCTGATTCTCAGCATATAAGCTTGCAGATACTTTCAGAAGAGAGCAGTTGAGATTTTTGTTGGGCTTATGTGCTCATCTTATAAAAACAGATTTTAGATTTTTGCACAAGTATGCTAGCAGAAATGTATGCTTGTGTCCAGTTATGGCTTTGTGCTAATGCAGCGGAGGGAAACCTTTTTGGATGAAATCCATAGTCTAAAACTTAATGATAAGAGTTAACGTAAATGTTGCGTTTAAGCTACTATTCTTTTTCTCTTTTTTGCAGATTTTAACCATTCCTGTGAAGGCTGTAATTGCTGTAGGCTCATTGATGTGCTCCCCAAAACACATTCTTCTTCCACCTTCTTTTCCAGTAAGATAATATATTTTGAAGAATTTCTAACAGTTTCTTCTTGCTATTTAACCATCATTATGAAAAGGAAACAAACTGATTTTAGCCATGCTACAGGAGTTTATCTCACACTCCATCACTGGGAAGGCATTTTAACCTCAGATTTTGTTTTTCATAGAGCCTGGGATGTGTCCCCAGCCTTTGTTTCTCGTTGCTATAGGGTAATTGAATCAGTCTTAGTGGTAAGAACTAGCATATGTTAACTCCATCAATCCATATGTCTGAAATCATGAACAACTGCTGCTGAAATACGAGACGTGTTTTTTTCCAAAGGAAGTTGGCTGCTGTTTTGATACACTACAGTCCTAAACACAGGGAAGCATAGAAATCAAACCCTTAGTTGCTCCTTGCACAACCTCTCAGAATAATTGAGACCATGTAGCCGTTACCTTGGAGTATATCTTTTGCCAGATCTTTATTTGAGGATTGGAAATCTGTGTGGCAGGATTCAATTACGGGCAGTCACTTTTTGAAAATAATGTGCTATTTCCAAGTTCCTGCCTAGTCCAAAATTGAATACTTATCTTCTGTGGGAGCGGGTGGCGCTGTGGTCTAAACCACTGAGGCTCTTGGGCTTGCTGATCAGAAGGTCAGATCCGTGTGATGGGGTGAGCTCCTGTTCCTCTGTCCCAGCTTCTGCCAACCTAGCAGTTCAAAAGCACACCAGTGCAAGTAGAAAAATAGGTACTGCTGCGGCGGAAAGGTAAACAGTGTTTCTGTGTGCTCTGGCTTCCGTCACGGTGTTCCGTTGTGTCAGAAGCGGTTTAGTCATGCTGGCCACATGATCCGGAAAGCTGTCAGCCTGAACACCGGCTCCCTCGGCCTGAAGTGAGATGAGCACCACACTCCATACACTTAACCATCCAGGGTCCTTTCCCTTTCTCTCTTATTTATCCTTCCTTTCCTGGTTTTTGTACGGTGGCATTTTAAATCTTGCAGTTGCATTTGTGGTATCTTTATAATTCCCTTTTAAACACAAAAATGAGAAAAGAGGAAAGAGAACTTTGTTTGAGAGTGCCTTATGGAGGTGGCTGTTTTTATTGTATTCTGGTAAGAAAATTTTTCATACTCTCTTTTTTAATACACCACTCCATTAGATTGTAAAAGAGAGGAGGAAGAGACTTTTTTTCTACAATGAGCACATAATGTAGTTATAAAATGCACCACTATTTTCAGTCCAAGGTAGCTTCATGGAGCTGGAAAAAAGTTTTATTACTTCCTGAGACTAAAGCCTGCAGTTTCGTTTAATTCTTCCTGCTTTATTTTCTATTAAGAACTGGGATAGAAAGTGTGAGAGAAAATAGTTGAGCCTCATAGAGATGTTTAAAGTAAGTTCCTCTGAAATGTATAAGGTTCTAGATGCAAAATATTACTATGTTAGCTCTTCCTTTATGCAACCACTCTTGCTAATTTTAAGTAACTGAATTTACCTCCCTCTGTTTCTAATTTACGGGGGTGATTTCTGGCAATTGTTGGGTGTTGAATGAAGGACCTACGAATTAACCTGGCAATAAGATTTTATTTGAACTTTGAATACGGTGGGAGCAGATAATGGAAGTGGATAATGCTCATGATATTATATCGACAACTTGTGATGCAGGACAGGAAACACAGACTGGTCTTCATCTGTAGAACATGTCCCCTCATTTCAGTCTGTTTCCTTCCTTTGACATTTCTGCAAAAAATGTTTTTTTTTTTTTTAAAATGATTGGTTGACTTGTAACATTGCATGATATTTTTTCTTAATGTGTGCAGTATCGTATCTCTAAATTGAAAGGGTTTGAATGAGGAGGTTATAGGAAAATAATGTAGATGGAATAACTCTGTCAGAGCAACCTTAGTCTATATTACCCGGGGTGCTAAAAACTTTGCAATCATGGGCACAAAGATGTGTAAAAAAACCCACAATTGTATATACTTTCTTTCTTAGGGTAAGACTGTTCATCAGAGTTTGAGTATCATGAGCTCTTTCTCACAGAAGGTAAAAATACAACAGATCCGTTCACTATCAGAAGATGTTCGGTTTTATTACAAGAGATTACGCAGTAACAAAGAAGATCTGGAGCCAGGGAAAAAATCCAAGGTTTGAGCACTATGAATATTATTCAAAATTACGTAACTATGTTTAAAAATATAGATATTTCACAGTTTTGCATTCCTAACAGAGGTCTTTTTAAATTCTTGGTTGCTGCTGCTTATATTTTTCAGATAGCAAATGTTTACTTTGACCCTGGTTTACAATGTGGGAATCACTGTTATGTGGGGTTGCCTTTTCTGAGTAAAGGTAAGTAATTTTAATATCTTTTAAACACTCCTAACGTTCTAGATATTGAAGATTTTAAGGTGAAATTTATGTTTCTCTTTTCTAGCTGAATCAAAATTACAACACAGTACATCTATGCAAGAAGATGCATGGGATTCAGATTGGGATTTGCATGATAATCTGTTCAGAGAATGGATTGGAATAAGAGATCACTCAGGCAATCAGTGAGTGTTTTAAAATAAGGAATGGCTTCTGGTTGGTTACTGAAATTCAGGGAATCTTAATTGCTTGTCAGCATTGTTTGAGAAGTGTTGCAGTAGTTAATAAATGGGTTGGAAATATAAATGAAACAGTAAACAATGCTTTATTAGCTTCCAAATGCAGCTAATTATCTTGTAATGAAACTGAAGGCTACTCCAAGAATACTGAAGAAATTATCTTAGCTTACTGCAGTTAGCGTTTTTTTTAAAAAAAAAATATCCTTATTATGTAGAATCATGAAACTGACTATGTCTATATGCATGTGAAGTCCATGAAATATTATGGTTTTATTTTTGAAGCTTGATACTAATTTTTCTTAACGCTAAATTACATTGCTGGTCTAGATTAAGTGCTGTATTTGAAGTGGACACAGATCTCCAGAAGGCTGTGACTTCCAAAATCACAGCAGAATTGGCATGGCCGTCTCTACTTGGCTCACTACGCCATTTGGATTTTTCACTTACCAACACAAACAGTTCATCTGTAAGTCTTGGCATTGTCAATGTAGTACTAAGAACACAAAAGTTAATATTGAAAATGATTTCCTATATTTGCTACTTTGGGACAATAAGTCTGAATCTAAACCTGTTCCTCCAGGAGGAAGAAATTCTTCTAGAAAATCCAGCAGATGTTCCTGTTTTTGTTCAGCTTCTTCCCATAGCACTATATTCCAATCCATCAGTCTTCATAGATAAGCTAATGGACCGGTAAGTGGTGGTAAAAAGTGGGGCTTGCAAGGAGATAATGTTGAGGGCTGGGTTTAGGGTACATCACTTGCCTACCTTCTTTGCTCTTAAAATACAGCCCCTTGAATGCTACTTTCTACATGAATTGAGGCAGACCTGCAATTTAAATACCAGTCTACTCTATTAAATTCATACAACTTCAGTTATCAGATATATTATGTATTGTATGTCATATAAGATGTTATTTCTAGTATTCATAATAGTTTTATTGTATGATAACATAAACCAACATTTCTCCCCCATCAGATATAATCCCAACAGGCCATTGCCACAGAACAGAAACAAAAATTATTTGTCCATCTTATTTCTTCTTAAAGTGAATTTAAATATTTTTCCAGAGTACTCGGCCGCACCTAATTATGTGCTTTTCTTTCAGGTTTAACTTGACTAAGCCTGCAAACTTCAATTTGAAGACGCTAGAATTTCAAGTCTCTCGAAACTGTGTAAGTAATCCTTTAAAACCCAGTTTTGTTCTACCCAGTTCTTAATACTGAGCTGGTGTTGGTACAGTTATTACGAGCATAAGCATGGTTTGCAAAATAGTCACACCCATAGGCTGCCATTACATTCAGACCACTGAGTTATGGTTTGCACTCAAATGCTATTAATTTAATTGGAGCATGCACAGCAGGAAAAAGGGCATGGGCACCATGCTTAGTTCTTGTAGTGCCAAACCATAATTGGATGTTAGGTTGAAACAAAGCCATAGCTTTGCTAGTGCTTTTACTGAACAACCTCGGGTGCAGAATAGAGCTTTGTAAATGTTTACACTTTATCCCAGTGGTTCCTGTGCATTGGATTGTAGCCTGTAGCTGTTGGTTAGGGGTTCAGTCTCTTTATCTTCCTGAAATGACCTTTGCTTTTATAGTTGGCTACAGTAGCAAATCCTTTTGTTACCGTTTCCTTTCTCTCTGCTTATCACAATCAAGTGATCCAGACACTTATGTGCTTTCTCAGTCTGCTACGATTTCTCTGTTAGATTGTTCCCTTAGCCCTTCCCTTCCTATTTAAATTTAGATTTGAAAGCTCCTTTTAGTAATAGGTACCTGCTTTTTGTTGGTTAGTCTATAAAGCTGTCAGGTACACAGGTTGTGCTATATAGATAAGAATTAGGTTCATATATTTGCTTTTCATATATTTAAAATGAGAGTTTAAAAATATGCAGCGTTTTACAGAGCTACAAGCTAGGCACTGATTAAAAGTATGCAAACTTTCTAACCTTTTAATTTGATTTGTCTTCCTCTTTCAAGGGTCACGCGTTGCAAAGCGCCACAGGATTTACGGAGGGCTTGTCTCGGCAGTCAGTTTTAAACATAATTTTAAAGCCTGGGGAAAGAAAATCTGTCAAAGTGAAGTTTACTCCAGTTCTTAATAAAACAGTTTCATCGCTAATCATTATCAGGTATTGGTAGATCTTCGGAATTGCTTTAATTAACAGGGATGTTCAAATTTAGAGCTACATTTTTCCAGCCATCTGCGGGACACATTGATTGCTTTCAAGATGAACTATAGTGGCAGTTTGGTTATATGTGAGAAGTTCTATACAACTGAATGCAATGTAATTTAACATACATAAGTCTTAAGGGTCAGCTCATACAACCTGGCTGTCTCTACGAGATGCTAATGCTGCACCATAAACTTTGCTCATGCTTGCTCAGCTGCAAAATCATCCCCATGAGCATGTTGAGCCAGAAGCAGGATAACAGCTTGGGACACCTAGGAGTGTATGGATAGGCACACCCACATTTTTACTGGCCACATGGCCCCACTAACTTGCATGGTCACAGCTCCTTTTTAAGCCACTGTGATGACACAAATGGGAATGGATGAATGTGTCCACTCCTTTTAGAAGTTCATTAGTTGATTTAATGTTTTATCTCAATTTAATCCTGCAAGCTGACCATGCACTGAGGCAATTGTGTAGGAACCACCAACTGCATGAAATAAACGAGGCTTGCACAAAAATTAGCAAGGTTCAAATGGCAAAAGATGTTCAGTAGCATTTAGGATAGCACACAAAGTGCTACTTCAGATGTGCCCAACGACTTGTGGTACCCAGTAGGACAGATTCCTTTGAAAAGCAGACCCCAAAGCAGCATCACACACATAAATTTCCAGGAACGTGTTACACTGGTGCTACTGTTCAGGGAACTTAATGGGGGGAAATGCCATGCAGTGGCTCCTGGCCTCCATCTCCTTAGTTAATGCATGATATTATTTATTAATAACTTGAGAAAATTAGCATTATAGCTTTTATCCATACCAGTAGCTTTATTTAAAAACGAGTAAGTTAGAATCAATTTGTGGAGTAGGGAAAGACAATGTCTATGTATTAGTTTGTTTTACTGATTTTATGAAACTCGTTACTGGCTTTTCCTCATTAAATAACCCCAATATAGCTAGAAACAGTAGAGTTCTTCATAATTTCATAATGCTTTATTTGGCTTTTCTCCCCTACAGAAATAATTTGACTGTAATAGAAGCTATAATGGTTAAAGGACAAGGAACAACGGAGAGCATGAGGGTTGCAGGCAAGCCACCTGGGCCGGGCAGTTCTTTACGCTTTAAAATCACGGAAGCATTATTAAAAGACTGCACTGAAAGTAAGTCTTCTGTGGTGAAGCCACAAATCCCATACAAGAGTGCGTGAGAAAGAAACTAGACAATCATTCTCGTATTTTAAAAGCAAGAATGAAAGAAGTGAAAGTAACTGAAGTAGCTTTGTGAAACCAGTTGAGCCAAATGCTGACACCATTTTCTTGTTAAATAGTAGTCTAATTTTAACTGCATTTTTCTCTTTATTTCAGAATCAAAATTAAAGGAACCAAACTTCACATTGAAAAGAACGTTCAAGGTGGAGAATACGGGGCAGCTTCAAGTTAATATAAAATCCATAGAAATCAGTGGATATTCATGTGAAGGATATGGATTTAAAGTAGTTAACTGTAAAGAATTTGCACTAAGTTCCAATGCCTCTAAAGAGATTGTCGTATTGTAAGTTAACTTATGCTGAAGACTGGCACCATTTTCAGTTTATGGGGCAGCGGGTGGTTGGAGTTTCTATACTTAGCATTGTATATAGAAAATGCTCTTTTTATATAGTTTGCCAGAGGTTCCTGGAGCACACTGAACACCTTCTTTACATAGATTTCTTCTACGTAAATGAAACCCATCAAGCTGTTTACCCCTTCAGTTTAGATAAATTTATGTAAGCTGTAACAGTGCTATGTTCAAATATCTCTCAACAAGCTAAGATACAAATGAGTTTCATGCACTTGACTTGTCTCCCCACTTGTGTGAAGGGAAGAGCAAAAGAGCTACGTGTGGATATAAGATACACTCATGCGTATCTTGGTTTAATAATGCATACATTGGCTCTGCCTGAGGAATGGGGAACCAGCAGCCCACAGGGCAAAGACAACCCATGGAGCCTACTCCCTCTGGCCCCTCCCTGCCCTCTCCTAGCAACAATTATGCTTGAACAAAAGTTTATATTAGAGTCAGATGAAGTATGTGTCAAGTGGTATATAGCAGAAGTTGCATGAGGCTACCCATCACTCCTAAAGATAATAGCCTTTTCCTTTATGATAATGGCCATTACATTTTCTTTATTTGTCATGAAATACTAACCGCACCATCATATTTGATACAGTTACTGAAGAGCCGAATGGGTTGGGATTAGGACTCGCATTGCATGACGGAGACAGGAGAGCAAAGAACTCCGGGAGGCGGGCACAGTTCCCTTCAGTTTTTTTCTCTCCTGTCTGACGAATCAGGTCGTTTTCTCCTGGCTCTCTCTGATTTTCTCTGTCAGCCAAGTGCTAACAAATAAGAGATAATTCTATCATATTCCTAAGCACCACATTTCTATTTTCATTTATCTCCATAAATGATTTTTATTTCTACTTACCCCCATAAAGATGCACTCTGTGTGCACAGTTAATATTGGCATGTGCAGAACTTATTAAATCATAAGAATTGAATTGCAGCATTAAAACCTGCAGAGAGTTTGAATCTAGATTTAGTTATAATTAAACAACTCCATTGAAATCAGTGGGTCTGGGCCTAGATCAAACCGTTTTTGTTAGGAATGGGGAGTGTTTAAGTGCAAAAATTCACATGTGAGCCCCCATTTCTCCTTTCAAGATCTTTGCATCATGACTTTAATCTAAATTCAAGCAGTAACTATTATTAGAGGCTTATTTGATCTGCTATAGATGGGGATGTTGAATCCTAGATTGACTCTAATGTAACTGGAACGTGTGGATTTGTTATCAAGTGTATATATATATAATCTAGATAAACAATAACAGTCCTTTACTCTCAACAGGTTTACACCAGATTTCACAACTTCCAGAGTCATCCGTGAACTGAAACTAACCACAACAGGAGGTTCTGAGTTTATGTTCATATTAAATGCATCCCTTCCCTATCATATGTTAGCAACTTGTGCAGAAGCTCTGCCCAGGCCCAATTGGGAGCTGGCACTGTACGTATTAGTCTCAGGAATAATGAGGTACTATACACAATTTTTTAATAGTTTTTTTATAATATACATGTATTTCTATGTTAATAAATCAAATATGTTAAGAAAATGCCATAATATTTTGCTTTGAATATGCATATGTAAGAAATCTTACCTAAGCAATATATGTTGGTTGTCAACAGTGTTGCAGTGGGGCTTACAACCAGAATATGCACAGACAGCAGAGAGCAAAAGTCACATTTTATCTGAATAAACTCATTAGCTCCTGTTGCATAACCATCTGCATTTAATTGTAATAACTAGTGGGAAAACCTCTCCAAATCCCATGAACATGGAAATTTGTTGACAGTTACAGCACATGATATACCAGTAGCAGTTCTGTTGAGTGTTGGTATATGCAAAGCATGGAGTCGCATAGTAGTCGATCTTAGAGAGATAGATTGAGCAGACAGATGTCTTATTATTTTAATAACTTCTTACAAATGAGCTAGAAGCAGCTGAAACGAGTGTGAGTCAGTTTCTTACCACATATCCCATTTCAGCAAACACAGTAAGCTGGGAAACTCCTGGGAGAAACAGATCCTAAGTTTGGGCATAACTTGCTGAGCGACAGCACTTTCTCTGCTGGGAGTCCCTCACTTAGGAATTCAGCTTCTTGGGCAGCTTGCCAGTACATTCAGCTTAATAATTCGCAAGTTGCCTTTGTTTTTCCTACCAGATTTAGTCTTGCTTTTTCAGGATCAGCGTCTATGCTTGTTCCAATAATAGGTGCTTATGGATGTCTTAATTATATAGTATGTAAATGTTACTGGAACTTGGCATTTCAGTACCAGCATGGTGGGGGGTTGTGATTTGTGTAGGTGGGAGTAAAATATTGTTTCTCTTAATTTGTCAACAAGAGATGGGCTCGCCTTGTGTCTTCAGTTTTTCCAGGCTATGATGGCAGAAACACTGATGCTTTACTTACTTGCCTGTTGCAGTGTGCTCTTCCTTTTGGTAATTGGAACAGCCTATTTAGAAGCTCAAGGAATTTGGGAGCCATTCAGACGACGCTTGTCCTTTGAGGCATCCAATCCTCCCTTTGATATGGGAAGACCATTTGATCTCAGGAGAATAGTTGGAATTTCATCTGATGGAAAGTAAGCTCTTACTTATGAATTGGATGTTTGCAAAGTAGCATTTCTCGCAAGTATATGTCACTCTTGTAAACGAGGCTCCTAGCCTCACAACTTGAGCAGATCACAGATGCAGCAAAAATATCTATAGAATTTAAAACAACTGATGCAGAATGGTCTTTCAGACTTTATTAGCTTGGAAAATACATGATGGATAGTTGAATAGTGAATAGTCGTTATCTTAAAACTAGAACATCAGTTGCAAACATTCTCAGAAGCTGGTAGATATATCTTGATGCTATATAGGGATTGCGTCTTATGTTTTTGTATTCAGGAACAGTTTAAGTGGTAACTTAACTACTTAATGTAACACTAGTATGTGGTTCTGCTTGCAAAAGCCATCATTTGTGCAGTAGTATATCATCAATTGATATCGTGCACATCTATTGTGCACTTGAGTATAACTCAGTAAGCAATGCATCAAAGCAGTCCTTGGATAATTGCATACTTCTATGGAAGCTGCTATGCAATACTACCTAAATGTAAGAATTACGTAGAAAATACATAAATAGAAAAGAGTGAAGAAATTGTGATAAAGGAGGAAGAAAATGGGAGCCAGGAAGATGCCTTTGTGGAATGATGTATAAATTACTGTTTTTCAAAAACAGGGATTGTATATCAGTTTTGTTGGTCTCTGTAGCAAGGAGCTATTCTTCGATAGCAGGGCCTGTTAACATGCTGCTTTAGAAATAACTTACTTGTCTCTTGATCAAGTTTTGAGGCCCAGTTTAGCACTATACACTTATATTTCCAGAAGCTATGTTGAATCAACCTTTTAGATGCTACCTAGAAACATTAAGAGCTACTACTATGCTTTGCTAAATAGGTTGGGAACTGTGCAGCTACATTTTACTAAATATTTATGAGAAGTAAAAACAAATTTGATCTGCTTCCAGCTTGAATGCACTTGGATCAGATTCGAACCACAGCTCTTCCAGAGGAATCTATGGACCAGGAAGTTCCTCATCACGATCCAATGCAGGAAGTAATAAGCAATGCAATTCATCTGTACACCTGCACAGCAATAGAAATTCAGTCGAAGTTGAAAACATGAAGTATAAAAACAGTTCAAATGTTGCTAGTAGGACTTCTATGCAGGCAGGTTCTGCACAGTCAACAAACAGAGCAGGTTCCCTCTTCCTGGACTCCAGTTCTGCAACTCAGAATCACACAGCAGGCAGGAAGTCCAGGGGTGGAAAACAAAATCTGCACTCAAACCAGCAGCACGCTCCAGTCTTACTAGAGCAACATTCGTCACAGCCACCAGCAGTGCCTCACCAACAAGAGCAGCAGACTGAAAACTCCCTGCCGCAGCTTCCTACTCCTTCACATTCAGAATGTGCCAGCAACACGAGGCACAGCTCAGAGGATTCCGACATTGCTGCTCTTATAGAAACCATGGACAAAGACTTTGATCATCCAGAATCCCCTTCCCCAGATGTGTTTACAGAGCAGCCCCCATCTCCAGTAGCAAAAAACAAAGGTAATAAACTCCTACTTCACCCAATTAACTCTATCTTATGAAGTGTGTACATAAAAGGTTGTAGGTGCTGGGTGAGAGAACTCTCTAAGGGAGGCAAGACAAGAGTCTCTGTCATCTGTTTCCCCCTCTATGACATTTATGCGCCTCTCTGATCGAAACTTGTCCTTTTTGCACTTCTTATGTGAAATAATTCTCCTTTTCAAAAAAGGATTCAGTAAAGGCTTTTGAAACGACCACACACTTTCCCTGTTCCCTGATAGCAGTGGTAATAGTGGTAGAGGGGATCATGGTGCTGAATGGTTCCAGCAACTTAAAGAAGTGAGGAGATGTGCCAGAGAATTTCTACTAGGCTGTGCTCATATGCAGAGTGGTGGTAAACTTGCTTTCCTGATGCTAATGTTCCTATTGTTTGTCAAGTTAAAAGATTAATATGGGGTGGGGGGTGTTTTTGGCTCCAAGGACCAGACCCAATGACTTCAGAGAGTGAACAAGGTCATATGGTAGAGGGGATCATGGTGCTGTTTGTACTACATACAGCTGGGGTGTGGGAAGTGATAGAGGAGGAAGAAATGTTCAAGAAAGCTCGTAAGTGGTTTTGTGTCGCTTTTCATGTACTTTGACTCCTGAAGATTACACTCTTAATATCCATTTTTAGGTAATGTAACCCAGAGATAATGGGAAGAAAAGTTTGAAAAACAAACCCTAAAGAAGCACCCTGAGTTGTGCTTGACTTATCAGACTAATGCTGTAGAATTTTGAAGTATTCCTGTGCTTGAATGACTTTTTAAAAGTGATAGTACGTGGATAAACACGTAGGGTTGTATCCAACTCTGTCCATCCAGAAGAGGAGCAGACTTCCAGTTGCACAGCAAGGCTTCACTTTCTCTCTCTGCAACATCCTCCCAGACCTTCAAAATCTTCTCCGGAGGGTTGGGCCTGCAGAAGGGAGGAGACGAAGGTGCAGCCTTGCAAGAGTGGATGTTTGCTCACACAGTGTTGAAGTCTAGCTGTAGAAACTTGTAAGAAATTGTTGTGTAGCAGCCAACTCATCCAATACCACTATTCTGTACTGAATGCTTTAAGACTAAAGCCTGCTTACTAACACTAATAGAAAATACAGGATTTCTGAAGGAAATAGATATGATGCTGAAACCTAGAACCTGTGCAAAATGTATGACGGTGTGTATTAAGCAGAAGTAATTATTAGTATGTTTAAACAGATTTTATATATGTATATAGCTTTAATTCTATTTTTGTCAATGTTTAATTGTATTTTAATGCTTGCTTTTTCTATATTTTTAGTTGTTCTTGTTTTTATCTGTAAGCTGCCTTCAGTCCCGTCAGGGAAAATGTGGGGTATAAGTAATGTTAGTATTAGTTTGTGGTGGGGGTACATACTCTGCATTTTGCTTTCTTCATAGTTATATTTTATAGGGATTACCAGTAACATACCAATTGTGCAGTAGTTCCTTTGTTCGCACATTGTAGCCAGAAAGCTAAGGGAAACTGCATATTATCAGTGGCCAGTATCTGTAAAACACAGTAAGGTGTGTGAAATCCCTTAGACTTCTTAAATTTGATACCACCAACATCAGAAAGTGGCTCTGAAATGAATTGCATCCTGCCTGAAGTAGTACAGCTGACCTGGAGTGTGGTGTGCCAGGAATTTTCCTCCATTGAAGTGTACTGGTACAATTCCTAGTGTATGATGTTCCTAGTGGACTTTGTCCCAGGTACATCACGGTGATGAAAAGCTGTTGTTCTCTACAGCTGTCACAGATCACAGCTGTTTCTAATTGGAAGCTGCCTTTAATACCCCAGGGAAAGGAAAACCGTTTCAACGCAAATCTAAACCCCAGAAGAAGCGGGAAGAAAAGGAGAGAAGAGGAAAGGGAAAGCAACAAGAGGATGAACTGAAGGATTCTCTTGCAGATGATGACAGTTCTTCAACTACCACAGAAACTTCCAACCCCGACACAGAAGCACTTCTGAAAGAGGTAGACTTTTTTTTTAAAACAGGGGGGTGTCAGATGAGAGAAGATGATGGGTCTGGGGGTTTCATACTTTAAACTCGCCACTATATTTATGCATTAAGAGATTTAAACTCCACTTCTTCCCCACAAAGTGTCCCCCATAAGGCTGCTCACAAGAATTGTTAACAACTTGGTAATGGAAACAACTCAAAAGCAGAAGCAGAAAAAACCCCCACAATGTACCTAATCAAACTCCAGAATATTAGAAAACACAGCCACCTAATTTGTAAAACCAAAAGCGCAATGAAACAATGCTGCATTTATTGAGCATTGATTCAAGAGAAAAGGCCAAGCAAACCTCCTTGAGCAGGAAGGTACACAGTTGGGTTGAAAAAGTCCTGTAATGCATCCCTACCATCTCTGAAGGCAGCAGGATACAGAACAGGACCTTCCCAGAAAACCTCAGTGAACGGTCAGAATCATGTGGGAGAGGGTGGCCTTTCTCAAAACACCCAGCTCCAAACCATTTAGCAATGATGATAATCAAACTTTAAGACTGGGCTTAGAAACAAACTGGGAGCCAATGAGACTAAACAAAATTAGAACAGCAGCATTTTGTACCAGCTAAGTTTTCTGGTCACTTTTCAAATGCATCCTCATGTAGAGCATACTTCAGTAATTCAATCTGGATTTGACCAGGGCCTGTGTGGCAATGGCCATATTTGCCTTCTCCAGGAAAGGCGCACACAAACTTGAAAATGTGTCAAAGCATTTCTGGCAATCTAGGAACAAGGCCAGAAATGCTTTCTCCAACCATGAAACTATTTTTTGAGGGGAGCACAACCCAAGAAGTTGAACATTTGTCCTCCAACCTAACCTCCTAGGACCTGCCCTGCATTAAAAAACCAGAGCTAGCACAACGTGGTACCCGGCTCCTAGGCCCATCCCTGTTACATAGTCTAGAAGGATACTGTGACTGGTGTAGAATTACTTCATGAAATTACACATCTACCATTTGATTTTTAAAATTGAACATTTGGGAGCAAAAGTAGACGAGATACCAAATGTGTGGTTTTTTAAAAACATAATAATAATGGTAGGTGAGGGGGGCACAAAATTCATTGGGACAGTAACATGTGGGGAGGTTTACCCCTTGCCTCCCTTGGTGCAGTCCTGATGAATATTGCCTCTTACTCCGCTTGCTACATCTACTTGGTAATAATGCATTTAGCATCATGTCTAAACTGGCCTTTAGATATCCCTAAGTAATTCGTAGAATTTACTGTGCTCTAGGTTTTTTGTAGCACAGCAAAATGAACTGGTAGCTTCAGCTAAGTAACTTAAAGGAAAAGCTCTCTGCTTACATTTTTAAATATAATTATCAAAGCTGTTTTTTGAAAGAAATGGGGAGATTTAGCTGTAATGCATATTGTTCCTAGAATTGTTGTCTTCCTCTCCTTTTAATGTATTATTGTTTACTTAGTATTTTTATTGGGATTTGGTTGGCTGTTTGTAGGAGCCAGAAAAGCAAAAGGGAAAACAGCCAGTACCAGAAAAACAGGAAAATGAAATCCAAGTAAAACAGAAAAGCAAAAAGCTATCGCTTATCAAGAAAGAAATCCCGACAGATGTGAAATCCAGGTATGCATAGAACTATGTTAATGCCATCCAAACTGCTTTCCTAAGTAGGCATGAGGAAATAAAGTTCCTGGCAGCAGAACTTTGCATCAGTCAGCTGAGAGAAATGTGTCACACGCTGCAATAATTACCATTTCTTCTCTGTTAACGTGGCTGAAGAAAAGGAAGTGGTAGTGCCTGGGCACAAGAAGAATGATAGATAATAGAAACTGAACAGAAAGGGGAAACCTTGTAATTATGGGAAACTCTGCACAATAAGAAGCCTGCTTTTTTTGTAAGCAAGAAGTTAGACAAATAGATTTGGAGAGACACTTCTCCATTTGTTTTTCCTAACAGTTAAGACAAAGGGAGTCGGCTTGGAGAAGATTAGAGAAAGCTGTTTCTCTTCTGTGCACTTTTATGAATGCAAGAGCTTACTTTGTTGGTCAAACTGTTACAAATTATAACTTTTTTTGGATCATACTTTTATTACAGTTCCTTTGAGATGTCATGTCCTTCGTCACTCGAAAATAAGCAGCACAAAAGCTTTTCATCCAAGTTGTCTTCTCAGCATATGTTCGCAAATGGGTTCAAACCAAGAAACCTCCAGAAAACAAAAGGTATTCTTTGGCTGTTCAGCTATTGATTAAGATTTACCTCTGAAACTTTAGTTTTAGCTGTTCCTCACTGGCTGTACTTGAGGACTGAAGTGCTGTATGCCCTACAAACTACAGGTTTATTTCTTGTTTCTTCTTCCTATTAATAATAATAATAACAATAATAATAATATTTGTTTGCAGGTATCAATATGAAGCTGATGGATAATAGGCCATCTTCACTAGCAAAGTTTTTCTCCAGTGGTTCTGGTCAGGAGCTGGGCAATACCAGCAGCTCAGAAGGAGAAAAAGATTCACCACCACCAGAGTGGGACTCAGTGCCAATTCACAAGGCAGGCAGCTGTAAGTACTCTGGGCATTAATTTAACATTAGCAATAAGCTTATGGGCAGTGAATCAGTTCAGTAACAAAGGATTTGATTTCTTTTTCTATTTGAACGCAGTTCTTTGTGCTTAACATCAGAATAGCATATGATTGTCACAGAGTTCTTGGCACAAAGGGATAACGGAGGGCTTGTTTGGATAAGATGCCTCTGCTGTCCAACTGCTGTCCCCTGAACTCATTGCTGATAATAAACTTTTTGTTCTGTGATTTGTAACAAAATGGATTTATTAAGTGGTATATAAGCACACTAAATAATAATAAAACTCCTCAAGAGAGAGATTGGGGAAAGGATTGTTTCCAGGTACTTTATGTTATACTACTTGGGTGGCTTCTCCACTGAGAAAATGCCCCTTGTGGGGTGCTCCTTCCCTGTACAGGGGCTTTTTACCCACTCTGCCTTTGCAGCATCTACAGCAGATCAGTTATACTGAGTGATCTGTAAGAGCATTACTACTCCCTTCCCAATTTAGGGAGATGTTAGGCTAGAGAGAGACTGGCAGTGGGATTTGGCTTGTTCTCTTACCAGGGTAATGGGAGGTCCCAAGAGTATCCAAATCACAGAACCTCCTAGTTTGGGTATTCACCTCTTCTTACAAGTAAGGAGTGGGGAAATGTCTACGTATGTCAAAGGCATTTTCTCCTCCTGTCCCCACTTCAGCACTGTTTTAGTAACGTGCATGAGTGAGAGTTAGGGTTGCCATATTTCAAAAAGGGAACATCCGGACACAAAAGTTGTTGATCTTTTTTTCCCAAAAAAAGGATAAGTTTTTAACCTTCTGAATTTTTGAAAATTCCGCCCAGACACCATTTTTGATGGACGAATCCCAGCTATGTCCGGGGAATTCTGCATGTATGGCAGCCCTAGAGTTAGTTCCTTTTTTAAGGTTAGAAGTGCAGAACTTGACAACCTCAACTTTGCCACTTTAGGTGGTGCAGAATATCTGACTTACTGTGCACCAAACTGAAACTTGTAGTTGCCTGAAACATTATCAGACTTGGAATAAGTTAACACTATTAAAATCTGCTCTCCTGGTGGGAGATTTAATTTGTGACTGATTTATTTATTTATTTATTTATTTATTTATTTATTTTAAAAGTTCATGAGGCATATCCAGTGCTGCAACGGCCCCATCCTCCTCTCCTGCCCCCTTCAGCTGCACACACCCTCGAAATCATTTCCAGGAGAGGAGGAGAACCCCTTCAAAGCAGGGTGTGTGTGTAGGGGGAGGAAATGAAAGTCCCATTGTACCAGCAGAACTCCTGGCGCAGCACTGGATACAACCACAAGTAACTGTTTCAAGACTGACTTTGTACTATGAAGTAATAAAAATAAGATATCTCTTATTCTGGTTCCCAGCTACTGACAACCTTTATAAGCTGTCCCTACAAACCCTTAGTGCAGATGCTTTCTTGAAACAACGACAGACCTCACCAACTCCTGCCTCGCCATCTCCACCCCCTGCATCATTGGCCTTTGTGCCCCGAAGCACTTATAGCAGTATTGTGAACAACTGCAGGTAAGTTCAGGTGCTCACTGCATAACCAAGCTCAACATCTGAAGGCAAGAAACTTGTGTCGTTTTTTTATTTATTTAGCTGCATTACCATTTTGAGTTCCAACTTTCAACAAAAATGAGTTGTTAACTTTTTTCCTTCCTAGTTTATGACACAATCTATTGGGATGAGTCCAAGGTCCAGTTTTCTGTATAACTTCTGTAGGGGGCCAAGATCCAAACCTAGGTCTGAACAGCAGTCAGGAGCAAAGGCAACAAATTATAAACAAAATGAATTAGGATGAGGGTAAGACTTTCTTGATATGCTGAGAGATACATACTATCTTTGGCAGTAGAAGCAATCCTAGCTCACTGCATACACATCTCAGCATGGTTTTGGCTAGAACTTAGTGTCAGAAGTGGTGAAAAAAAATGTGGATGTTTCCGTATCCAAAGACTAAAAGAAAAATAGGTTTCAGGACACAATATCTGTGTCAGCCCTTAGGCTGTATCTGAATCACCAGATTGGTACTAAGCCCATAATTCACAGATTTTTTTCTCTTTAACTGGACCTTTGGCTGATTGACATCAAATGCCTTTTTAAAAATGTGTTGGGTAGGGAGGCTTTATTGGGTTATTTTTGTTTTTAATTTTATTATGTATTTTGTATTTTTATATTCTGATTTTATGTTGTAACCGCCCTGAGACCTGTGGGTATAGGGCAGTATACAAATTTAGTTAATAGTAGTAGTAGTAGTAGTAATATCTCAAACAAGGCAACAGGTGATGTTAGATCACTGCCTTGAAATATCCAAACCCTAGCATATTAACTTTATGGCAAAATCCAGTTCAGGTAAGCTCTAAAGAACACCACATCCCCCTCCCCCCTTGTTTTCTTTCAGTGAACCGAAAAGCAAGGTGCTCAGTGGTGCCAAACATAAGGTGGCAAAGACAGCTTCTCTCCCTGGCAGGAATGGAAACCCTACATTTGCTGCTGTAGCTGCTGGTTATGACAAGAGCCCAGGTAAAATACAGGAATCAAAAAGCTATGGCTATTTGAGGGTGTGATTGTTCTGCTATCTTCCTATTCTCATTTAAACTCCATTGTTACAGGTGGCAGTGGCCTAGCAAAACCTTCACCAATGAAGAGCGAGGCATCTGGCTGTATGAATGTTTCACACACAACCGTTGACAGTGACGGCTCTGACAGGTAACTTGAATTAATCCTTTGGAAACAGAGGCTCAACAATGGTGGATTTGGTAAAAAGCTGCTTTCCCTCTTGCACCCCAGTTAGAAGAATATGTCTATTAAAAACCCTATACTTTGCACATATAAAAATCCTCACTTCATAATTTGTCTATCAAAAAAACCCTTCTGTTTCATGTTATTTTTTTATTTTTAAAAAATTGTTTTAAAATTTGGATGCTGGCTGTTTAGCATAGCATAGCATGTTTGTATTTTGACAATAAAACAACAAAACTGAAATCCAACATTTCCCCTTCTCATAAGATGCTGAAAGATGGGGACCAAGTGTACACTTCTCAGTTGTGTGGGCATTAAAAAAAATGACAATTTAGTTACTGGCACATACCTGAATAATCAATTTCGGGAATTCACCCATGGCATTTTTTGTCAAAATTGACAGCAAGTTAAAATCATTATTTGTTGTCCATATGATATTTGGCTGTGTTTTGGTGGTCTTCACACTGAAGTGACCTTATTAATGAAAACCTCTTCTCCTCTGCTACACTTAGTTCTGGTTTGTGGAGTCCTATAAGCAATCCTAGCAGCCCGGATTTCACACCCCTCAACTCCTTCTCAGCATTTGGAAACTCCTTTAACTTAACTGGAGGTAAGTTGTATGTTACAGTAGTTAAAAAAAGGAACAGAACAATATGCCATATTTCTCAATTAGCTACCCTGGCCAAACTTTCCTATTGTAATGAAGCTCACTTCCTTTGAGAATGTTTTTGGCAGTGTTATGTCTTGGAAAATAAAGAATGACAGAAAATATTAAAGATACCTTTTCTTTTAACAAAAAACAATATTTTTTTCTTAATTACATAAATAATCACACACTTCAATATACCAGGGGTGGGTGGGTGGGTGGGTGGGTGGGTGTATTTATGTTTGAGATAGATAGATAGATAGATAGATAGATAGATAGATAGATGCCAGATTCTAGTGGCATGCCAATTTATTTCAGTTTTATTGATTGAGCTATCTGTCAGTTACCATGCAAACAGTGGAGAGTCAGGTGAGGAACTTCCCAGTGGGTTGACTGTGCATCAGGCTGCTTTAGAGGTCAACATAATGGAGGGAGACGTAGGTGTCCTCTCCCCAAGGGGAGAAAAGAGCAGGGCTTTACTCACCACCCGCATCGGAGGTCTGATGATCAAAGAGATCAAAGGTGGGGCAATGATAAAATAGGAGGAACATGATCAATGGGAAACTATGCCTCAATATATAATCTCCAAATTGTTGTAGGAAATAAAACCTCTCAGCAAATAAAGCATGGAGATTTATGAAATGGTTAGGAGGACTTTTCTGTAACAGATGTCAAAGTTCAGTGTTTGTCCCAAGAATTGTATATTTGAGTTTATAGAGTCTGGTCCCACAGAACAGCAAAAACAAAACAAAACACCATAAAATCAGTAAGCTTTGTTGGGGCAGCTAGTGTTTAAAAATGTTCAAAGGAAGCTCTCCTATTAGAAGAATTATTCCTCAGATATGGTTGCTCAGAGCAAGAAATAGAGAAGGCACAGCACCACAATGATCTAGTAATGGCAGTCCGTCACATAAAAGGTCAGAGCAAACACTGGATCATTCAAGTGGATTGCTGTATGGGCAGCTCTTTCTCACTTAGTTGTGCTGTTTAGCACTTGTGTTCTGGCTTGCAAATCAGGCTAAGCCAAATGCTGGCTCAGCATGAATGCACAAATATATGGACCCCTAATATGAATTTGCAGCTGCCTTACTTCTTACTGGCCCTTTTTGCTGCCACACTGTGCTGAGCCAACACAAAGTTTGGCTTTGCATGTTTTCCAAAGCTGGGATCATCCTTAAGCCCTCTCCCAATTAGTCTTGCACTTATTCTGAAGAGCTCATAAGCCTGCATTCAGAGAACATACTAAGCCAGACGTTGGCTTAGCCTTGACTAGGGCAGGATATGCAGTCTTCTGCTTCCATGTTTGTGTGTGTATAGCTGTTGATTTCATCTATGAAAAATAATATTGTGCATAGGTTTTGCAAGACAGAATGTAACATGGATGTTTTGTCTTATTCTCCATTCCCTCAACTTAGAAGTTTTCAGCAAGCTTGGGCTGTCACAGTCTGTTTATAGTCCAGATGTTCAACGAAACTGGACTGAGCTTAGTAATGTTCCTTCATCCATCTGGGACTCCTCAGCTACAGATCTGATACCTCCCTGGCCCACAAGTTCAGGATCCCCAACTCACACCACTTCAGTAAGTATATGAATATATGTGTATGTATGTATGTATATTACTCCATATGGTGCTCTCTTTTTCCTGGTAGTATTGAATACTTGTGTGTCATATCTCTTGTCCTTATTTTGTTTTTTATTAATATAGTCTATCCTTGGGAACCCAAGCGGCCTGTGGTCTACCACCACCACTCCGTTCAGCAGTTCCATTTGGTCAAGTAATTTGAACAGTAGCCTTCCTTTCAACACTCCAGCTAACACGTTGCCAGGTATTGATCTTGGGAGTGAAAACACCCCTCCACCAGCTGCTGCTGCCCCAATAGTTAGCAATCCTGAAGACTTGGGACAAGCATATAACCCTTGGCTAATTTGGAGCCCTGCAATCGGGAGAAGAAGCTCAGATCCTTGGCCTAATGTGCATTACCCACCTGAAAACGGAAATTAAGAACAAAGGGACTGTTGTCCAGATTGGATCATGGTAAATTCTGTAATATGCCTGGAACATAATTTGCAGTTTGCTGCCATTCCTACTCAGACCCCAACATGGTTACAATCTAGTCATACATTCATCACTTTAAAGTCTGTCTTGAGATTATGGTAGTATAAAATTACTGATCAGCTTGGAAAAGTTTGGATGTGGGTTAAAAAATCCTATAAGACGATATTCTTTTTTTCTTTTTTTTTACCAACTGCCCATTCTGTTTTTTAAACACTTGGCAATTTCCAAAATGCAGTGATTTTTAACTACCGTGCTTGGTTTTTAATTTCCCCCCAGTATTATGCTCTCAAACATAATTTTTAAGAGCACCTTGTGCTAAAAATGCAGAGTATTTTTTTAAAAAATAAGGCTCTCTTTGTTAAAGGCTCTACGAATGTAAAAACCTTAGGAGCAAATGTATGCGCATACTGTTCAAACTATACATTTTGTGTGCTGTTTGTACATTTGTAAACCTGAATGCATTTTTAAGTTGAACTGAAATGTGCATAGCCAATACTTGTGGATGAAAAAAAAAAGATTCCTTGTGCTTTTCTTACCAATACAACTTCAAGTTGTACTTGAAAAATAAAATAATGCTTTTTTTCATTTCTGCCGTATGTGCTTCTGTGGAATGTTTGAATTTCAAAGATTTGACAGCCTTTCTGGAAAAGTTTTAATACACGTGCTAATCATTAGTGGCATTTCGGGACAGGCTTTGGAAGTTTTGTTCATGGGAACAACAGTCCACCTTAAGCACATTTGTTACAAAAACAGTTGGACTATGGTGAACTCTAGTCCCTGTGAACGTCAGCAGCACAGGAAAACATTGTATAAAAATAGCCATGCCATGCAAACTAAATGGCAGCTACAGTGTGTTTGCTGGCAGTAGGCTTGGTGACAGCTGTTGCAGCACATCTAGTCTGCTGCTGAGTCACCAAAGAGAAACTGTAGATGTATCCTCTTTTTACACACACCACACAGTCCAATCCTTTGTCCTTCCAAAGTGATGCATTCTGCACAGAGTAGAATCATAGAACTGTAGAATTGTAAGGAACCACGAGAGTCATCTAGTCTAACCCTCTGCAGTGCAGGAATTTTTTTGGCCAACGGGCTCGAACCCATGACCATGAAGATTGAGAGCCCCATGTTCTGTTGACTGAGCTATCACAGCACAATCAAAATCACATGCAAGATCACAGGTTTAATTATGTTAAAATTCTGGATATCCTGTCCTAACTGAGACAGTATAGATATTGATAGATGGATAAAGAACTGATTTAAGTGAAGAAGAGAAGAGAGTTTATCTTCTAGAATAAACTTTCACACATGAAGTTTCTGGGAACATTCTTTATGCCATTTGGAGTACAGTGGACCCTCGGGTTACATTACCTTCGGGTAACATAACTTTTGGGTTGCGAACGCGGCAAACCTGGAAGTGTATTCTTCTGGGTTTCGCCACGCATGCATGTGCAGAAGCAGTGCCTCGTGTTGCAGACTTTTCGGGGTACGTAAGGACCCCCGGAACGAATTAAGTTCGTATCTGGAGAGTCCACTGTACAAATTTAATATTTTCCCGAGGAGCCTTGCCCAGCTGGAAGCATTTTAAGGTAATCTGAAAACTGAACTGGAACACCTTTTTGCTACAAATACAAGCATGTGGAATTCTCCAGGGTTGAACCCTTGTAATTGAACTTAAGTTATTTACAATGAATCTGGCATATAGAATAATGTATATGAGACCTGATAATTAAGAATGACTTGTATGGGACAAAATATCTCATTATCCATATTGTATCTAATTTTCATTAACTTACTCTTTAGGATGGATGAAGGGGGCAGGTGCAAGTACCTGCATTGATGGCACACACATGGAGATCCAACCTTTAAACACTGGTTTTAAAGGTTAGGGCTATCTAGTTTTTCTGCCTTGAAGAATGTAAGGATAATATTTACTAAGCAAAGTGTAGTTTTATAAGCAAACCAGAGGCCTTCATTTTGGCTGATAGCATATCAGAAGGCTCCCTCGCTTCTTCACATCTCATTTCTGCTCATTGTTATACCTTCTCCTCCTGACTTTCTCTCTTCATGCCATTCATCTGCGTCATGTCCTTTTCCTGAAATCTTCTGTGTTCCTCGGTCTGTTATTTTACCCCTCCACCTGCCTGTCTCATCCCTTTGAACTCAGCCAATTGCTGCCTGAGAATTAACTGTACTCACTATGGCAACATTAGTTCATTGCAGTATAGAGCATGTACATTTAAAGCAGCCATCGAGTAATGAACACAACCACCATTTTTTCATTCTGCTGTTCTGCTTGTGGAATTGCATTAGCAAAACATGACTCCATATGCATGCAATTTGTCTTGTCTCACTAGAAGCAGGGGCTGCTCCTTCCTGCTTTCTGTATGTGTCTGCACTTAGTCATCTCAGTTAGACATTTTAGAACTGGTGGTGTGTTAATACAGCCAGCAGTAAAACAGCAGGTGTTAATAAGTTTAGTATTAGTGCATTAGCAAGTATGATGACAGTGCCGTTATGCCTGGAAGAAGGCGGTGCAGCCAAATGCAGCCTCCAAAGTGGATTCCAGTGACAGAGGCACTTAGTTACAAGCAAGCAATTTGTCAGGCTGCAGAAAGGCCATTACTTGGCATGCTGGCATCAACTCTTTGGAAGCACAATAATTCTAAGGTTGTTCCTACAGTTATGCTGCGCTCTTGAGACATGTATGCAGCTGATGGTAAAAGTATGAGAAAAGCAACTTGGGGCTCAAGACAAGACTGCAGCTGGGAATGGCAAGTAAAGCACGCGTAAATGTGCAATATGTTTCTGAATTTATCTCTATTATTTCATTTAGCAGCTTGGTCCAGGGAGGTATTTTGTCATGCTTCTTGCTTAGTCCAGGTTGCTGCAAGTCAAGCTTTACACAGTTAGAAAGATTACCTGGCATGCTGTGGTTCTGATGGTAAAGCATGACAATTTGTTTTGGTTTTGTTCTTTCTCTCCTTTTGTTACCTGTAATTCCCAAGGAGGCTCACCTGGCACCTTTGTTACATATCTTTAGGCACCAGGCAAAAACATTCCTCTTCTCCCAGGCCTTTGGCTAATTAAATAATCTATAGTTTTCTAACGGGCGGGCGGGGGGGATATTGTTTTCGTTTGTTATAATGTTACATGTTTTTTGGGTGTGTGGGTGTGGGTGTGTATATATATATATATATATATATATATATATATATCCATGATCTTTGGATGAAGGGTGGTATAGACTCATAGAACTGTAGTTGAAAGGGACCCTGAGGATCATCTAGTCTGACTCCCTGCAACACAGGAATCTTTTGTCCAACTTGGGACTTGAACCCATGAACCCTGAGATTAAGAGTGTCATGCTCTATTGACTGAGCTATCCCGGCTTAATAATAATAATAATAATAATAATAATAATAATAATAATAATAATATGTCCAGCCTGGTTGGTGCTGTTGTTTTCCCTCTCTTCTCTCTCCATCCAGCTTTCAGGAAAACTTGAAAGCTTGCCCACTACTTTTGTATTTTGGTTTGTCCTAACAGTCCTGAGACAAGTTGAAGGAAGGCTAATGATTTGAGGTGGGTGGTTAATGATTCCTTCCTCAGCTAACAGGCTAGAAAGTAGCTGAAGATCTTCCTTGAGTGCTCTGAATGGGAGGGACGAATGGGACTAGGGAGGTAACATCGTTTTTTCTCTCCCTTTCCCTGCTGGGTAGTGGCTCTGATGGGTAGGGCTGAGAGGAAGAGAGAGAAAAAGGAAGGAAAGAAACATAAATGCAAGTGACAAAAGGCAAATTGCTGAAGCATCTTGGGGTGCCTCACTCTGGCAGTCTGAAATGGGACAGTGGATTTGCTGCTTGTATGAATGCTCTGCTTCTTCATTTATACATCAAATATTACAAAACGTAGTGATCTCCAAGTAAAGCCAGCCCCTGGATAGTGCTGCCCCTCGAGCTTTTCACTGCCTAGGGAAGTGTGGCGAAACAGTGAGACTAAAGCGTACAATGACAATATTTTGCTGCTGAAGTGCTATCTTGAAACTACTTCGTAAAGAACCATATAAACTCCCCTGCAGTGTCCTTTCTGTGCAGGGAAAACAACCAAAAATGAGCTGGCAATGGAAACAATATTGCAAGGTCGGCAGGTTTTACAATAAATGCTGCAACATAACATTCTTCCCTCCTTTTTCCTGATTTAGAAATAAGACTCAATTTTCTGTGCCATAAGGGACTGGTTTTGGGGAACTAAGAAAGCTGCCTTGTTGAGAATCGGGTCATCCGTCAATCTAGCAGAGTGTTCTCTACACTGACTGACAGTGACTCTCCATTGTTTCAGACCAGAATCTTTTTCCAGATTTACTTGGAGATACCAGGTATTGAACGTGGAACGCTTTGCTGCTAAGCTACAGTTCATTTTCCAAAGCTGCAGTTCTAGATCGACAGCACCACCTTCTGGCCAAATTGTATTCATTGTTAGATACAAGGTAGTCTGTAACCAATTTCTTTGAACTAGCAAGTCTTTAAAACAAGGTTTTGGGGAAAATATAAATTTAGTAAGAAAATCACTTATACTGTACTAATAGGCGCCTATTTTGGAGGGTGGAAGGGAAGGGTTTTCTGCAAAGCATTACTCCTTTCCCCCAATTCCCCCGTGGTGGTTTTTAAAACTGGCTGCTTTGCCATACAAGGAGTAATGGAGTGTAATGATGTTAATTTATATAATTATATCTTTAAAAGTTTGCAGAATGGTAAACAGCATCCTTCAGTACTCAAAAGAAATATGTATAAGACTACATGGGTGTAGAAATGAATTGATATTAAAGATTCTGGCCATATCAGTGGGATGATGGGGCAGCAAGGGTGCCATCACTTTCCTATGAATCTCATGTACAGTAGATAACTATTGGGTTTAGGCCAAAGGCAGAGTTCCCTTTGAGGAATGACTAGAAAAGACACCATCTGCTCCAGGATCCTATTCCTCCTAGAACTTAGTGCACACTGTTTCCACTCCAGTCTGACCCAACAGAACTTCTAAGAACCTACAGCAAGTTATCAAAATACTTGGTGCACACGCCTCTATCTTGTCGTTCTTGCGTCTTGCCCCGAGCAAATGGCACAAAAGCTAGCAGAGTTATTATGATTCACAGGTACAATCTAGAGAAAGTGGAGTGCACTTTTCAATTTTTTAAATAGTATTTTATTAAATGTTTTAAAATGTGTGTGTGTATATGTGCATGAACACACACGCATATACAGACTTAGTTCAATATTTTATACAATAAATTGACTCTATTAATCAGATCTGTAGATGTGGTTTATTAATTTAACTGATTCAAAGAATTCTGTACACATGAACATAATGATTACAGCATTACAGTGGACGCTCGGGTGGCGAACGTGATCCGTGCGGGATGCACGCTTACAACCCGCAGTGTGTGCAACCTGCAGCGGCACATCTGTGCATGCGCAAAGAGCAATTCCGGTACTTCCGGGTTTCGGTGGTCCGCAAACCGAAAAAACGCAACCTGAAGCATCTGTAACCCAAGGTATGACTGTACTTTCCTACATATGCTGATGTAGCATATTCATGTAATTTATTTCCCCCTTGTGCTTCTAAATTAACAAAAGTTTCCAGCATTTCACGTAGTTTATTCTATGTGGCTATTACACAAAAAAATCTCGTGTAAAATAATTGGTGTGTGCTTTCTGAAAGTTAACGTAAACATTATTGGATCTAATGGCAAATTTATTCCGTGAAAGTAATTCTAAAACCATGCTTGTTTTTCTCTAGATTGTGCTCAACATGTGTATACTAATTTTACTACTCCCTAATAGAATTTTTGCCCGTTATTTGCAGATAAATCAATATTAGATAACTAAGCATCTATTTCAGTCTACCAGACAACATGGGTTTTTAACGTTCTGAGGTAACTCGCAAGATGTCTTAAGTCCTATGGATTCTCTCTCAGTGGTGCAAGTTCAATTTGGACCTTTCACAAGATTTTTTTCAGCAATAGAGGCAATACAAATGGCAGCAGTGTTGATGCCTACCAACCTAATATTGCTCTGGCTATGCAACTGGCTTAGCTCCCTGCATTATGCCATCAGCTCACTCTTCAAATGGAGGCCAGTGTCATGAAATGAGTTATTTTAGAGCCAAATCTTGGGACTCCCAGAGGATGGGTATCTTTCACCCTCTTCCAGCTATATGTTCTGTGCTAGTAAAGGAGGCTGAAAACCCCTTTGTGATGTGGCTTCTGGTTTTTTTTTTGTTTTTGTTTTTTGTTTTCATATAATTAATATACCACTTGATTGGTGTGTTTTTTAAAAAAATAAAAAATCAACAACCGCAATGTAATTTTAGGTATTGCAACACAAACCTGATTGGATAGCAACACCAGAGATCAGGATGCCCATTATATGTATGCTTGAGGAAGGAACTTCAGTAAGTCCTTATAACAATACAAAATATTATTATTATTTTAAAGCAGCTAGCAGAAGTGACTGGAACTTCCCTAAATCACAATTTTTCATTATGAAAGCTTTGTTCTCCTTGTTCAGTTTGTTACTCCAGTCCACTACCATCATTCCTCTTGTTAGTGAACCTTTGAGCTCAACAGTTACACCAATTGCTGTGTATTCTGTTACAAAATTCTCTTCGATGGCAGCTGCCATAGCGTAGGAATCACATGGAACAAACCCTGACCGCCATTCTTTTTCACCTGGATTTTCCCCCAAGATTTTTGAGAATTCAAAAGAATGAGAAAATATTTTCTTCATGAACATAGCTTTCTCAGTTTTCTGGTTAACCCATTCATGGTAGAATTCCTGCAAAGTAAATAACAGTTTGGGCTTTTTTAAAAAAAGAGAACTATTCAACTGCATAAAAAGTTAAGTAAAAACTCCAGAATAAACATTATTGACCTTGACATCAGTAATGTTCCACAGGGAATTCACAGTGGCAAGAATTAATCATTTTAGCTCCCGATGGATATATAGTCATGAGGATGATAGATTTCTTTATATAAAATAGACTTGTCATATTCAATTAAGTTTTTTAAAAATCAGTTACCAACTAAGTCACGTTCAGGGCAGACCCATTGAAATTGATGGACCTAAGTTATTCATGGTCACTCATTTCAGTGGGTCTATTCTAAACAGGACTAATGCTGGATACAACCCAGATGCAATCCTATACATGTCTACTCAGAAACGAGAACCATTGAGTTCAATGGGGCTTACTTCCAGGTAACTACATATAGGGTTGCTGCCACTTGATCAAGCTGAAACACTTGCCTAGATATTAACAGATCATTAATACCTTACCCAGGATAGTGGGCAGGAACATGTGAACTCCCATGATGCAATGTAAGTTGGGCAGGTGTACTCATTTAAGACAATGTAAGCAGCTTCTGGGTCTGTTGCAAAATTGAATTCTCCACAGACTGTAGTATTTCCTCTGGCTAATAGAAACAAAAAAGAGCGACTTTAGCTTTCTGTGGGACAATTCGTTCAGTTTCTAACGGCTGCTTCCTTCACAACAGCTCTTTGTTATTTGCCACAGGTGCAGGACAATTCACCCCCGCCTCCAAACATGTACATTGTCATATGTGAACAAAAAGCCCATACAAACTCATAAACTGCACCAATCTTAAAAAGGCGCAGTCAGAGAGACAGAAGAGGCCGGAAGAATGTGGAATTCATGTGATGGAATGGTCTGCTTCAAGCAAAGGCAGGAAACAAACTGACACTCCAAGGCAGGGAGACCCAGCGATTTCCTTTGGAGCTACATTTCCTGCGTTCAGATACCAGAAGGAGCACAATCACACTTGGAGGAGTCTCTAATGCCCAATTTAAAAAAAAAGGAGCATGTTTTCCATGGGGAAGCTGCAAGGCAAATGCAAAACCACTGAGACCCCACGTGGAGAAAAGGGACAAGTGGGAAACAGCTTGGACCCATGCTTTCTAGGCATGGAACAACCGGAAGTATGGACTAATGCATAGTTGTTTTAAATGTCTCCAAAGTAGGCAACAAAATTCCCACACAAAAGAAAAGTATGCTGTCTTCAGGAATAATCAGGAGGATTTCTTGCAAATTCAGTTGCTGAACCATCAAGGTAACAACTAAGACAAAATAAGTACTTGAATGATGACTCAACATAACTTGTTGCTGCAAAACACTGAAACACAAGTGTTCTGCAGGCAAGAATATTCTTTAAAAAGCAGCTCACTTGTGAAATATTAAGAGAGAAAACAATTACATACAAACATGCCTAACAAGCCCTCTTGATTTACCTTCCGTATTTCCTCCCATGATGAACACATTTTTAAGTTTCTTAGGAAATGTTGGGTCCATTTTCACTGCCAGCGCTAAATTGGTCAAGGGACCAGTAGCAACTAGAGAAACCTATAAAACATACACAACAATTCATTGAAGTGACTTATTTAATAGTTGTGCTGTCTTGTGTTGACAACCCCTCTGTAGTTAAATAGTCCCCGCTGAGCTCCAGGAAAAAGACCTGGTCAGGGCTATATCTTTTTCTGGGCAGCTGACAACTGTACAGTAATACCAAATAAGGAACTGTGAGTTGAGAAATCCCCAGTTCAAACAGCACACACTCATGATCTCAAATGCACATAGGAAGCTGTTATGACCAGTGCTAAATTTTAAGGAGAATCAGGCACCCCATGTCAATGCCCGATGACACAGAGCACCTTGCTTGCATAATTCTTCCCTGTTTTGAATGGAGTCTGCACGATCAGGTCTCTGTATGGAGCTACAGTTCCCATGAAGTGTCATTGCTATGACGTGGACGGGAAATCTCGCTCTTCCACAACATGACGATGGTGCCACCACCCTCTTCTGCCACAGAAGCCGGAGATGAGTTCATGCCTGCTAAATGCACTGAACGCTCAAAAAGCCCAGTATGTTAAGCATTATTAGCAGCATTAGTTTCCCTAGCAATAACAACACAGCTGGGGCTCCAAGGGAGGGATTAGGGTTGTATTTCTAAGGAAATACTAAGCTGTACACAAATTATACAAACAATCGTCATCACTGCAGAAGCACTGGTGACAGAAGGAGCAAAATACGGCACTATCGAAACTCCTTTTAGTAAGTCCACATGTCCACCACTATACAGCCCCTGTGCTAAATTTATTATGTATGCTTTTCCCTCCAGAGCCATATAGTCTCTTTCCTCCAGCCATTTCTTACCCACCCACACCACCAATACCTGCACCCCTGTACTACTTTCCTCTCCTTACCGAAAAAAATCCATTTCCTCTTGGCCCATCTTCACCCACCGGGATGATTCTTAGAACCAAACTAGATCTGTCACTAACACACACACACACACATATTCCAGTATATATATATTCTAAAAATGTAAATATCAGCCACGGAAGGGGCAAGGGGACCTGAGTAGGACAGCAGGAAGGTGGGAAGGGAGTATTTAATCATTTCCCTCCCACTGGAATACCAACGAAGATCATCCCATTGCTATTTGTACCGGGAGAGAAACCTTCATTATTCACCTACAAAATACAAGAACTATGAAAGAAGGGAAGTGAATAAGAGTACAGTATTTAAAATATAGTTAACTGAATTTAAGGAAACCAGTGTGTCGTGTAGAAATGAAATGTGATGGGAAACAGTGCAGTTCACTCAGTCTGTAAGGGGCAATTTTATTTTTATTTTTGAAAGGGTTATGAAGACCAAGGAACTTTAGGGAAGCTAAACTCCCAAAGCACTGATATACGAGAGAGAGAAAATATTTAAAAGACATTAGAGTGTGCTCTATCTAGATGATCACCTCTCTCTCACACAGAGTGATCTACTGCCAACTGCCCTGTGGAAAGGATCCTGCTAACTTTTGATATGTATCCACATGCTTTTGGATCCATGTCTACTTTGAATAGTAAAATTCACTAGGGAGGAGCTGAATGAATTTTATATCATTTCACCTGACCCGGTCGTTCATTGACTATTCTTAACATTGCAAGCACAGCATGTTCTTCCTGCAGAAGCTCTAATCCTGGAGCGTTGGGATCTGGAACATCGCCCAGTCCATCTTTTCCATGATAATCTGCCCCTTCCACAGGTCCACCAAGTATAGGAGATGAGGCACCAGGATAAACTGGAATCTATGCAAGATATGACAACAATGTGATTTTAATTTTAAGACAAAAACCATTGATGCCGCCAAAATGAAATACAGATGTCAAATAGCTTTTATTGTCAACTAGTTAATCTGCAGGGGTTGGGCTTAGGCCAAACTGTGACTAAGGCTGTGTACACACTCCCATTTACTCTGCATCCAGGGTGCTCCACTGTGGGTTTAGAAAGTGGTGTACACATGACATCAGCCACAATCCATATCTATCCTGCATCTACTGTATCCCATCATTTCTTATGGATTAATAAACTTTTATCTGTTCTTAACCAAACCTGCTTCAGTCTTGCCTGTGAATGCTGTACTACAAATTACACAGTTACAGGTGTCAATTTTATACACACACACACACACACACACACAAAATACGATTACATATTATGTGAGGGGTTCCATATAAGCAAAAACACGTATACTCAAACTGTCATCTTAGAACTGCTCCTGTGAGAGCATCCCTAGCCTTCCAGAGCTGACAAGCTGAGCAGGCCTTGCCCCCCAAGCAAGGCAGAGAGCTCAAGGCAGAGGTCACACCTGTAACCCAAGTGGACCATATGCAAAAAGAGCTTTTAAGTTCTCTGCCTTGCTGCGGGGTGGGAAGGCCCTCTTGGCATGCCAGTTCTGGGATATTGTGGGGCTGTCTGATCTCCTACGAGATCTCATGCAAGCATCCATAGCTTTTTAAAACAAATCAATAGTAACTAAATGATTACAAGACCCTTTTGCATTTTCTTTGACAAGGCTTAATTAGATCTTACTGTCATGCACAATTATTAGCATTCATTCTTTGCCTTTACCCACATGCATTTGACAAACACTTTTTCTTTTCTATGCAGCTGAGATCTATCTTTATATCAGACTAGGGAAATAAGTATCTAAGAGGTTGTTGTTTTTTAATCCTTCTCATATTGGAAGCCCACTTTACATCAGAACAGAAGGAATGACAAGAGCTAATCTTGAATCCAAGTGTAATCCGTGGAAAGGAACAGATGTCTCCTGTCTTACGTTTAGGGAACTGATGCACAGAACTCCCCTGCTCATGATGGCCACTTCTGTTTACTTTCTGTACCACAATCCTATTCACGTTTAAAATCTTAAAATTCTATTGCAAACAAGCTCCATTAATTTTAATGTACATTAAGGATGCCTCCTTAAACTGAAACCCTGATCACATTTACTTGGTAATAACGTCCACTGCAAACAATGAAATACAGACCTAGCCACATCCAGGTAGTCATGCATGTTTTTGTAATAGCCACATGGATCACTATTAATAGAAGGCGGTAAACCATTAAGAGAAGCAGCTGCAATCTTTAAGATCACAGATGCAGCCACATTTATTTATTTATTTATGAATAATAATACCGATAAACCACCCGCTCATATAAAATATCAAGGCAGTGTGCAACAATTTATATGGCAACACACACAAAAACCCACGAGATACTATAATAAAACAATGCAGAAGAATCATAAATTGACTGATTCATCTTGAAAAAGTTTAATCGCCAGAAGAGGCCTGCCAGCATAAAAAGGTTTTCAAGAGATACCTGAAAATTAGCAGCAGATGTTTACTGAATCTCTGGTGGAAGAGTATTCTACACCATGGGACCAGGAAAATTCAGTGTTGGCTTCTGGTTGAAGCCAGTTGGCTCAACCAAATGTTCTCAGTGATTTCCATTATGTGTAAAAATAGACACTACTTGGAAGCAAGTACAGTATGCATAAGATCAAGTTATCTGTGTCTCATTTATGAATACCACATCATGACACCATAATGCAAAATTTGTTTGAAAGATTATTCAGCAGGAACAGATTACCTCAAGCTTGTTACAAATATGTAACACACGAAGTACATTTTTACATATATTTTCCAAGATGCTGTTTCCATAACAGCAAGTAATCCCCAGGACTTCGACACTGGGAGATGCCAGGGCCATCATAATAGCTTGAGCATCATCAACACCACAATCAACATCAACCAGCAGAAGTTTCTTCATTTTAGAAATGCCTATGAAAAAGTAAAACAAATAATTTAAATAGACAAGCTTTGTATCATACTGACCACCAGACCAGTGGAACTGTGGTAACAGAGGGATGCTCATACACACAAAACATATTTAGGAAGATCTTCTACCCCTCCTCTGGGGTGTATTACACTCAAGGGCATGGGGAAAGCAAGTGAGACACCAAATGCCTCTTTCATCTTCACTCCACACTTAAACCAGGGCAGCAACAGGATCACGACCAACACTAGCCCACTTGGCAAAAAGTTAAATATTGGACAACTGTCTCTAAATGTATGGTGGTTGTCAGCTAATAACAAGTGCAAAAATGCTTGGACTTGATTCACTGTCACCACAAGAGGCGTTTAGGTTTTACACTTTGTCGAATAGGATTCTATGCTTTAAAAGATGCATAATCAGTAGAATTCCAGGAGTGCAGCTTTCCCCCATCACTGGCCTCCATAACTGTGCTCTGTTTTGAATTGAACTGAATGAATGAATAGGTGACTATTACTGGATCTTTTTTTAGTTTTTCAAATTAGATTTTCAGTTATGCAATAAAGAGAGAAGCAATATATACAACAGACAAAGGAAAGAACACAAAAATAACCCCAAGACATAATGGAGATGAGGACCAGAGCTCACTGAGATTCTCTCTCCAACTTTGTGCACCTGTCAACTAGAGAAAACCTTCCATGCAACTGAAGAGGCGGTCTCTAGTCTGCAAAATGTAGGTCATGAACAATTTGTTTCATTATCTAAGCTGCAACAATATTTTGCAGTCTTGTAATAACGACGCTGGGTTAATACACATTCCTGTTGTTGCCCTGCTGTGTTGCTAAGCTGCTTTGGGCACATCTCCTTGAGAAAGCATACAGCTTAAAGTACCGTAGTAACAATGATGACGAGGACGAAGATTACAGGGAGTAACTGTACTTAACGGATTTTCTGCCTCTTATGCAACTGTTGCAAAATGCAACAACGGCAGAGATAACGTGGAAATTGACCACGGTGCAGTATAACGCAATATACAATTGAGACAAGTTGGTTATGGTCTTTAAAGATACGGTATTTTGCATTTAGCTGGTTTTTAAAAATCCGTCGTTCATTTCTGACAAGATCTACTTTAGCAAACTCGGTTACAAATATTGTTTTACAGGAAAAAAATACTGTTTTTCTGCCAAATGATGGGGGTTTTATTTTGGGGGTGGGGGCAGACCTGAGTGGGTTAGAAAGCAAAAGCCAGGACAAACATCTGAACAAAACGTCCCAGAGGGGGAAAACGTGGCCGCCCGCATGCCAATAAATTAAACAGCCTGCAGGTGCGAGCGAGGGAGCGAGCACGTGGCCAGGACCACCTTCCTTCCAACCCGGCCGCAGGGAGCAACGTCGGGGGCGGGGTCTTTCTTCCCTAACCCTCCAATGAATAGCGGGCTCCTCTCTTTCACGGCGCCCCTCCCCCGCCTCCTACCTGCAGTGAGAGAGTGGCCGCGGTTCGCTCTCGTTGCCGCGCGCCGAAAGGCCTCCCGGTGCCCACAGAGAGGCAAGCTGGCCAATCACGAGCCGCTTCCCTTTCGTTCATGAGTTCGCGCGAGGTGAGAGGGACAGGGGAGGGAGGGTGGCCGGCACCGTTGCTATGGCAGCCGCGGCCTAAGCTGCGGAAGGCAAGCGCTCGCCTCCACGCGTAACGGCTTTTTCGCTGTGGGGAGGAGGGATAGGGGCTGAAAACGCATAGCCTGGGGTGGAGGGGACCGTCGAGGTCTGCCTGTGTGTGTTGCTGGCGGCAGCCGGGGGTGGGGTGGTCTCAACTGGGACGACGGTCGTGGCCTGAAGCAGAATGTCAAATAAGGTGCAGGTGGTTATCTTTGTCCCCTTTGCGCTGGAGGGGGGGGTAGGTTGCAAAGGTAATAATGGAAGCAGCACCTGTAGCTTCGTGAGTAATAATGAGCAGCTTGTTCAGCCAGAAGCTATACCTGTGAATTGTGAGGAACTTTCTCCATTTTTTAATTCGTGATCCTTCCATCCCCGCCGCAGCCCATGTTGAATCCTCCACATCACCTTTCCAGAGTTGCTGCTGCAGCACACTCCTCTCAGGGCGTGCCAACCCGAAGTTAGAATTATATAGAGTTGGAAGGGGCCCCGAGGGTCATCTAGTCCAGCCCCCTGCGATGCAGGAATATATGCAGGAAAGGAATATATGCAGCTGTCCCATACAGGGGATCAAAGATAGTCTGCACTATAGAAAGGAAGTATCAGCCATGCTTTATCTTGAAGGTGTGTGCTTTTTTTAAATTGCTGGAAGATGGGTGGCATATTTCCGAATTCTAGGGCTATGTTCATAGAAAAGACTCTAGACTCCTTAAATAATTCTTTCTTTTTTAATCAGATGCTGTGGAGAACATATTCCATCTTTGACTCACCACTGGCACCCCAGAATGCTACTAGAAGTAGCAGCAGCCACCAGACTCCTGCAGGTGAGTAATACCTGGGCACCTTTGTTTGTCAATGCGTCCCTCCTTTTGCCACACTCCCCTTTTTTGTGCTGAAATACTGCAAAGTAGCTTATGGGTCATTATTAGCCCCATGGCTACCCTGCCCCTTCACAAAATGACATGCTTGCGCTGAAAGCAAAAAATATTATGTGACCTCTGTGATTGTCAAAGTTTGATGTTTGTGTCGTTATTGTGTGTGTTGCAAGCCTATTATACGCTTTTAGGCACCAGGCAAAAATGTTCCTCTTCAACCAGGCCTTGGGCTGTTTAACATCCTGTACCCTTTTAATTGTTTGTGGGGGGAGGGGTGTTATTGGTTTGTGGTTTGTGTTGTTGTTTTTATTTTGTTTTTAACTTGTATTTTGATGTTGCGAACTGCGTTGAGATCTACAGGTGTGTGTGTGTGTATACACAGACTATATACTACTACTACTAATAATAATAATAAATAAATTAAACAGTAGCTGCTTGGTGATAGGTTCTGGGGGGAGAGATGATCTCTGGGAGAATTTATTGGGCGGCTCCTTGGTCAGGTAACTTCTTTCTGATTGGTCTGGGTGACAGCAGACTCCAATTGTCCAGCAGTTTTATGGTTGGACATTAACTGTGGTTAAGGACAGTTGAATTTTGACAGAGGAGTTGAGGAAGGTAGTGTGAGGAGAAAAGCTAAGGCCTGAATATTAATACTCTGTTATTAATACACATCTGGTGAAGATAAGGAGAAGGGAGCCGGTGGATGAATTGATCTGAGAAACTGCCCTATATAAAAATCTTACCAGAAGAGCATGATACAAGTGGGTTTTTTAAATTGGCTAAACTGTCCAAGGAATCAGAAGTACAATCAGAGGAGCTTTGGGTTTCAGAGGCAGATTATACCCATTGGTTCTCCAGGGCTGTGGGTGTATTTGGCTGGGGTGGAGGTTTAGGGAATTTGGCCTGAAGGTAAAAGCAACTACTAAAATAGGCTGGTGTCAGAAACTGTCGTCAAGTGCCTTTAAGATCCCAATATAAATAACAGTATATCCGGTCATTCAGATCTTCCAATGAGGTCTTCCTGGTTGCATTTCAACCTGCAGAGGACCCTCTTGTTGTGGCGCCCAGCCTATGGAACAATCTCCTCTCAGAGATAAGGCAAACACCTCATGTTTTGGGTGTGTAGCACTTGCTAAATACTTTTTATTCTAGACCTTTGCTGGCTATTAATACCTGTGTATTGAGTTTATCCTATCTTTGTTGCTGTCGTATTTGTTTTATTGTGAATTGCCTTGGGATATTTTTATGAAAGGTAGTATAATAAAATATTTAAATAAACACATCTGAAATCTGCCCTAGCATTTGTCTTGATGGTAAAGCTGACAAAGTGTATTCCAAAGCCATCTAAGTTTCCTGTATTACTCATTTTCTTGGGTTAAATGTATGTGTAATGAGATTTCCTAGATACATAAATAACCCACCTTCAAAGCTGATTCAGCAGCACACACAAAATTATATTTTGGTTCATTTACTACTTTCCCATATTACAGTTCTTTGTTTAGGGAGAACATGACCTATTAATAGCTGACAGTAGTATTACAATACCTCTATATTTTAGGATGTAATATTAATCTGGGAGCCCAGAAATGATATACTCCACAGTTTATTGTGGTTGAATTATTACTATTATTGTTGCATTGCCTTCATGAATTTATTTATTTTTAAAAAAATTGCCTCAGAGCTCTATCAAACACACTTAAACTGAAAATTATATACTTGGTGATACAAACCAGACATCAGATCCACATAATGACATATGGTACTGTGTAACAGTCAAAAGTTTTTTCTCTTTCCCACCCACTCTGCTCAGCACATCTTTTTTTTCCTCCCAAAAGCTAAACTTAAAATGTGTGTTCTTACCTGGTATTGGTGAAATTCTTTTCAGGCTGATGTTTGATTGCTACCTTTTAACCCAGTGGAACTTGACCTGAGCTAACACATTTTATAAGGGCATGTAAGTTAATATTTACCACTCACATAATAAACAGTAGGGTTATATTAGGTCTCCTCAACAATTGGAGAGAAGTGATGATATAAATCACTCAAAATTAATAAATAGTCTTAGGGCCAAACTACATGCTCTATTGGATATCCATTACTGGATTTCCTGATTTGGCACTGAAAGCCTTGCACTATAAATCAGTGTGTGTGAGAGAGTAGTATTTCCAGTTGTTGAATAAGCAATCCTTCTTCCCAGGGGACTCTGGAAACTGTAGATCTTTGAGGGGAAGGGGTCTCCTAGTAACAAACTACAGTTCCCAGGATTATTTGCAGGAAACCATGATTGTTTAAAGTGGCATAATACTTCTTTAAATGTATAGTGTAGATGGGGTCTAAAAGCAAAAAAAAAAGGGGGGGAATCAGGAATATATGATCTCATGGACTCCTTACAGCACCCAAGAAGCAAAACACTTAGAAGAACTAAGGGTATGACTGGTTAATGGCTCTGATATGAAGTCAATCAATAGGGCAAAGTCTATTAGTACAAGTCTATTAGTTGCCCAAGCTTGGTTGTATGAGGAGAGACATGCTCCATTTTAGCACTTAACCCTGTCAAAATAGATAGGCAACTCTCCACACCCTTCTAGAAAGTTATATTTTATTACTCAGAAGGGCAGAGAAAAATATGTAGAGGCATTAGATATTCTGCAACAGAAAACGCGTGGAATCCTGGTATTTACCTTGGCTAGGTAAAAAAGAGCTACCTGTCTAATTGATTATTCAATATAACCATAGGGAGAGAGACTTCCTCTGCCTTCCCTGTCTCAGTTAGCATCCCTCAGGGACTTGTTCTTTCTTTATGCACTTTCTCTGTGTGCTGTCATAAAATCCTATGGCTTTTGGTATCACCTGCACAAGATATCTGCCATTGGAAATATAATGTTTATCTTTCATGTTTTTATTAAAAGCCATACATGCAAGCAAAGTCAGACAGTTCTGTGTCCAAAAATGTATATAAAATGGATTTTCCAAATAGCTAGCCAGCATTCCTGTTGAGCAGCTCATTGCCTGATCAGAGCATTGTTTGGTGAGCTATTTTGACATCAATTTTTCTTGGATGCCTTGCTAATGTTAATATTTATCATGTTGTGTGGTATATTTATCTTACCATCAATTTCTTTTTTTGGATTACGATTATATTTTGTTCATTAAAAAATAAACTCTGCTTTCTCTCAGATTTGTTCCCATGGAATATAGATATGTTCCCATAGATAATCTGGTTTTTCAGTTTATCATGTAGAGACTTTTTCTTTCTTTTGAGTGACGGCTGTTTTATGAGCTGTTTAAAGGCTTTGACATGTTTTAGGTCCCAAATGGGAGTCTAACACTTGGAGTCTAACCCTCAGTTCATCTGTTGCCTAGACTGCGGTAACTTTCTCATTGCTGTTCTTCCATTCTCTCATCTTGGTTTCCTCATCCAGCACTCTCTTGCCAAGATCATTCACATCTCTTGTTGCTTGGTCATTTCATTCTTATCTATGCAATAATAATGTAAAAACCTCATAGTGCAGTCCCCATTGGAGAATTTGTAGTGCCTCATCAAAGTTCTGTACCATTTTCATCTCAATATTTTCCCACCCCCACTTTATTCAAAGGTTTTTTTTAAAAAAAAATATTATTGATTTTCTTTTCTCAAAACAAGTATTCAATATCATTGCTGAACATACATTTTCCAATTTCCCCCCTCCCTGTTGATTTCTCTCAAATACCATTTCTGGTTTATTACATCAAATGATACATTCTGCTGTTTATATACAGTATTATGTTATCACATTGTTATGCTTCTCGTTCTCTGTAAATAAAGTTGTAAATGTTTATTTAAATCCTGCCAACAAGACCATTTCTTTCTGTTGTTTCTGCAAATATATTGTAAAGAGTTCTCATTCCCATTGCAGAGTTAGCAAAGTTAAGGGACAAACTGCATGAAAAGGACAATAGTGACTTTGAATAAGAATGGGAACACTTTATTCAAAGTTCTGCCATTGTTTAAAGCAGTGTTTTTCTTTCGGCATCACTCCCTTCATTGTACTTAAGACTTCTCCCTCTTCCATTCCTCAGCTGCCTCGTGTGAGAGAGAAAGAATGTGGAGCCCTCAAATGTACCATAGTACCTTTCTGCAATGTATTTCCCCCCCACTTCTGATATCATTTGTTGTTTTCAACATGAATTTCCAGATTCAGTGTGTAATTTAGAAGGGATGTTTAATTAACAAGCAAACATCCATATATGTACAACATCTATCAACTGGGCCCGTAGCTGAATAAGCTAACTGGCAGACTTGCTCTTAATATTCTATTCATCTTAAAGATACAGTAACATATATCAGCATGGGGTATGTGCGCAAAGGGATCTGCAGTATAGGAGGATCAGGATGGAAATGGGGGTGGTCTGTGTGCAGAGGTGAGTTGAGAAAAGGAGGAGGGTGAAGGGAAAAAGGAGTGAAGGGAAAATTGGCGGTGCAAAGGGGCTTGCAAAAAAGGGGGGCAGTAGAAGGCATAGGAATGGGGGCTGAACATGAAAGCCAGGATCATGACAGCATCTGAAGAATAGAAGGGGATGATGGCTTCATAACTGGGCAGAAAATGAAAAGGGTGCTTAGTAGTTGCAATGTGTGGAAGGAGGAAGATGCAGGAAGTTACCGGGGGCGGGTGTGAAAATGGGTACAAAGCAGGTCTGTGGAACAGGAAAGTGACTTTAGAAAGTGGTTTGGGAAAGTGAAAAGTGAGCTTAATAGTTGCATGGGAAGGGGGTTAATATGGGGAGAATGGCAGTGGGTTGGTGAGCAGTGGACAGAGACACAGCCCCTCATATATGTCGCATGTTTGTGACCTTCAGTCCTCCATTGTCACCCCTTCAGCCAGCCAGAGGTTTTCTGCTCCTTCAGAAGATTCCACCCCCTTCCCCTTTGCTGGCCTGCATCCTCAAAATCCACTTATGTGAAGCCTTTGGTTTAGCCCCCTGGTTACCATGCCACATTACAACTAAGCCTGTAATCAAGTCTTAAGTATGTGTACCCAAAAATCACATTCTTTCCTGGTTTGCGTTAAAGTGAGTTCCATGTCAAATTTTTTATTGTAAGACCATGAGCACAGCTATAGCCATACATCTTGCTAGTGCTATATAAATAATACTTTATGCAGGACCAAAGGCTTGGGTATACCAGTGGACTTTTTTTACTCCCCCTTAGATTATTAGATCAGCAACCCCTTGTCATATACTATGTAACACCAAGTTCCCTTAATTTCAGAAGTGGTTTGCTTTTTTTGGTGGGGGGTGGGGGAGGCTGCTGTTTGATAAACATAAGATGTATGGCCTTATATCCTAAATCTCAAATCCCTTAAATTATAAATCATTCTATACCATCTCTGCAGTATATTGTACCAAACAGCATCTTTAGCTTATCTTCATTGTAAGCCACACAAAGATTTGGCCCTATATATACTGATAAAAAATAAAATGTCTATTTGTCCTTATTAATAAATAAAGGCACAATAGTAGGACCACCTTTATCAACAATAAAAACAAATCTTTAAATAAAAATTTAAAACAAAATGGAACCGCTTGTAGGCAGTTCCACTGAGAGAGAGGTATAGGGATACTGATGTACTGAACCCACACTAGCAGGTGGCCACACTTTCATTAAAAGAAAAAAAGCAATATGCTAGCACTCATTGGGGGGGATGGACAGACGAAAGAAAGGTGCACATCTAAGCAATTTCTCTGAAATTTCCACCCATGTTTTTAGCCTTTGAGCAAAGTCAGAGCTGTGATTGATGAGTGAGTAGTTTGGATACCACGCAACAGAAATAGGAAAAGGAATGAGGAAAACTGGTGTCTTTTAGGAACCCCATGGATTAATAATTATTATATATATATCCTGGCCATCTGGTTGGTTTGCCGTAACCAACTGATCTATCCAGGCCCGCTGCCCTTGGAAGATGTGTTGCTTTTTCCTAGCAACCAGGATGCATCTTTCCAGGGTGGTTGTACCCCCTAGAAGTTATATTTTGGGACCCTCCATCTGCAAAAAGAGAACATAGATTTGCACATGCAAGTTGCATGCAAGTTTGCATCCTCTTTTGCAAGTGGTCACTGGTCCCAGTCCAGATACAGTGTACTGGGCCCAGAAAATCCCGACACCCCTGCTAGTAGGAAAACCCTAGAAAGTATAATATAACAGAGGTCCTAAAGCCTTGAAATTTGCAATGTATTTTATCTTTTTTTTTAATGAAACAAAAATACTAATCTCAGCATTCTTGTCAGTTCTTTATTATTATTTTATCCCTAAAGACTAGCACATTTACAGCATACATGGATTGGAAGAATTGACTATATAAAACAGTAATCATATGTTTATGGTATATTAATACTGCCCCAAAACAAATAAATAAAATAAACTTTTCAATGCACCAAGCTTGGCAAATACAACTGTGTTGAGACAAAAACAGTGCTCTATTTTACAATAGCTCTACATACATAAATGAAACCCAAAAGGCAACTGTGCTGTGGGTGTTTTAATAGAACAGAGACAAACAGACTTAGCAGCAGTTTCTTTTATACCCCTTTAGTAGGTTTCATTTCTAAAATGTACTAAAAAAAATTAGTTAGAACTTCATGTTATAGTATTCCTTAAGAATGCATTTTCTGTGCAATCTGTCACTCAAATAAAACAATTAAATGGAGTTTTCCATTTTTCATTAAGCTCTATTCAGTTTGTCCTCAATGGAATCCTATCTATGCATATGTCAAATTGTCTTTATAAAATATTACATGGACAAAGTTGTTCTACATATTGCAAACAATCCAAAGATAATCAGAATATTGAATCCCTTTCCTATAATTAATGCAGTACTATAGCTTGGTATCTTAAAAAAAGTGAGGGTTTCAAAGGACACATATGAGGAGTTTGGAAATTCTTCATATAAGTATTGCAATGCTATATAATGCATTTCTATCCACAGAGCCTCACCAAAGTGAATGAAACATTGTAAAAACAAACAATTTTCCGTAGTGTAATTCAAGTAGGCATGTAAAATAAAGGCTTACTGTTATTTAGAGGGGGCATAGCTAAAAATAGCTAGAAATCTGATCCTGAACATTTATACTAGCCAATCTGGCCTAAAGTTTCAGCTTCCCTTTCCCATTAAAAGAATGGGGAAATACACCCCATGGCTCCAAGAGATGGCTGACAGTATTCTGTGTGTCGTTTTCTAAAAACATTGCTTGCCAAAGTTTTAGAGAATCATTAAATTACTGAAATCTTTTCAGTAGCCCTTCCTCCAAAGCTGAAAAATAATAACTTAAGTGTTTAAGTACATGATTAATATGTACAAAAAATACACTGAGTGGTGAACATAAAATAAATACAAAATAATGCACATTTATGCTATATCAGGATGAGTTTTCCCAATAGTACAATTTCAACATGGACCAAAAACGTTTACACTTGGTGCAGAGTTCCGAGGTTAAACATGTTACATAGCATTCATAACACTGAAACTGCAAACAAGGCTGAAACAGCGATAAAAGACTAGTTCACCAAAATCATGATTAGTGCAAAATCATGACTAGCACATGTAACAACACAGCTAAGCCATCAAACTGCAAAAAGCAAATAGTATAACAAATGTCTGTAGGCTTGAATAAACAATGAAAACCTTTGCGAAATTAAAGTGCAAATATAAATAGCTGGGAGAAGTAACACAAAATTGGAAAATGTCCCATGTATACCGGTTTCTTGTTTTGTGGAGAATAACTGAACCACATTTCCCATTTCCATTACAGGGCCCATGATCCTAAACATAGTTATTATACATAAACACCACTAATTTCAGTAGACTTTAAAAGTGTAGATGTTTGTTCTGGGAAACAGTCTTAGTATGAAAATGTTATAATGGTTATTATATACTGGATTAAACAACTACAGAAGATTAAGCATGACGTGATTTTAAAAAATCAGTGCTTAATTTCACTTTTGTTTTGCTGCTGGTCACATATCAACAGAAGACTGTATTGTTCTACCTTAAGCATTATTCACACATTTGCTTTTTGTACTGGTGCAATCAATTAATATTCATGAGTGTCTTTCTATAGGGTAGTTTTGTTAATAGCGGCTTTTCACATGAGTATCTCCCATTGGAAGACAATAATTCTGAACCACAATTTAGCATTATGTGAACAAGCAGCAGTGTCTCTCTCAAACTGATACACTCCTATCTCCTCTTCCATGTGCTCCTCCTCCAGGGTAGCCCAAGGAGGAGAAGAGATGCATTAACTTCCTGCCTTAAACAGAAGTTTGAGGAGTAGCTTGGAAGCTTCCACTTCCTGTCTTTAACAAGCAGCAGTTTATTGTTCTGTCCAAAAGGGATAAATGGTTAGCTTAAACTAAGATTTGTTGAGACAAGCCAGTACAGCGGTGCCTCGGGTTACATACACTTCAGGTTACAGACTCCGCTAACCCAGAAATATTACCTCGGGTTAAGAACTTTGCTTCAGGATGAGAACAGAAATCGTGCTCTGGCGGCGCGGCGGCAGCAGGAGGCCCCGTTAGCTTAAGTGGTGCTTCAGGTTAAGAACAGTTTCAGGTTAAGAACGGACCCCCAGAACGAATTAAGTACTTAACCTGAGGTACCACTGTATCATAAGCTATGATTTTGGCCAGACATGTTTCAGTGAAGCATAGTTTAAACTAACTGTCTGTTCCTTTGGGGCATAACAATCATAGGAGCCGACTCCTAGGGTCCGAGGTCCCTCCCCCCCCAAAAAAAAATATTTGAGGGGGCTGGGCCCTCCCAAAGTTGATGGGTATTGCCATTCAAATGGTGTGCATGTGCCATGTCACGTGATCAATTATGTGGGGTAGGATTTGCCTGGGCCCCTAATATTTTATTCAAGTTGGCACCCCTGATAACAATAAACTGCATCTGGTTTAAAAAGAAGAAATTCCCACTCCTCATCAGAGTTGTAATTACGGAGGTGTGAGCCTAAAGCTCATTCACATAACACTGAACTATGGTTTAGTGTTACACCCATACCAGTTCAGTGCGTAGCCTTATCATCAATGAATTATGGGGTCATGAGAAACATTTGGCTTTTGTTTAAATCAATGATCTGAAAGTAGGAATCCCTTATGTACTTCATAGTTTTCATTACCTATGGGCTGTATTTAACTATTATGGGGAGTAGACTCACTGAAATTAATGGGTCTAAGTTAGTCATGGCCTTTAATATCAATGGGTTTACTCCTAGTAAAAGTTAAATATAATACAGTAAACATATTTGAAAGGCTGAAGACAGAGAGGAAAGTAAGGAACCACCAATTCCAAATGGTTAAAGTGCATCTAATTCAGTCCTAGAACCAGGCTGTAAATCCAGCAAGCATACTTGGCAAAAGGCTTGCAAACATCGAACAGCTGCTTCCACAAGTGAAGTTGTATAATATCATCTTGTGCATGAAAAGAGAGAGAGAGAGCTTCTGAATATTTGTATTCCACTGAATGGCATTGCTGTGTGCAGTAAGCTGACGGATATAAACAGAAAGAGGTGCAAACTGAAATAGGTTGGATGCCTCTGATGATGCAGATATGCAGAGGACTCAGCCTCCTTGGCACTTCAGAGGCCAAACCAGAATGCACTTTTGTATCTAATTTACAATGCCAGCCAGTTAAGAATGTGTACCTTGTCTTTTGAGTCCTCTGCCCAGAGCACTACTAGTCACATTAACTATTTTGCCATGTGCAACTCTCTCTTCCTTGAGCCTACTTTTCAAAGGTATAGAATTGTAAAATTTCTAAAGACAACTGAAAGAATCATGGGTCCAGTCCAGTTTTTGATCTGGGCTTTGTGTCAATTCCTGATGCTGTATAGTACACACCACTTACATGATAGTGTCCTACATAAAGGAAAACATTTTAAGGTCCTGGCATTTATATTACTGTGCTGCACTGTCTTAAAAACTGAGTTTTAGCTTCTCCTGCATAACGATGCTGCTTGTAACTTATCAAACTGCCTCACATCCAATTCATTTACTATTTACAAAGTCTGAGGTTTTTTAAAAAAGTATTATATGAAAGTCTTAATCTCAAATCAAATCAGTATAAAAAGATGTGTGAAACAGCTGCCTAAAGTTCATTCATAAAATCATCAACAGTCCAGGAATTACCTTTCTTATTTAGGCATATAAGTAAGAAATCAGTGGAACAGGCATCTTACATACACTGATGGCTAGTTACATGAGCAGACGGTCATCACATTTTCATGTTATAAGGGGTCAGTAAATAATATTTTTCCTATGGAATCCAATTTAATAAAAGTACATGCTTGGTATTAACTAGTGAAACGTACAAAAAATTGTTTCTGACATTGTTGTCAAAGTTCATATACTAAAATTGAGTGTATCCACATTTCTTTTTAACGGAACAACTAATTACAGGACAGAGTAATCTTATGATTCAACTTTTCCATAAGTTCCTTCAGGAGGCCTGTAATACTTGGGGAAAGCCTTCAGCTGCAGGGAATTAAATGCATACTTGCGACATCCAACATTCTTCATTGTATTTTCTCTTCGACAACCCTCACTGGGAAAGAGAGACAAGCACAAAAAATGACAGCAGTAAAAACAAAAACAAAATGAACAATTATTTTAGACAATAATGAGGTGAACTAGTTAGTTCATAGCATTGAAATACTTGAACAGGTGCTTGAATAATTTGCCATTGCAAATTTAAAAGCAGTGGATCACTAAACAGACCAGCTATGAGGCACGTGAAATAGAAACATGCAGTGTCTAGTTGCTAAACTTACAATTCTAAAAAGCAATAGTGTAACTAGTTGCAATGCAACTGATCTCTGCAATGTTCCGAAGTACTTCATGGCACATATGCTGTGCAGTAATAAATGCTTTTCAAAAACAACTATTTCCTGCATATCAGTTTAGCAAGGGCTTTGCTCAAGGTTACCATGACTAGATAATTTGCTATGCACAGTAGGAGCGGTTGGGGGAGAGGAACTTAACCAACTAATACTAATACAATCACAATCCTTAAAAGTTTAGTACTGTTTAATTGCTTGAAAAAAAAATTCATGTACAGCCACCAACCATATGCTAGAAAGCCATCAATATTTAGGAATGCAGCCTTCCCTCATATTTACCTACTGCAGGTTTAACCTAGGAAATTACCTATTGCAGGTTAACCTAAGAAATCTATAGTGGGCTGTGGGCTTGTGCATTCCCTTCCATTTCACCATTATTTAATGTTATGTATGCACTTGTGCTAACCAAATTTCTTCTCACCTAGGATTGGAAACCATCTGCAAACTGTAGTTATAATGGGAGTCCAGCTTAGCACATAACAATAAACCATGGTAAAAGGGAGAAGTGGGGATTTGCATGTGAAATTGTAGGAGACGATGGGGTCAATAATTCTGCTGACCTGCTCCTTAGCTATGGTTTAAAGTGGCAGAATAAAATCTATACTGGGCTGTTGGGGAACAGTCCTCTTTTGGTGTGATAATCATTGCTACAATAGGCTATCTTAACATTTACACTCGGGTTTTGAACTCTATTGCATTTCAATACAATATTTCTGAAATCTATTTAAAAGGCCATTATTTTTCATGAAACTGAAAGTGCTGAAAAATAGCTATGTAAGGAAGCACATCATTTTGGTACACATGAATTAACTTAGACCATCAAAAGAGAACTTTCTTTGGTTCCTTTGAATATAGAAGATAACAATGGAAAATGAAAATGGTTTCATGCTAGAGCATAAGTGTTAAACAAGGCACACAAACATAGGACTGATATATAATTATATTTTAAACAATTAAGGACAGCAACATTTAATATGCCCCTTGTTAAACTACAGCAGCATTGTTTCCAAGGTGGTGAGATTTTGAATTATAATAATTTATTCCACTATCAACATAAGGCAAGACCCAGACAAACAAGCTCTTTTGAAGTTCTGTTGATTTCAGTGGGCATATTAACAGCTGTTTAACTTTCATACTGAAATCTACTCTATGGATTGTGCACACCTTGATATGAAACTGGGATTAACTGATTTCATTAACTCAATTGTCATTGTATAATACACATTTTTATATGGCTTAATTTCACAAGTAAATGATTTTATTGTCCTTCCTCTAAAACAATGCATTGGGACTCTGAAGTACTTATTTTATCTGTAAAGGTAAAGGGACCCCTGACCATTAGGTCCAGTTGCAGACGACTCTGGGGTTGTGGTGCTCATCTCGCTTTACTGGCCGAGGGAGCCGGTGTACAGCTTCCGGGTCATGTGGCCAGCATGACTAAGCTGCTTCTGGCAAACCAGAGCAGCACACCGAAATGCCGTTTACCTTCCCGCCAGAGCGGTACCTATTTATCTACTTGCACTGTGTGCTTTCGAACTGCTAGGCTGGCAGGAGCAGGGACAAAGCAATGGGAGCTCACCCCGTTGTGGGTATTTGAACCGCCGACCTTCCGATCGGCAAGCCCTAGGCTCTGTGGTTTAACCCACAGCGTCACACTATCTGTAGTGACTTTAATTTATACTTGAGTGTCACTTGGATTCATTTAAAAGCACAAAAGTATTCTAGGGTGTTAAACTGGTGGCAACAATTTGCACACATTTTGATTTAGCAGAGGGAGGGTATGTATAGATAGTCTGATTTTGTGCACCCAGCTTACTCTGTGTACACTGATTGAGGATGTGTTTACTATCTGAAACTCATTTGGTACCATCCTGAGCTCTTGTGGATTCACAAAGCTCTGCATATTTAAGAGCTACCCCATTATCTTCAGTGCTGCAGAAGGAGAAGGCAGGATCGTTAAGTCTTACAAATATTGACTAGCCCACCCCTGCCTATGTTAATCATTTGTGGCACACTGACAGCCTACAAGAAAAAACAGTAAAACTGCTTCCTTGCCTGGCTGTAGTCAGCCTAACAACTGGCTACTTACCAAGAAATGTGTGTGTGTGTGTGTTTTGAAATTGTGGCTTCTGGGAAACATGACCCAGATAGACATTTTTGACCCTATGCGTGTTTTTTTTATTCTTGTTTGAGAGGCAAGACTCAATGCATGCAATGACAAGTTACAATGTATGTATGAAGCATTCCTCTGACAAGAAAGGCTTTAATGCTGCCATGCAGTGTGCTTACATTTCAGGGGGGTGGGGCAGATAATTATCTTGCAATGCATTCCTCACAAGACCTGTTGTTATATTGCCTGAGTAGTGTGGCTGCTGCTTCTGAGCAGATGAAGCCTGCAACTGTAGAAACATTCTACAGTAATGTCTGTATAAAGCAGTCTCATGCATCAGGAGTATTTCCCACACCAACATCACTGGGTTGCATCCAATTTTCATCCTCCTCAGACCAGATCCACTGAAATTAGTAGATATGTCTACTTTAGGTCCACTAATTTCAACAGGTCTGCTTTGAGTACATAAGAAGTGATTTTGATGTAGTGTGAAATAATGATGCCTGTTTACCCCAAGTCACATGACTGCTTCCTACAAATGTTACTGGAGCCAGGACAGGATTGAGCTACAGGAGCAGTAGCTCTCATGCTACTCTGGTAACATACAAACAGTCCATAATCAAGGCTACATCTGCTTCTTATACTAGTTGTCAAAATAAATGCAATCGAGACAACATCTTTGTACCATTGGGACATAGCACAATAGAACATGACAGTTAGAATTTGTCTCTAAGCCTACCTAACACCTTTTAAAATCTCAAATTTACAATGGCAGTCACATGCCTGTGGAACGGACTGCCACTAGGGCAGTGGGGTTTCATCTTCCTAATGATCCCATGCACCCCCCAAATCTGCTCTAGAGGTTCATAGACCTTCTGAAGCAGAATTGGGGAGGGAATGGCGAGTGGAAGAGAAGGGGAATTCCGTTTGCGCAATGTTGGCTGTTGCCTTATACTTAAATTAATCCACAAAATTATAACTTTAATATATTTATACAAGCTTTCTGAATGCTGATATGTGCATATTTGAACAATTAAATGTCATAACTGTAGCAGTTAAGCATAATTCTCAGTTGTCCACTAAAGTATTACAGTAATTTTCTGGGAACAGTTACTCAATTATGTTAGCATCTTTTAACTATTTTAAGTTTATTTCATCTCTTCTAACTAAAACGTTAACCATTAGCTGAAATATCTCATTAGTGCATCTTTTATGGCAATATTTAATGTCAGGATTAATTTACATATGATCGCATTCACATATACTATAAAAATATTTTCTCGGAGATTTAAATAGAATTACAGATTATTTGTAAGCTATTCTTTGCTACCCACTCTTCCCTTTTTGATACATTAAAAAAGTAGATATAGAAATAAACTGAAAGTACGGTATATTGCATGCAGTACACTGCAGTTCAAGTTGGTTATTTTTTTAAAGGTGGTATAATTTGCTGCAACAGATTTAACTTTGAGGGGGGGAAACAAGTACATGATTCTAAGCATGGATCGCTATAATTATTTAGAGCAGCCTTCACCAAGCTGTTGCCCTCTCCAGATGTTTTGGACTACAACTTCCATCAGCCCCCAACCAGCACAACCATGCTGGCAGGGGATGGTGAAACTGTAGTCCCAAAACATCTGGAGGGCACCAAGTTGGCAAAGGCTGCTTTAGAGGCTATGCCTAGAAATCAAAGTAGTAAGGTGCTGAGCATATTTGTTTAGCTAAACCTGTTACAAACCATCACTTTGTTTCTTCGCATATCACATAAATATGAAACGCAAGATTGACACACTTTAAGAATATACAAAAAAGATACAAATTCTTTTCTCTGGAATACAAGTTCCTTTCTCTGGAATACATGGAACATGTGAAACAAAACTGTGTGTATCTACAGAGAGAGAAAGTAAAGAGACTCCGGATTTGGATGCCTGAAAAATATTTGGTAAGAGAAACTAATCTTCAGGTTGGGTAAAATACCGAGGTAACAGGGCCGCTGTCAGACTATGTTACAAGCACTGAAAGCGTTAACAGTTTAAACGTTCGATACAATTCCTTTTCATAAAATAATCTGATGTGTATTTACAAGTTTAGTACAATAGAAACACAAAATTGTAAGGCATAATAATAATTATTATTCTTGGCAGACGATGCTATGAGACATTCTTTGACAAATAGGTACCAGGTGGCAATAAATATTCTGGCACTTCATTGAAATTTTTGCTTCTGTTTGCTTTTAAACTCATCTTCACTTGCAACGTAATTTAGCCACCAAGTAGGCAATGCTCAGAAATAGCCACACAATCAGTAAATTGGGGCTTAGAGCTAGTAAAGGAATAGAGTAGAGAAGATTGGGGTCTAGCCTGAAATCCCGGATGGGCACCAGGCCACACAAGTTCTTCTGCGTGACTACCTCCCGTGTTCCAATACTGTGAAAAGGAAGAAGTTCGGGGAGAAAGGAAAGTAAAGAAAGAAACACACACAGACATGCAATGGTCGTACCAAAAGGAAATAAAAGTGGCAAAATAAAACAGAATCAAATCAAGAAGAGGAGAAAAAGAAACATCAAAGAAGCCACAACAGAAAATAGAACGTGTTAGGTTAAAGAATAGGGAGGTGTGCCAATTTTAAATCATAATAATAATAATAAAAGGCACAATTACAGAATAAAGGAGAGAGAAAGAGAATAAAAAGAGAAAATAAGAAAGAATACTGTAATCTACTGAAAATAAATACATGTAGGTTGAACAAGAATGGTTTTCCATGTTCATTTTCTCATTTGGCCAAGCAATGTTTCCATGCTGCTCTGCCATGCTTCCACATGCTGCAAAGGAAGGGAGCTCTGAAAAGCAAAACTGAACATGAATAACCATTATAGCATTTGACCCTTTCAAAAATTCTTCAATGTGAGTTGTACCATATTAGTTCAATAACCTAGCTATTAAAGGTATCAGTGTTAAAAATTACTTAGCTCCAAAGTAGGTTAGTTAAAAAAATGATTTTTAAAAAGTCATCAAACAAACAAAAATCCACCATAATGAGCCAGGCAAATTGGCCTCCTACTCAGTGAACAACACCAGCGCAAGGCTGGTTCAGGGAAGGTGGCATAAGCAGCACCCCACCCCGATGCACCCCGGACAATCACCCTGGAAAGCCCCCTCATGCTATGCCCCTGACTACCTCTGTCCAATTTCTGAGGATTCCTCCTTCCACCTCAGTCCCCTGCACCACAGCATACCAACCCTTATGTGAAGCTCTTCATGGGGCTCTTGAAGTAAGGATGGGAGTGGGGTGATAACCTTCCAATTTACACCCTTCTCCCAGCATTTCTCTGGGTCCAGCCCTAATGTTGTTGTTTTCCTAAATGTTAAATGCACTTAACATAAACGGCATGGCTTTTCTCTCCAAAACCAGAATTGGGTAAACAATCAGGTGCATTAAATGAGACTTTAAAATGATGAACAATGCCTATTGTACCCACTTTTATTAAAAATGTCCAGATCTATTAAAAATGTAGTTAGTATTATCAGAAGGACACCATTTAAATATTATGAATGAGGCTGGGAATGCATTTGAGCATATATATTTCTATCTCTTTCTCTCTTATATATGTTAATGTTTTCTTAACCAAGATGCTGGTTTAATCATAGCCCAGGTTTAAGGTGATTCCCCTTTATGGAATCATATGTTTTACATAAAAGACTCCATGGCAAATTCAGAAAGCAATATTGCTGAAGTAAAAAGGTAACATAGAAAGTAGACCATTGAAGATTTAGAAAGGATCAAATAGCAAAAACATACAGAAAGGATAAGAGAATTGAACACTTTTGAGAATTTGGTGAGAAGACACACAGTACAGTACATTCAGCGAAAGTGAATGTTGAGAACAGGACTCCACGGTAGTGCTGAAAACACCAATAAAGACTAAAACTGGATTTCTTATCCTTTCTTTTTTGGTATGTAAAATTGGAGCTTTCGAGTAGTGCTTGAAACAATGTATTGAACAGTAAACAGATTCCTTACATTTAAAAAACAAGAGAATTTCCAACTATGTCTGCAGCTTCAGAAAACAGGAGTTAAACTGATATGACCACAGAACACTGACAGATTGTGATGGGTTCTGATTGCTGCATCATGAAACATTCAAAATGACAATTTGCTGAAGAAGCAAACTGTATTGCTTGAGGAATAAGCATAGCAAAACAATGCAACCTGCAGATGTGTATCCTTCACAGAACAGGTAAACCATACAGATCACCTCTAAGTAAAAATGGCAAGACGACAACTGAGGCAATCCTACAATTACAAAGCTTTCAAATTGGTAGAGCAGAAAAGACTGCACCCTGTGCAATACTTTCTTTACATCTCAGTTATTCAATAAACTGCTGAAAACTATACAAAGTATTTTCCTCTTTTAGGAGATTTTTTAAAATATACACATACAAATATGACAGCTCTCTTTATATCAAAAAATACTGAGTGAGGTCCAAAGTACTTCAGGAAACTGTAGGCTGTGCAATTTATCTTTCTTGATAGTTATATTTGTTATATAACTATCCCCATCAAAGATGGTTGAAAACCACCCATCTGCAGTTTACATGGCTCCAGGGTTAAGAACAAGAGGCCAGCGAGCAGACGGTCCTTACCTTCTCATGCATTCCAGGGCTTGTGTGAAGACCTGTGGAGCCATTCCATGTTCATGCTGCAATATTAGACACTGCTCTAGAGTCACAGACATGGCAGTTCTATCCTTGGCACTTTTACAGCTTGTAAACCGAACACCATTGAGTCTGCGGCAAATCTAGAAAAGGACACTATCTATTAGCTTCATTGTAATGCTTCAGTGTAATGTAATATCCCCACATTTGGGAGCAATAAGGGGACCCAAGGCTGGGAAAGGTTGCCTTTAGACGGTGAAGGGGACCATGTAGCCCTCCAGTTATTATTGGGCTAAAACTCCCATTAGCCTCAGCCACCATGGGCATTGGTCAAGGATGACCAATTCACTATACACCTTTAGGTGCCAGGCAAAAATGTTCCTCTTCAATCAAGCCTTTGGCTGATTGACATTCAATGCCCTTGTAAAATGTGTTGGTGGAATTATTAAATTGTTTTTATTTTGATAGTGTATTTCATGTTTTTATGTTGTGATTTTATCCTGTCAGCTGCCGTGAGACAAATTTTAATAATAATAATGAAGAAACACTAGTCCAGCAACTTCGAAAGAATCACAGATACCCCATTTCAGCATTAGGTGGGCTATATACCAGCAGGTGAAGAGAAAACAAAGTGGCATTTACTACTATCTCAGTGCTGTAAATGAATTTTGGAGGTTGTCCACCTCTGCTCATTTTGCCTGGATGTTTCTGTCCTCTTATCCTACTGCAATGGCACACTGACAAATAAATATCACATAGCAAACATGGTGGTACACAGGAGATTCTGCCAGTAGGCATGGGTTTTCATGGCCATGCACCCTGGGAAGGAAAGCGATCAGCCTTTGCAAGGACAATGGACTTAGTAAGGCTACAAACCATCCCATCCTCCAAATGAGCAACATGTAACTCCCTTCCCCCTTCAACATCCTTGGAGACCTGACCCATCTTCCTGGACAAGCCACCAACCTTACTCCATGCTGCACAGCAAGCCAGCAGTAGCTCATAAGGGGTGGGCAGAGGCAGTGGTGTCATTCTGGCAGGGCAGGGCAGTAAAATGGTAAACATGGTGACCTGCACAAACATCGCATATCCATCAAATGTTTGTAGAATAAGAATAATAAATACCTCAGCAGCTTGCCAAAGAATATCAACATTCTTATTTTTCCTTGCATGTACATTCTGTCCAAGAAACCGTAACAGTTCAGGCAGGCACGTTTGACTACGAGATCGAGGTAGACCTTAAATGAAATAAAGAAAGTGTCAGCATTCCCCATTCTCTGTGGTCAGACATGAGAGAAAGGTTTATCAGCACATGCAGATTTATTCAGGCTGAACTATACATTTGATCCCTTTCTCCTATTTTTGTGCAGTACCTTAGAAATTTTGTAGAAATGAGCACCCTGAGCTAAATTTGTGTCTGAACAGTGGGGTCACATGGCATTTTGTACCCCAGGAATTTAGAATCTGTATACTAATCTGGGAAACTAGATCAAGAAACTGTCCACATGTCACATATTAAAAATTGTCATTTGTTTCGGTTAGGGCTATACTATGTGATCAGCTAAAAAATCTGTTGAATTAACTAAAAAGCACCCCTAATTAATCAGTCAGCAGATTTTTTTTCAAAACCAGATTTTTAATGCAAGTACTTAGGAAAACCGCAAACAGCAAGCACCTTTTATAAGTTGCCTGCCACAATGCATGTTGTAAGTATGCCTCTTGGTTCAGAAGTATTGTTTCACCCGCATGCAAATTTATATTGAAAGACTAAGCTTCATATGATAAGTGATCACCATTTCCTTAGAAAGCAATCCTATAGACCCTGGAAGAGTTTCAGGATAGAGCAGATCTGTCTCTCCTTGAGTAGAGAGGGAGGGTCACAGGCAGAGAAGATCATCTGCCCTTGCAAGTCTCTCCATTGTGGATCAATGGGAAGGGGTGGGGGAAAAGACACCAAGCTGACAAGGAAGAAAAACACCAGAAAGAGCCACTCTACCATCTTCTGTGCTGCTGGCACAAGCCCAGTAAGGCTTTGGCTCTGGCAGTTTCTCCTGGAATTTACACTTCCCAGTCCATCTGCCCTTCTCCCTTTGGAATGGTCTATTAATCAGGTTCCTTGAAACTTATGAAGACCATATGGATGCCTTTTTAAAGGATTAGACAAATTCATGGAGGATATAAGACTATCAGTGGCTAGTAGCTATGATGGTTCTGCTCTGCAGTCAGAGGCAGTATACTGCTGAATACCAATTGCCAGAATTGACAGGAGGGGAGAGTGCTCTTGTGCTCAGGTCCTCCTTGTGGGTTTTCCACAGGCATCTGGTTGGCCACCATGAGAACAAGATGCTGGACTAGCTGGGCCACTGGCCGGATCCAGCAGCCTCTTTTGGAGGAGTAGCCAAGAGGGAATGGGGCCTTTGGGCCAAAAAACAGATCCACACCCCTTTGGTTCTATTTTAAACAGCAACTATATTCCTTTGCTATAACTAACTCAATGGTAGAATCTAGAAAACATACCTGTACTTGGTCCTGCTAATAACAATTCAACCTCAGTTGTCTCAGCTTCTTCTCTTAATTGGCTCTTGGGACATGACCTCACTTGAATATATTGAAAAACCATCTCATTTCACTCTTATCTGCTCTTTCATTGCAAAACATAACTATATTATTCTCTATTAAGGTGCTCCCAGGTGGACCTTTATGGTGGAACCAATACCACTTGTGCACACAAGTTCTTCACACACCCCATATTACATCATCGTAAACAAAATGCCAGTGTCATATTTTTATACAGTTAATCATAATTTCCTCTTACTGTGGAAGAACCCTTAAATAAAAATATCAATTACGCATTCACTATCACTGGTCATGTGAAAGTTTGTTAGTACTTTCTTTGGGTGGATGATTTGTAACGTGCATCAGTGGGTACTCCCTCTTGCCACACCCCTACTCCCATTTGCTCCTCAGCTGGACCTATTTTGTTTCTGGCAGTTCTGGCAGGAGGCCTGTTTCCACTGATTACTACATGCTGAAGGCATGTAGGAATTTCAACAACCTAGGTGGGTAGAGCTAGCATCTCAATATGTGTAGCTGATCACCTAGGAGACACCTACGTACATCATGACTTCTTTAAAAATAATAATAATATGGATGTTTTCCACAAGATCTCTATCAGAATTTCAGTACAGCTAAATAGCTATTTTGCACAAAACCTCTGTATTGGGGTTTTTTTTTTGTAGGGAAATAGGTGTTGCCCCCCACAAAGTCACAAGCCACTATCTTGCTCATTGTGAATCATGGTAACTAGGGCCTGGTACTGATGGCTCAATCCTCCTTTACTGTGCTTGCCGCACACATATCTTGACTATTATATAATATTCCCCCATTTAATTTTGGTCCCCCCCCTTTCTTTTCAAATTTGAATGTCCAATTGAATCTTATTAATTACCAATATGTGATTGCTCTCCATGATATAATTTAAGTTCAGGGACAGAAAAATTCTAAATTCTCTTACGGGTTTATCAGACGATGACTGCCAAATTGCTTCTGTATACTCACATTTTAAACAGAATCTTATAACTCAGTTTTCATCATGCTAATTTTATACTCCAGTACTTCTACTTTATTATATATATTTATATATATATATATATATATATATATATATATATATATGAGAGATCGTTCTGTTGAGCAAATTGGTTCTGTTATACTAGGCATTATATTATCTGTGCAGATTGCGTTGCGTCCGCTTCATGTTGCATCTTTTTGCGTTACGTCCTGCTGCAACCCGGAAGTATACCGGAACGGGTTACTTCTGGGTTTTGCCGCATGTGCAGAAGCACTAAATTGCTCCACGCACTTGCGCAGACACAGCACTTCGAGTTGTGGGCATTTCGCGTTATGAACAGGCCTCTGGAACGGATCCCGTCCGTAACACGAGGTACCACTGTACTACTGCCAGGCTAAAAATGAAGATGACAAAAAGTGTTAAAGATAAAAGGCCTAACTGTCTCTCTTCAAAAGTATATCTATATAAAAATGTCCTTTTATTTACATATTTATTTATTTATTTAGCCTTTGCATCTTTATGGGAAAGTCATGATCTAATGGCCAAATTTATCTCCAATATAATTTCCTCCAAACTGTGTCACTTTGTCAGATACTTTTGAGAATCTAAAAAGGACAACTGCTTTCATTGGAGCGGGGAGGGCTGATTTTACATTCCCCATAGATCAGTGAGTCACCAGGGAGAGGCTGTTGAGAGGAAAGCAGCGGGTGGCAGTTGTGTGAGAGTTTGCACTCCTTGTCACCAAGTTCCTTTTGCTCTTAAAATCATCTCCTGCCCCAACCCTTCATTTTATCTATGATTGGTTTATGGATTACTACAGTGAGTGACTGTGGCCGTTGTTTAACTTAAATTTAAGCATATTAGATATGAATTTCTTAGGCACACTTACAGTCTTCAGGCAAAACTTCTTTGAACTGCTCGAAGTAGGAATTCAACCGCACTAAGCTTTCCATGTTAATCACTTCTTGTAAAGAGGTGTCTCCAAACCTTTAAAAATCAAAGAAGCCACCTTAGCACAAATAAGGTTTTTCTCTCTCATTCACACACATCCTTTCCAAACAAAGAAAGCTAGGAGAACAGCTTCAAGATTTAAGGCTGAAAATGTTATTGTAAGACTCACCTTAAACATTTGACAGACAGTGTGTAAACTACAAATGATCACTCAAATTTAGGTACTAATGAAGAGGGGTGATAGGACTAAATTATCAAGGGAACAGCTGATCAACTTAACAACTTACAGCTACTTTTGCATAAACTAGGCATGTCCAGAGTCCATTTTGGGGGCCTAATTCAGCCTAATTTGGCCCTCACGCATGTTCAGATCATCAAATCTGGCCCTCTTTGAAAAAAGTTTGGGCACCCCTGGACAGAGCCAAAGACCAAGGCTTGTCTCAAGCAAACCATAGTTAACAATAACCACAGTGTGCCAGTTCTGGCGATATGGCATGCTGTGCTTCAGGGAAGCTTTCAAACTCCTTTCAGCTGCGCTGGAGAAGTGAAGATGGGAGGACCATGCAAACTTGAGATTTTTTATGGCTCATTTACATCACACTAAACCATCCCAAAAACTTACATTCTAAGGGCCATCAAAGCAACTGCATTGGCACAATAGTTAAGGCAATTTAAATATGACAAGCATTGGATGCTATTGCAGCAAAGTAACCCATGAGAACAGGACTCTGATTAAGTCAAAAGGTAGTAACAGACCTTACACATTATACAGCAGATGATATATAAAAACATAATACAACATGTATTGTGTTTTTATATATGTGCTGGAAGCTGCCCAGGGTGGCTGGGGAAACCCAGCCAGATGAGCGGGGCATAAATAATAAAATTGTTGTTGTTGTTACTGTGAAAGTGAACAACCACCTGAGCAACTGAAATAAGCCAATGTTTTAAACTCGGTGTCGCCCAACCTATTCCTGAGCCAATATTTGGATAACCAAGCTGTAGGGAACTGGATTTTACTAGTAAATTAACTTAATATAGTCCCAGGAGGACTGTTGATTTAATCTAACTTTGGCTAAGTGTGATATGTTTTAAAAATAGAATATATATACTTCTCTGCTAAGGTTTGTTGTTCATTTATCCCCACATTGAAGAGAACGGGCTGAACTCTCAGTAACATGCCACTCTGAATTTCACGGGGCAGTGCATCAAACAAGGTGCTTGGCAGCGGAATTCTCACATTGAACCCATCCCTAAATCAGGGCAAGAAAAAATGAAGTTAAACAAGCAATGCAAATCATAAAGCATTTAAAAAGAACATCCTTTTGAGGCTGAGGAATGTGGTCTTCACAGGAACTTGCAAGTCTACTCAGAAATCATTATTATTATTTATTTATTTATTATTATTATTATTATTATTATTATTATTATTATTATTATTATTATTATTATTAGATTTCCCTATACCCGGTGGTCTCAGGGCAGTTCTGTATCTACTGTATGTTCAATTTGTCTTTTCTTGCCCTGCCAAACAGCTTTTTGTAAAGGCTGTTACTGTATTTCTTTCAGCACTCAATAATTAATACACCTCAGGGAAAGTAAATGGGTTTTCAGGGTGCCTCACGGAAAATTAAAGACTTGGTACAACTCCGTGTGACAACTGAATTTATGATTGGTAATTCTTAACATGTAGGTGAGGAGTAAACTCAAATGGGCTCAGCTGGTCTCCTCATAATGTTCTCTGTTATACCATCAGTGAAACCCATCTTCCGTCAGTCCTGTTTCTAGAATAAGTGGATTTAGCTCAAAGAAGAAAAGCTTCAACTTATTCTGTGGATGCTGTGATTTCTGTACTCCCCCGTGGACTCCCCTAAAGAAAGATTGGTTGGAACATAGGAAGTTGTCTTATACCACATCAGGCCATTGCTCAGTACTGTTGATGCTGATTGGTGGCAGCTCTCCAAGGCTTAAGGCAACATTCCTAGCCCTACCTGGTGATGATGAGGATTGAACCTGGGACATTCTGCATGTAAAGCAAATGTTCCAACCACTGAGCTCTGGCCTACCCCTAAGCCACAGCTGATATTAAATCTCTACAAGCACCATCCTTTAGACAGGTTCTGAACTTTAATTACAAGTCCAAGAGTAAAGTATGCATATCAGGCCATAACGGTGAAGGAAAATCTTTATATAGATGTGAACTGTACTGAGCTGAAGACAGAATTCAAATAGTTAGGTGCAAAGCTAACTAGATTCCCCACCCCAACATTTCCTGAATATAGATGGATGAGGGAGCAGAATCACAAACACAGGCTCTGCTCCTGATCTGTGTGCTCTGATCTGTTCCTGCTCAAACAACTGTATGTGCATTGGGTTCTCTTCATGTGATCAGGAACCCTAAAAGCAGGGATTCTGATAGTATTTAGAGCAGAGCTTTCCAAACTGTGTGTCTTCAGTGTGTAGGTATGCCATGCGAGTTAGTTTAACCTCTGTTTGTTTGCTACTAAAACTGAATTACCGTATTTTTTGCACCATAACACTCACTTTTTTCCTCCTAGAAAGTAAGGGGAAATGTTTGTGCGTGTTATGGAGGGAATGCCTACGGGTGGCATGCCTACGGATTTTCCTCCTCTAAAAACTACGTGCGTGTTATGGTCGGGTGCGTGTTATAGAGCGAAAAATACGGTACCTTGTTGCCAATTTGTGCATGTCTAAAAAGTGTGTCACCAACATGAAATGTCTGGAAAGCTCTGATTTAGAGGGAAATAATAATAGTTGACTTTTGTATAGCACTTTCAAATGTTCAAAGCGCTTTACCTGCATTATCCAGCTGTAATCCTAACAACCACCCTGTAAGGTAAGTTATGTATAGCTATACACACAGGGCCTCTATGCCTACCTTTAAAAAAAGAGAAAAGTATATGCATAGAACAAGAGTGGGACTTGCTCCCGCCAACTTTCCCCATAGTTATTCTATATTGATTAGTCACCCAAAGAAGGCTAATATCTTCCACTTTCAGGGAATGGAATAGAAACGAAACGATTTTTTTAGACCACATCTGCAGTATTTTGAGTGAAAAGAGAAGACCAATCACAAAGGAAAGAACAAAATAATTGCATTCTGGAGTAGGAAATGGCCACTTCATATTCTTATGAATATGAACGTTCTGTGCCCATGTTGAAAAACTTGACTTTTCTCCTCAAAATAATATTAAGCAGGTCAGTTTTGTGTCACACTTTGTATATCTTGTTAACAAATATATGGGTTAAACACCACACCAAAGATCATCTCAGAGATATTTTTTTTAAAAATAATGGAAATATAGCCTAATTTAGTTAAGCAGGTCAAGGTTAAAGGTTTAGGGCCATTCCATAAAACCAGCTCAAAACGTATTTCTGTACTGGATCACTATGCATTTGCCCAGGTCTTTACTTTTCTCTGTGCCATTCAAGTGTCCTAGCTGAAGCAAAACTTGCTTTCACTTCTCTTTCCCCATTCCCCTGCCCTTTATCTTTACCGATTTCCTGTAATGACTGGTAGCATGTCAGCAGATGCATTTGATGTGGCCTGAGTTACTTTAAACGTTACATTCCTCAAGTCCATTATCCCAACACTCATATCCTCTAGCATTGCCAGCTCTTCACCTAAACAAAGAAAAGATGAATGGGATTATAAGTAGTCATACTTTAAATATATATAAAAAAGCTATTGCCAACTGACTTGAATTCAGACACCCTAGTATTAAAAAGAAAATGTGTTGTGTAACATATGTGATTTCCCGATTTTACACAACCCCGCATAAAATGACTCTTGTTACACTCCTGAATCCTCTCGACCTCAGCTGGGTTGCAAAAATTAATACACTTTAATTACAGGTTGAAAATTTGAAAATTTGAGATCTTAACATTCTGATGCTAGCCACCTTTATTCATTCTAGTAATCTTAATTGGTTTCAATTGAACTTGATACTTTGTACCTTATTTTTTACCAGTCACTGGGCCCATTTGTGCAATGACTTCCCATCTGATTCAACAGTAATCTCATTTAGGCATCTAATATAAGTTCAATAGTTCTCTGAAGCTTTTGCAATACTATTGCAATAACTGTTTAACGTGTTTTTACCTGGACTTGTAGATGCCAATGAATTTATTATTTCACTGTATTTTTAGTGATTTTTTTTGTTATGAATCCCCTGATATTTTTATGAAAAGGGGTATAAAAAATACTTTAAATAAATAAAATTTAACAACTCTATAAACAACAGCCTTTATAACTTGGGAATTGTAGAGAAAAGCAATTTGGGAGAATACTCATTTGAATTTTTGCAAAAAATATATATAGTTTGGACAATATGCTCAAGAACACCCCCCAAATGTGTGTGTGTGTGTGTGTGTTTTGCTTTAGTTCTGTGTTCAAAGTATTACAAATAGTTATTTTCAATGTGCCCTTGTGAATCTGGTGTACTCTTCAACCTTAATGTCTAAACTCCTTTTAAAGGGGGGGGGGCAGAGGGAAGATTGTAACAAGTAAAACTTAGTTGTACTTTTAAGGAAGGACACAATCATAAGCATGCCCAGCAGTGTTTCTTTTTAAACTTGAAGAATAGGCAACCTTTTTGAAAATTTCCACCATTTCAAAACTGATTTCTGATGTGGTATAATCAATACCTACTATATATAGTTGCTTCATAAAAACCAAAAGCTGGTTGCTGGGTATTCTGTATTTCAACCAAGGTCATCACACATCTATTTTTTAGTTACACAATATTGTATGTACCAAATACCACATTACAACATAGTTTTGTTCTAAATTTCTTTTTGTTGCAGATCAACAAGAGATTTCTAACCCTCTGCATGCACCTTGCCAACACTCTGCACTGAATGAAGTTCAGTAAGTCGTAAAAGGATATGACATGCTTGCCCCAGCCAGTTTTTACCATAAGTGCTCAGAAGGCTTTCAAACTGTGCCAGCAGACCAATGGTGTAGAGCTGCCTCAGAAATCCATTATCATGCAGGCAGTTCCTCAGCTTGATAATGAAGCCACAGATAAGGGCTGTGAGCTGTGTAAGAGAATAGAGAAATGAAGTAACCGAAGACTTATGAAGAGACCTTCCAAAACCCTCGTGCCAGAGGTAGGACACCAGTGACCCACTCCCTAATTTTAAAGAAGGATCTGTATACCTAACTTCATTGGCTCCTTTTAATGTGCTTTAAATAATAAACTTTTGAGGATGGAATATAGACACTTCAGGAGTCCTATATTTATTTAGAAACAGAAGCTCTGCTTGGCAAGAAATTTCTCCCCCCACCCAGGTCAAAATGCCCATAGGATACTGAAATAAATAGATGTGTTTCTACCTTTTAAGCAGAGTACTAATAGAGTTATGTAATAATGCTATACCACATTGGAGACAGGGAGAACTAATGCTGGATGTACCAGCACTGCCACATCTGACCTAAATGCACCCCCCTTTTTTTACGATGCATCCCAGGTGAAGCACTGTTCCTATTTTAACTTTGTGAAGAAAACTTGAGGGGTTTTTAAAAAAAATATATGGTGTGCACGAACATGCAAAACAATGCACCAGTTTCCCTGCCATGCTCTCCCACCCCCACTAATGACCAATCCAGATAGCAATTGCTGCATATCGTGTTTGGCTTTTGTAAAAGTATAAAGGGACCCCTGACCATTAGGTCCAGTCACGGACAACTCTGGGGTTGCGGCGCTCATCTCGCTTTATTGGTTGAGGGAGCCGGCGTACAGCTTCCGGGTCATGTGGCCAGCATGACTAAGCCGCTTCTGACAAACCAGAGCAGTGCATGGAAACACCGTTTACCTTCCCACCAGAGCAGTACCTATTTATCTACTTGCACTGTGTGCTTTTGAACTGCTAGGTTGGCAGGAGCAGGGACCGAGCAACGGGAGCTCAACCCATTGCGGGGATTCAAACAGCCGACCTTCTGATCGGCAAGCCCTAGGCTCTGTGGTTTAGACCACCCGTGTCCCTTGTATAATGAGATTAAATGTCCTAATGAAGGTCAGATCCAGCTACCTGCCCCCCTGTATTAAAACATTCTCTAGTTCAAAAGGATCTAGGCCCAGGAGAGATTGCAGCCAAAGCTGCTGAAGTCGGTGTGGGGTGGGGGATTGTTCAGAAATGTGTAGTAATTCTTACTGCTTTCAAAGTTACTCTTCTATTTTTTAAAAAAAGGTATCCAAAGTCTAATGTATGAATTCTACTTTCTTGCTTACAGTTTGGCAAAAGACAACATCCCGTCGGTACTGAAGGCTCAAGCAAAGAGCTATTGTTGGGGCACTATCTTGCATCAAGAGAAAGACCATCGCTTTCTTTGCCTTGTCACTCATCATGGCTACGCAGTCTGTGAGTGTTGTCAGCAATGGGTAAAGGGCCTCACTCCATTCACCTGCAGTTTTCAAAAGGAAGGAGGAGGGAATTAATGGCAATATATAATTTTTAAACTAAAAATACTCCAAAAGAAACAGCTTTTAAGAAACATACTAACACAACTTAAAGGCCTGGTATGGATTTAAGGCTGCATATCTCTTAAGCCATGGTTGAGTGATTGGAAGTAGGCCCATGGCTCATGCATGCCTTTACTCTCCATTGTCCGAACTGGCTGTAGTGCAACATTACATCTATGCCAATGCTAACCAGGGTTAGATTTTTAACCACTTTGAAATCAGGATTTGAAACTGATTTGCAAAACCTGTTTAAAGCTAACCTTGGTAAGTCATGTGCCTATGTAATGCTACACCATGGGTAAGAGACAGTTGGTGGAATTTGCATCAAGGAAGAGTTAAACTTAGTTCTAGAGAATAGTTACATCCACACTGGGACAAAGTAGAAGAGTCTTATTGCCATAAATTGAACCCACTGGCCCTGTTAGAATGTAACAGTAAGCCATTGTCTGAAATAACCTATGGTTTATTATGCATGTGCAGCATTCTGGTACAAGCTGCTCTTCTCGAAGCAAGTACTCTCTGTTCCTTAACAGCCATTCAAATGAAGGGCAGTTGTGGAAAGTTGTTTTTAGAATACCATAAAGTACAGTGATACCTCAGGTTAAGTACTTAATTGATTCCAGAGCTGCTGCTGGAACACGATTTCTGTTCTCATCCTGAAGCAAAATCCATAACCTGATGTACTATTTCTGGGTTAGCGGAGTCTGTAACCTGAAGCTTATGTAACCTGAGGTACCACTGTACTGTGGTATCTTAAACCTGTGTCCCATCCTATAGATAGACAGACAGACAGACAGACAGACAGACAGACAGACAGACAGACACGGAAAGTTATTTGGGTCCTATGCCTCAGAACACAGCTGGATTCTTTTAACAGTAGGCAAGCTGCTCTTTTATGATAGTTTTTCCAAAATAATCTGGTACTCTAAATAAGATTATCTATGCAATGAAAAATAAAGGTTGTTCTATTGATGTATTTGTTCTGAAGTGCTTTTTATAGACATTTTTTTAAAAAGGAGCAATGGATGGTTTCTCTGGCACAGCCATTTTCAGGGTATAGAAATTACAAAACATTTCTAAATAGCCAAGCTAACTAGACAAAAACTCAATTATAGTAGGTATTCAGTTTATACTGTGGAAACAAATGGAAACTTAAAAAACAATCTGCACACAAACCTGAACACATTTTAATTCTTTTTATATAAAAAGAGAGAATTCTGGCCCCTACCCCCCCCACAAGCTCTGTAATATGCTATCAGGTGGCTCATGTCTCTTCTCTCAAGATCAGCCAGCATGGCACAAAGGATAATGTGTTGGGTTTGGATACCCAGGTTCAAATTCTGGCTTAATCTAGGGCAAGTCACATGCTTCCAGCCTCATCTGCTTCCCAGCATTATTTTAAAGGAAAGGGGGAAAACAAAACAAGCATTACTCAGCATTTTGTACCCACCCAGTAAAGAACCACAGAATATTAACATACACACAAACAAACAAACAAACAAACAAACAAACCCAAATTGAAGGTGGTTCAATGTAGCCTCTGACCAAATGGGTTAAAACCAGTTTTACCAGCACTCTGCAGACATACACAAAAGAGGCAACACCTGTTTTAAGTAGACAGTAGCAGCTACATATGACTGCCTTCCAGCATATTTTTAAAAATATCTTCCTGTCACATAATTACTGTGTGTTGAAATTTATTGGCAAGGAAGGCCAGTTTGCACCTACTAACCTAACAGCAAAAATACTTTTATTCACGTAGCAGTACCAAATTAGCATCAGCAAAAGTCATTTGTGTTAGATGCACAGACAACCTTTTTCTTCTGCAGTTTTCAGAAGCAAATACTGTGAATGGAGGGGAGAAAACACACACATACCTGGGCCAGACTCTTCAGGAGTGGGACTGCAATCTGCACAAAAATGGAGGTGCAACATGCATGATTAAGGGGAAGCAACACATTTTAAACATAGGCAACTGAAACGCTTAGTATAGAAGTTCTCAAACTTTTTTTCTGCAAAGTGGCACACCACAGACAGACTACCACTGATCACCTCTCCTCCTGATTGTGCCAGCATAAAATACTCCACAACCGCTTGTGCTTGGTACAACAAGCTGTTATAAATTATTTCTAGCACTGGAAACTAGGAGGAGACGTGAGCACGACAACAGGAGAAATATAGGTCTCTGTAGTCTGCTGGAAACAGCTGTATGTGAGCCACAGACAACACAGTTTGAGAACCACTAGCTTAATGACTTGCATTAAAAGCAGCTAAACAGAATAGCAGAACATTGGCAAGAGTTTTTGGGTGCATTAAGTAACCCTAATACACACATGTGGCATTTTTAGGTGTACACCTAAGATACTTTACATGTGCGCCTGAAACTGTAAAGTGTGAATATGACAAACTTGTTTGCAAATGCACGTATTTTTTAATAGACTAGCTCACCAAGGAATACAGACTAAGCACATCTCCTTCAGGATCATTCATATATTCAGTGACAAGTTTGAATTTGTGCCATACAATGTATGAAACAGAGGTTTCAAAATATCTAGGTCATATTTTTAGGAGCCAGAGTGCCCAAAATTAAGGCTGGATCCAATTCCCACTGAAATGAATGGAAGAGATGCTATCAACTAGAACTGGAAGATCATGTCTCACTTATTATTTTGCCAAGCACACAACAGGTCTGTATGAACAAATGTGAGTTTTATTCCGCCATTTCCTCCCACCAAAACCACAAGGTGCCTTTTAAGATCCCTCCCCATTTAAATTAGTTTGGGGCTTTGGAAAAGAAGAAAGGGAAGCTGCCTCTTGGGCATTCACTTTCAGCCATTCTCGAACCAAGCTAACTTTTTAAACAGCAGTTAGAGGAAAACTAATGAATGAAGGGATGCTACCAGAAACTGCATGTGTTGAAGTTGCACAAACATTATGTGTTTGAACTGTACCAAGCTGGTCCTGGGTGAATTGGGACGTGTTCTCTAAGGGCACTAATCTGAGAGCACTATTCTTCCATTTCCTCTCTTTGGCTCCTTGTATTTCTCCAAACCTATTTATAACATGGGTATAGGATTTACTCACATGACAACTAAATTTCTGAAACAAAAGCATCTCTTTTCTCAAGCATTATTGATCTCATACTTCTTCCATTCAAGTCAGAGGGCGATTCGCTGTAAACAACAGCTTTTTCCAATCTGCACTGGCTTTCTTTCAAATTATAATATGCTTCTCTCCATCTAATCACATGGCCAAAACTCAAATCAGAATAGGCTACGATCATTGCAAAAAATAATTTCCCTTATTTACTAATCTTTAAATTGGCTGACTACCTGTCTCATTTCACATTTCAAATATAAGTCGCTTCATAATTCTTCAGTCATTACATGTGCTTTCTTTTCTCTCTCTTTCTACTCTGATCCATTGTCATTCCCTAGCTCATTCTTCAGGCTGCATCTTTAAACTATAAGCCATTGCCAGGGACTAGGTTTGTTTTTAACTTGTATAGCGTCTAGCACATCAGGCACGCTATAAATAATAAAGTTAAAAACATCCTGTTTTCAACACGTTCCACATGAAGCCGTTCTAGCATCTCAGTATGCCTTTGACTGCAAATTAAACTACTTGGAATTGAAAACAGTGCACCTCTGTGCATGTAAACATAAAAGCAATGATGCACAGCTTGAGCTGAGCACAACGGCAAGCATTGAAACATGTTGATCCATAATTTCAATGGTTCTCAGTCAACACATTATCAGAAAACATTTGATGACTTGAGAGAGAATGTTTGCCACATACAAAAATTATACAGTACTGTGCTGTATAATAGATACTGACTGCATTGAGTGAACTCCGTTTCTTAATCACTCTGATGTGAAAGTTCTTTAGCAATTACTTGATTCAGACAATATATCTTCCCCACACATATTGTCACACAGCTTATTAAAAAAAGAAGTTTAAGATTTAAATTCAATCTGCAAACAGTTGAAAGGCATTGGTTTTCATGTTATCTAAGTTATTTCATAGGGATCAATACACTCAGTTCTTCATCCTTGCATCTTGCTAATTCTTAACAACATATGGAATGAATAACTAGAAACACAGAAAAGTTATAGGTTACGAAGCTTGACAAATCATACACTACTAGTTCTGCACGTAATAAGTTAAAAGAAAAAAAAATATTATTTCATGAGACAGCATTTTACTCTGTTAAAAAAATTGTACCTCAGAAATATTAATTATGAAATGACTGTGTGAAATCACAAATACAAATTTGTTGTGAAGACACATAATGAAAATACAGTATGAGAAAGGTAGTTTTCAGTTGCCTTCTCATACGAATTGTTGTATGAATTGTTTTGAAATGTCATACAAGAAAGCAGACTGTTCTCAGTCCTCGAAAGAAACTATTGAGTTCTAACATATCCTTCAATGTAACACAGCAAAGAATTTGGCAGGGCAGCTCTACACACTGTGATCGGCATGGGGTGAGGTGAAGGAATCAGTTACACATTTGTTACAGAAACACAGGTGTAACATATAGACATCACACACGTGTATACTTAAAAAAAATCTGTGTACACTTGGAAATACAATTCCTCTAACCATTTACAAGCCAACAAATCAAAGCACAAGGGGAAATATGGCCTAGCACGATTTCCCAAACTTGGGCTTCCAGCTGTTTTTGGACTACAAATCCCATCATTCTTGACCACTGGTCCTGCTAGCTAGGGATGATGGGAGTTGTAGTCCAAAAACAGCTGGAGACCAACTTTGGGAAACTCAGGCCTAGAAGTTCAACAATGTCACCTAAATATATGCTCAATTTGCAAATTCCCACACTCCTGATGGGGCCTAGTTATGTAGTCACAATGAGGAACATGAGAAGTGTCCTAAGAGTCACCATACTCTGACAAATATACAGGAATGAGGCCAACAGAGAATGCCCCGCTATCAGCTGGGTGAAACAGAAGAATCTAATTCAGACTAAAACAGCCTGAACCTTTCAACTGCAGGGACCTGATGTACAGAAATATTACACAGTATATAATTTTCTGAACTATAAGCAAAGAGCATGAACTATGAACCAGAAGTCCTCAATGCAAATACAAATTAGCAATATATAGAACTAAACAGAAAATGCTGTTAAGCGATTTTGCCAAAGCCCCAAAGCAGAATCCAGCAGTTTCTCACACCTCCTCACATTGTCACTGCGTTAGCGCCTAGTTCACTTCAGCAAAACAGTCAACCCAAGCTCTACTCACTCCTCTGGCTTTTCTTGTGCAGACATTCCCTGTTTGACCCATTGGTCTTATTTAGAAACACCCTATCAGCGGAAGGACCTATGTAGAGGAGACCTTAATCCCCATGTTTCAGGAGAAACATGAAAGTAGCATCTTGAAATAAATCTAAGGAAAAATGGCTCCCACATCTCTCCTGCAGCATACATTTTGGCCACGTTCAGATGACCAGATCTCAGCTCCATACACCAAGATATGCACAAGTTTCACGTACCTGCACACAATCCCTTTGCTCCAGCTTCCTTCCTTTCACTGCACAGGCAAGCAAGCATGCCAGAAAACCACAGTTAACCAGCCACACATGCCCACCAGACTGGAAACTGGTTAACAGCTTCCAAACAAGTGAGGACCTAGATGCCATTTTTAAACTATGGCTCCCTCTCAGGCCTTGTTTGAAAGCTGCTCAGCATAGATACAGAACCTGTTTCTGATGCCAACATTAACTGCAGCTTCCTGGCTGGCTTCCTCAATCATGCTTCAAAGGAGGAGCACAGTGCAGGTGCGTGAAGCTTGTTGAGCTGAGATTTGATTATCTAAATGCAGCCACTTACTCATAAACACCACATGGAGAAAAGGGTAAGAAATATGCCAAAGCGGAGGAGCAGCAGGAAGAAGCCATGGCTGTCATACGCACTTGTGTCTTGGGGACAATGGCATGCAGAGGATGGTATGGATGAAGATGATGGGGATGACGAAGATGATGAGGTGTGTGGCTTTATCCAGTACGCACGGGTATCCCGTTTACCTTTCTTGCTAGAACAGCTGGTGTCACACTGAAAAACGTCTTCACAGCTGTCACTATGCAAACGCTCTTTCTGGAGGAGTTTGTCCACCCTCTGGATAATGCATTCAAGACTTTTGTCAACATTCACCCAGACTTTTTCCTGGGAAGGAATGAAAAACAAAATGGACTAACTAAAGACTCCTGTAACTTTAACAGGGGTCAGGGGGCGGTTTACATCATTCTGATCTCACTGCAGGAAGGATCTTGGGTCAAAATAGCAGTTGAAGAAGCCCAAAGTAGAACAAGAAACTTATCAACACAATGGGCTCAGCCACAAGATTATCTTTCAGGAGAATGTTTTCCATTTGTTATGAAGGCGTATTTACAAGGCTCTCCCTGTAAGGTGCTCAATACACGTGCTTTAAAACATATTCCACTGGAATATGGCTACCCTTTTCTAGCCATTTTAACTTTGCAACGGAATTAAAAAACAGTCAACATCAGTTTCTGGTTGGATGACACTGCACAGTTTGATTCAAGTCCTACAAGATGTTACAGCATCCTTTGCTTTCCACTATAAAAAAAATAAGTTTAGCATCACATCATCGGGGAAGTTAGAAAACTTGTTTAGATATTGTTGCTCCCATTTGTACAGGCAGTTCAAGAGAGATGAAATCCATTAAATAATGCATATCATTTTCTGTCTTATACCAATATAAACAAGGGCTACAAATTCTGATCATATTTTGGTGGGAAAACTAATTGGGGACTGGCCTTCATGACACCATTTTTCATTGCTCCTAACAAGAATATCAGTTAACATCATTTATCAGTTATAAAGCTGATGGCTGACTAGTTGAAGAGCCTTCCAATAGTAGATGCTAGTCTTCAGATTTTGTTTTCCATAGAAAATGTGCCTATAACAGCACTTTCCCCGAAATTTTCCCCCACTGACGACTTGAAAATTGCTGAGATTCTTGGCAGACCAATTCATGCCTTTTCTGCAGCAATTGTAATGTACTGTGCTAGATTTATGATTATAATTGTAATTTTGTTGCTTTTATTTCTTATATATATCTTACTGAATTCAGTTTAAATTCCACAGAATTCCAATTTCAAAACAATAAAATACAATATTATTATTTAATGTGATGGATGTGCCACCTCCCTTCTTCAACCACAGAAACAAAGACACACGGTGTCTTCACCTGAGTGAAGTTCATGGATCCCTGGTGATCCCTGGACCACAGTTTGAAAACCCAAATCTACAGAATGGAGAGATGTAGTATAACTATACCCCTCAAGCTTTCAGCAGCAAGACTGCTAATAGAAACTGAATCCCAGGTCAACAAACCTACCCATTCTTCTTCATGCCAGTCCACTTGTAGAGAAGATCGGCTATTTCTTCCTGTCCACCTGGCCACCAGGGTATCTTGGTCATTCCTCAGCACCACTTGCTCTTCCTCTACAGAGGTTGGAGAGGCCTTTGAAGCTATATAATCTGGTCTTGCAGCATTCAGCGCATGTATTGAATTTGCCAGCAGTTTGCAGTCGCAGACGGTGACAAGCTGCCGTGTCTGGAAAGGATTGAAACAACAACGTAGTTTGCAACTCTTTCTACATTCCATATTCCATCATGAATTCAGGAACTGCAGAGGAACCACTAAGACTGCCTTGCCATGTTCTCTTACAGTCAAAACTTAATATTCAAACAGGATAGCCAAGGTTGCCTTCTCAGTATATTCAGAGAGACCACAATGGGACATAGGGACTCTTGATCATATCCCGTACCTTATCTGCCAGAATGGCAAGTGTTCTTTCAAGCCCATTGGCGGATCTGTCCTTGGCAGCTCTGGAGAGTCTTTCTGCGTAGTAACTAACTTGAGTTTTCAGGGTATTGATCTGTGCAATAATCTCCTTTGCTCGGATAATATCTTGTGGTATGTACACTATTGACTGGGTATTGGTCGAAGTGCTGGGGGATAGAAAAAGGGATAATTTTTTTAAAACATAAAAATAAAAATCAATCCAACATCAGCACTGCAATTCCATTCCTTTTTCATGCTGAAAAAGGAGAAAGCACAGGCAAACAGTTTCTCCCAATTAACTATCAAGCATGAAGAGACTGAGAGGTGCTACAAGGACTCATGTTCAGACTACCACCCAGGCCCAACTCTGCCTTTAATGAAAGCACTTGGGTGGCAAAATACGCTGCACATGCCAAGTGACTGCTCATAATGTCCACAGGGACATTAAATGATGATTTAATGTGACCTATAGCACACTTCTAACCATGTCTACCCAGAAGAAAGTCCAACTGAATTCAGTCGAGCTTGCTCCCAGGTAAGTGGGGTTAGGATTGCAGTATTGGTCTAATTCCTTGCTCTAAACATACATTTATTTATTCACATTTAACAAACAAATAAATATTTTTTTTAAGATAATTTATTTCCTACCATTTGGTAGGCTTCGAAGTCCTCTAGGCAGCTCACAGTTACTAAAACGTACTATCACTTCTTCATAAATAAACAAAGCAAAACTATTTCTGCTCATAAGCCTTTGACTCAGAATTGACCATCAGTCCTTACCAGGATAAGGTCTTCTCTGTGCATGCAAAGATGACATCAGGCAAGAGTTGAGTTCCCCTAGTGCTTGAGGGAGGAAAATGCTGTTCAATTTCTGCCTTCTACCAACTCAAAAAGACCTCAGCTGATGCCTGGTGTCATTTTACACACACAAGGATAGTGGAGCTTTGCTTGGCCCCATGTTCAATCTTCCTCACCAGTTTAAATTCATTTAAGCCTGAGTCTCAAACCTGCACTGCCTGTGACCAGCCAAGGCAAACAGACTCCACCAGCCAAGTGCGTATGGACTGCCATCTGATTGCAACCCTCACTGTTTTTGCTGTCCCAAACATGTTGCAAAACCAGGATGTTATTCTTGCCCGTAACCCTCTACCTATATTGCTGATGCAACTACAGAGCTCCCATAATCCCTGTCCCTTGACCATGCTAGCCGGGGCTGATGGAAGTCGTCGTCCTACAACATCTAGGTTCCCCTCTCCTGTCCTAGAGCAAAAATGTGTGGGAGAGTGCTATACTGACACAATGCCTAGTTGAAAATAAGATCCCATCATGTGGGTATGTAAGCCTAAAGGCACAACATCTTCTTTTTTCAAAACTACAGCTGTTCCACACGGGCAGCAAACTGCTTCTGAAACCGGATCAGGTTTTCAGAGTGAGATGCCAACATGGAACAGGGTAATGTTGGACACCACTTTTGGGGAGTGTGGCTGTTGTTGTGCACATCATTTGTTTAGACAAAATGGATCTAGAATTACTACCTTTGCAGGATCAAAGGTCTTGAAAACCACTAACTGGAAACAACGTGTTTACTGAAATTGTCAGCAATGGTCATAGCAATTGGGTCATTTATGGATCTTGACCAGCTATTTCAAGGACAGCAGCCTTTATCAAACACTGTTAGGCATGTTTAAACCTACTGATTCAAAATAGCTTTAGCAAGCCTCTTCCATTGGATTTTCACCAGGGTTCATTGTTGCTATATGCGGCAGCTGTTTAAAAATCTCTGCACCATCTCAATAGTCACATCCAACTATCCAGAGTTATTAACTGTTTTTCTTACAATAAGGGAGATATCATGCAGAAGAATTAGGATATAATTGGCAGCACAGTCCATGCAGCCTGGTGAGTCTCATATTAAAAGAAGGGAAGCAAATCTATTGCCAAATAAGAGGAAATAAATTATTTGATGGTATGAAGTTCACAGACAACAAACTACTATCTGCCATCATTCTCCCAAATGAACAGCTATCAGCTTTCACTGGCAACTTGAATTTCAAAGCCCAAATCATCTAACCGATTTTCATATATTTGTGGATTCATAAAAAGAGTGACCAATATAACGTAAAAGGTTCATGTCGTATTCTGAGTATTTTCAGTTTCTAACAAAAATGGTCTCTTAAAGTTGAAGCATTCCAATTAAATTGGCTCCCAATGTTCTAGCAACCAAACTTGGTCTGTGTTAGCTGTTCATTAGGAAGGCAAATAATGCAGATGACAAGATCAAATTAAATCATGCAACATACCCCAGTAAACAACCACATTAACTGAACGAAGCAAAATTAGCAAAAGCAAATGCAAAGTGTTAAAAGGGGGAGGCATCTCTGTACATAAACACATTAACTTTTGTTAAAAAAAGAAAAAGATCAAACAGGAAAGTTCTGCCTGAAACTGAGAAACAGAAAACTCACCAACATTCCTCATAACTGCTAAAAAAAATAAAACCAAATGAAAGTTAGCCATTATTTGTTAGCAGATACCAAAAGCAAAAAACAAAGCAAAGCAACATTAGATAAACAATGTTAGTTGTTTTAAATATTTTCCCCAATAAGGTTTGCTTATGTCATTAAAATTGTAAGCAAAACAAAATCATAGTCAATGCAGAATGGTTTATGACTTGCAACCCATTCCATAGATTTCTGGCTGCATCAGCACAATGGGTGCTACATGCAACACAAGGAACTCGACTGCAAAATGCACAAATAACTCTGCAATCTGGCAGCATAACACAAATCTATGGGCTGGGATCCAAAGAACTACACAATTTACTTTGCACAGATTTGGGGGGGCGGGGGTTACAGTTCATGTTTCTCATCAGCCTCCCACCCAAAATACCAAACTGGTTTGGCAATGAAGGAACCTTTAGAAGCAGATTCTCATATGGCACAAGTGTCTGCTATCCAGAGAGGTGGAAGGAGTTAAAAAAGAACTGCCCTGGAGATTAGTTCTTTCAATCCTGACCCAAGTGTGGGTTGCTTAATAGCTTGGGGTGGATATATAGGTCCATTTTGGTTTCTCATTTTTCCAATAATAAGTTCAGATTTCCACATCATGGAAATTTATCGGTATTTTAGTATGTATTCTAATATACAGATTTATGTATGCATTTCCCCCAACACACATTTTTGCAAGCAATCTCCTCTAATGTAATGCAGTTTTGTATATGTTCACTCATATATGTATTTTTATACACAGTTCACTTTGATACATTTTTGTTATGAGAACTGCACTGTAATATTAGAAGATCAAATTCCAAAGGATAGCTGTGTTTTGGTTTCTGTTATTGTTCTGGGCAGTGTAAATTACTGAACAATTCCCCTCATCACTATTAATAACCCTTATGCAGACCTCACAACACCCCACCTCCCTCCTTGCTGTGACCAGGAGACTTCTAGTAGGCAGGAAGACAGGAAGGACTGGAGATATTATAGAGGAGGAGAAATAAAGGAGAAGCAGCAAGTTCAATGAGTTGCGCTGCTTCCTTCCACCCATCCTCTATTCATGCAACGTTTCCACAACATATTAAACATCAAAAAATTTAGAGGACTGCAGCGCCCATGTTCTTCCCAGGTACCAACAGAACCAGCAGGAAGAATAATTATATTTACTGGACCACCATCTGTTGGTTAAAAACGATACCTGATGTGGCAGTGACAATAAGTCACTTAAAACCAACAGAGATCAAATAATTATAGTTTAGTGTAGACTTTTGCCACATATTTTTCTCCATACAAATATGTTTTTGCAAAATACAACATCAAGTAATAGTAGTGATACAACAGCTAGTACAGACATCTGGTATGTTCCCCAAAAGCCAGTCCTTTGCCAGGAGTTCCAGCTATGATAAAAACATGGGTCTGACTGTAGCACAATCGGGGTGGGGTGGAGAATTGGTTGTAAGGTGCACACTTATATGAAATGTCTTCCATAGTGGTTTCAAGTAGAGTGGCTTTCTAAAAGGAAATTTCTGCATGTATTCCTCACGTGCAGCTGTTATCTTTCTGGGTGACTGGTTTACCACTGAACCATTTAAACCTGAAAGGGTGGAAACGGCACAAATAGTGTCCAGCTTCAAAAAACAAGCAAAACTAGAAGCCAGCCCACCTGGCTGCTGTCCTCCTTCCTCTCTGGTTTTGACTGTGGGGACCACAAGACGACAAGGATGGAATCTGCATCTCTATGCTGCATCTGAGACACTTCCGGCCAGCTTAAGAAACTTCTATGGATATGCGTTTTGACATTTTCCCAGTACCTTTTCCCCCTTCAGGCATGTATAGACTTAACCTTTTGTATTATGGTGTAGACAGGGAGCAATGTCAGAACTGTGGCAATTCCAGTATGCCAGTTTACTAGCGATTCCCTCTGGGAATCGAGCATCTCATCCAAGGATTAAGATTTACCTTCCGTATTTTAAATTTTATAGCGAAAACACAGAAAGTAGAAGTGTAAATCACTCCTATCTCTTCTGTCTTCCATACAAACCAGCTGCTAGAGGAAACCAGAGAGTGTGCTTCCTCAAAGCCATTCCTGCAGTTATAGAATACAAAAGGTTTCTGCTCTCTAATGAGAAAATATAGTAGGAATGCCCACTCCAAAAAGGGTCAGAGTTTACTATCTCGCTCTTAAAAAAAAAAAGAAGAAGCAGCACTGATTGAATTTCCTTTTCACAGAACCTAAGATGATTGCTAAAAGACCAAGAAAGAATAGGGAGTCTCGCTCTTTCAGCATGTTCTCAAGAAAGGTCTTTGGCACCTATTAGGAAATGACAGAGACAGAAGCTAGGAAAATTAGTTTAGCCATGTTCCCATCTGACTTCAGATTGGGAAGCTTCAATAAAGACAGTCATTAAGAATCTTCAAAAACCTTTAGATTGAAAAATTAGGAGAAAGGTTAAAGACCAATTTTCTAGACTATTTCAGGATGTTCCCTGAACATCCCTCTCCCTCTACAGGGAGTAGACACAGTAAAAATGCAGTTGCCAGGAAATGGTGATGCCGTAGCAGTATAAGGAGCAGACAGGGACCCAGGAGCTGCCCACAGACTTCTGATCCTTTGATTTGATTTCAGCTGCTCAGATCAAAGAGTAAAAACAGCCTAGGTCAAACTTAGGGACTGCAGGAATCTACACAGACAGTCAAACCTTTTACACATCTATACAGAAAGGCTAATGCTTATATTAAATATACAATAGCTCATTAAGCTGTCATAAGCTATCTATCTATCTATCTATCTATCTATCTATCTATCTATCTACTTAAAACTGAAGTAAAATTACTGGCTGAAAAAATGGGAAAATCTTCTTCTGTCAAACTCTTTCCATAAACTGGCTCTAATCTTCGTGGTTTTGGACTGAATCTTCCTATATGTAGAAGCAATAAAAAAAGACACAAGGTATTAGATGCTTTTTACCAAACCGGGGGCGACAGGAAGGGGCAGACAGCCACCAAGCAATCTACTTACTGTTTCTTGGCATCTTCAAATTTGTGCAGCTTTTTCCGCAGGCCCCCAGACTTAAAGCCTTGACAGTGAGCTGCTGGTGCTCCTATAGTTACAATATCATAGTTCTGATCTAAACAAAGCCAAAAGTGAGGAGGAGAGGTTTAAAGGAGAATACCCACCATCCAGACTTGGACTGCAAGCCTGTGAGAATTTGTACTACAAGAATGTAATTTGAAAAGCACCTAATATATCAGGGGGTTGCTAAGCTTTTTAGACCAGTGGGCACATTTCGATTTCTGAGAGAGTGCTGTGGGGTACCAGTAACAGAACGGCTGCCATGGGGGGCACAGCATAACACAAATTAGAGAAAGTGCTGTCACGTTAATAATCACATTTCTGTACTAGGAAAGGAGTAACCTTGTTGAGTTCCTGCCTGCCATACAGCTGCCAAAGGCACAAAACCCGTACTTTTGCCCAGTGCCACCCCTAAACCACTTGCCTGGGTGTAAGCCTTATTAAACACAGACTTGCTTCTGAAAAGACAAGTATATAATTGTTCTGTAAGTTAACTAAACAGTGCATTCTTAATGAGTGCCTGGGCTTCAGCCTTCAACTCCTGCAGAACAGTAGACATTCTGCGAATTTTCATACATTGCAGTTGCCATTTTATTGGAAGAGAGGGGTCTTTAAAACCCACTCACGCTGAGTATGTAGTAGTATTTGCAGAAAATAACTTCTAGAGACTACCTGATCTCAGATGAACCCAACACAGGAAAGATGCATCCTGATTGCTAGGGGGGAAATGGAAGGGCAAACTATGGAGAATCCGAGGACTAGAAAATAAGGCAAAAGCAGAAGAAGTAGACTAAAGAGGAGGGGGAAAGAGCAGCCCCTTAGGAACCCAGGGGTTCCAATGCCAGGTCTCTAAACAATTCACTTATCAAAGCTCTGGTTTCACTGGTTGGCTAAAAACACAGGCAAGCAGGAGCAACCAGGCTGGCTCATTTCACAGTAATGCTTTGAAGTACCCGCACATTTCACTTCATAACTTTTTCTGGAGGAGGGCTAGAAACTTCCTTTTTTCAAAAAAATGAAAGCTGTAACTCAGTAGTAGAGCACATAAGTTGCATGAAAAAGTTGCAAGCTCAAAACACAGCATCTCTGTGAAGGATTGGGAAAACACAAACACACACACACACACACACAAGAGAGAGAGAGAGAGAGAGAGAGAGAGAGAGAGAGAGAGAGAGAGAGAGAGATAGAATAGAACCTACAGGATATATGAGCAAGAAAAAAATACCTGATCCTGCATCATCTTGGACTCTCATTCGCTGTATGTGTAAATTTGTGGGCACAAATTCCAGCTTTTTGTCAGCTTTCAGGCTACTTGCTTTGAACGATGGACCTGAGGATATAAAGAAGATGAGTTCTGCATGCTGAGTCCATAAAAATGCAACCACTAAGAAAAAAATGTTGGCAAATTGCAGTACAAAAACTGCAGCATGAAGTTTGTACTGGCAATGAGATTTCCTAAAGGGCCTCTTTGAAAATGATGGACGGTATGCAGTGAAATGTTGGGAATGTTCAGCACCCCTCACTTTTGCTGTTAAAAGTGAACTCCATCTCCCCCCCCCATGCAACTGAGTAAGTCCTTTGTTTAAACAGATGATGCTAGTCCCATCACACGGCGACATCCACACCATACATTTAAACTACATTTAACTGCATATTTAAGGCACCTGGCTTGCGCCAGAGAATCATGGAAACTTAGGATGGTGTGGTTGGACAATAAGTGGCAAGCTTTTAGTTTTGTGTTTAAAGAATGGAATTCTGAAGTCAAAAACCCAGATAAACAGAGGTAAGGAAAGTTAAAGGTACACAATCCACTTGCACCACAGGTGGAGAATTCCAGTAGGAACCTTCAAAGCCCTGTTTTCTTTCTTCCTCCATCTACATACGCAGATGGGCACACCTCATATTTCTTTTAGGCTCCGGGCAAAGTCCTTGCTGTTCTTCTGTGCTTTTAATGGTAATCAGGATTCTTTCAATGGTTTTCTGCTGCTGCTTTCATCTGCTGTCATTGTTTTCCCTTGTGGTTTTAGTGTCACTTTCCAGTTGTTTGAAATTTACTGTTCCTTGTGAGCTGCCTTGGTGTTTGCATCAAAAGGCAAGGTATAAACAGATGCACATTCAGGGAATGGAAAATCTCTTAGATCTTCAAGCTAGCCTTCCCTCCAGTTACTTGCACTGAACAGAGAAGGGTGGGCTAGATAGGGTTGCAGGGAAAATGCCCAATATGTTTTTCTTTCTGAAAGGAAGGATAAGAGAACATCCTTTCCCCATTTCACATACAGAAGCTTACTGGACTGGCAGTTAAACCCTGCAGCTCTAGTGACAGGATAGTATGCTCTGAAGCAAGGTAAATAAGGGAAACAAGGAGATGAGTGGCAGCAAAGGGGAAGGGTTGGGGATGCTCAGGAGGCAGAGCCAGGAACTGCTTCTTTCGCCTAGCATCTGCCACCTGAGGTGGTTGTCTCCCTCTGCCTAGTGCTAGGGCTGGTCCTGCATGCACTTCCTTATGTCCTACCCAGTTGCCCACACATGTGTCTGGGCACAGATGGAGGTGGAAGGGAGAGTGAAACAGAACTTTTTTAGTGCCAATGCTCCACGCCCAGGCACTACATCTGTGGTGCAAATAGGATGTGCCCACAGTTTAACCGTTTTTCTCTAGAGAACAGCTGAATCATACATTACATCAGGTGTTTTAAAAATAATCATACAAACATAGTTCCAAACATGCATTCTGTATTATGGAGGCGGTGGTAAAGATGTCAGTTACCTTTGTACTGGTGAAGATTTGTGAGGTTTTCCTGGTACGTTAGAATAATCGTTTGGTACTGAGTAACTATTTGCCGACGAAGACTTTCCCAACAAGGGGACAGCTCTCCCAGTTCTTCAAGTTCACAAACCCTACACAAAAACACCCCAAAAGACAGGGAGATGCTATTAATTTGGTTGTATGACCAACAAAAAGCAAAATCTGCCTTCAAGCATATCTATTACTTGCCCCTTCCTCAAGCACATCAGTGCCATTTTGAGACATTAGTCAAGTTTGGGCTGGTTTCCTTTGTTTGTTTTTTTAAAAAAAGTTGTTGTGGCACTGTTACACCTGACAGTCATACAGAACAATATACTATCTGCACAAAAGACTACAGCCAATGCTTATACTTGCCTTAAACCAGACAAAACTACAGGTTCATTCTAATGCATTTGGTGCATTGTGCCATCTCTTGTGTGACTTCGTGGAGGCTAACCACACAGGTGTCCCCACATTTGGGAAGAAGCTCAAAACCCTGATTCTACAAATGCCTCTAAGTTTGATCCTAGAAACAGGAAACATGCAGTGTTGATGCTTGTGTGATTATTATATCATCAAAAAGCATTCCGTTTGGTTTGCCAGCTGGATTGGCCTCACTTCTGTGGCACATGCGCTAAAATCGAAGCATTGCAACAGGACAATATTTTCAAGTGCACCATAGCCACAGCTCAGCATCATTACTGAGCACAGAAATGGGTAGAACTAGACATTACTTGCATGCCATCAAATGTGGCCTGGAACACAGGCCAGACCGACAACCTAACTTGCCCTGCAGAGGTACCTATAGCAGCCATGTGAGCATATTTTGCTACTCTGAAAATGGCAGAAGGAGAGGTTTTCCCTTTTTAAAGGAGAAAGGAGACAGAATTGGAGGGACCCTGAAACCAGGCCCGTGCAAGGGGGCAGGCAGCCAGATACACTTGCCCTAGGCCTTGGAGGACTAAGGTGGCCAGAGGGCTGGGGGAAGGGAGCTAGACCCTGCCAGGGACTGACTGCTTTTTTGTTTCCGTTTATAACTTTATTCTAACAAGACCCGCACCCTGGGCCTCAGACAAGCTCCCCACAGGCCTGCCTAAAACCTAGCCATCTGATGGCACTCTGCCTGTGGAAACTAAATCAATTCCGAGTTTGCTATTGTAAGTGACACATTCTTTGGAGGGGTGAAAACGAGAGTGACTGGCTCTGTGTCAAGCACTGGAAGAGATCACTTCTCACTCATGTGGTTCCATCAAACTCAGCAACCCTCCCTGAGTCATTTCCCTCCTCTGCAAATCCTGTTTCTTCTCATTCCTCTTTGGCTTGTGATGCCAATGAACTCATTTAAGCCTTTTTGAAATGTCACATGCAGAGTAAGATTTGAGAAATGTTTTCAATACATCTGTGTTACTAGGAATCAAAAGGCGCAAATGTCAGTATATTGTCAATGCATAACCCTTCATGACTGAAGAATTAGGACCACTGATCATTACTAGTATCCAAAGCCATCCTTTTTTCTACAAAGCCCAGTGGACTAAGCCCGACTTCCCACCCACCCCAAAATGTTCCGCTATGCATAATTAGGAAATGTGTCTGTACCTTTCCACCCTGCACACTAGATATGCCCAAATACTGCTGGGTTTCATACACAGGCATAGCATTTGACTAGAGAGAAGAGCAGGATGGATGGAGAAAGAAGCCGCCACCATGGTGCAGTCATCTACTTTAAAAACTGCTGCTGAAACATAAGCAGGTTTGGGGCTTGAGGAGCCATGGGCCACTCCAAAAACCTTATTCCCAGACTGTGCCACTCTTCTCTTTTCCCAGCCCATTGCCAGGAGGGTTTGCTTCTCTGCCATGTTCACAGATACACAGCCCTTCCCAACTCTTAAAAAGAAATGTTTCAAAGATACTTGCCCAAAACTCATGGAAAAGTGCCCTATTCAGGACTTCTCTTCCATACACAAGAAGAAGAAAAGCAGAGAAATGCTCAATGTTCCCAGTGACACCTGTGTCCATCCTGACCCACCATCCTGCTTGGGTTGGAAGGAGAACATCTGCAGCAGGAAGCCTGCTGTTCTTATTGAAGTTCCACGTGCAATTTAGGATCAATTTAGTTTATCAAATGGGCGACACATGGAGAGCTAGGGGATATGATTCATGGTTGGGGATAGGCAGTGTATTCCCTCCTCTCCCTCACACAATTCTAATCATGTGAGGGACCTGAACGTCCAAATAAGGTTCAGATGACAACAGTGAACAAGCTAAAAAGTATTACCAATCAACTTAGAGAGATACATAAAATGAAAAAATACAGAGAGGTATGGGAGAACACCGGGAAATGTTTCTTGGCCGATACAGAGCTGACTATGACTGACTATAGGATGAAGCTGGACACAAACCCACAAGTATGTTTTTATCAGCAATATTTGCTTCTCTTCAAATCAGTGAAAACTGATGTGTCCAAAGAGAGTTTCCTGTGATACCTTCATTGAGCTTTACATATGTTTTTAGTGTAGATGCCTCCTAATTTTTGCCATTGCCCTAATTTAGTTTCCTAACCCAATACAAAGCTACTACAAAAGGAGTCAAGTAGCCAGTGACCTCTAAATGAATTGAGGTCCAACAAACCACAGTAATAGACAAGCAACATGGGCAACAGATGATGTATGCAGAAATCAGAGTTTCCAATATAATAATATTTCATCACCTTTAAAATAACTTTTCAACTAGGCTGTGTAACGCCAGGAGCTTCAAAACAGTAAAAGGCCATGGGAACCAGTTCTCATTAAAGATTTACCTCAAAGCTTGAGGTTGGCTTTTTATAGAACTGCGGCTGAATAATGTAATAGCAACAGCAGCACTTCTCATGGCATACTCTGTTTATCCTGAGTCCTGACTCCATTTGAGCTAGCCAGATTATCATTATATCTATCAAAAAGTTATCTGATAGTATAAACTGACAAAGCTGCTAACATCTTTCAGTCACAGGAAGACAAAAGGGAATCACATCCTAACAGTTAACTAGGCTGAAAACAATCCATGACAGTTCAGACAGCCCAAACCAGAATTTGTTGTTGATTTTCGGGAAATCAGCCTAAATTTGCAAGTTCATAAATGGGTCTGTGCCACTGGGACTTTGACGTTCCTAGCAACACTCCTTCAAAAGATTTTGCAAGGCAGGTTAGGAGAGTGGGTCAGAAATGCAGAGCTGTGGGGGCAGGTATTTACAACGAAGCTGCATACAATATATTGTTTTCTTAATAACTTCAAAAGCATAGGTGTAAAGTATTTTTATAGGGACTGCTGTGGTGGTGGTGGTGGGATTTACCTGGCAGCATCTTCCTCAAGTAGCAGTTTCACAAACTGTCTGGGAATGTGTAGGGAGAGCACACTCTCTGCCATTTGCTCCAAGATCCGCAGGTGGTTCCCATCAGTGGTGGGGAAGCGATACATCCGACAAATGGCCCCTCCAAACACTAAAATGTTAAAAGACATAATTTGCTATCTTTTTATACAAACTCCATTCCCCTAACACCAAAGTTGTTAAGAGGCTCAGAGATCACAAATGGCCTATTACACCAAAACATACAAAAGATTATTGTAACAGCATTACACTTAGTTAATTCCCCACCCCCACCCAGTGCACATATTCAAACAACCACAGCAAAAGCAGAAATTGAGGTCTGATCAATTCTTGAATCACTTTTCCATATACTGCATTTTTTTATTTAAAAAATGTGCATTAAAAATGTTAGACTAGTCATAAAGGTAAGGTAAAGGGACCCCTGACCATTAGGTCCAGTCATGGCCGACTCTGGGGTTGCGGCGCTCATCTCGCTTTATTGGCCGAGGGAGCCGGCGTACAGTGGTCATGTGGCCAGCATGACTAAGCCACTTCTGGCGAACCAGAGCAGTGCGCCTTCTCACCGGAGCGGTACCTATTTATCTACTTGCACTTTGACGTGCTTTCGAACTGCTAGGTTGGCAGGAGCAGGGACCGAGCAACAGGAGCTCACCCCATCGCGGGGATTCGAACCGCCAACCTTCTGATCGGCAAGTCCTAGGTTCTGTGGTTTAACCCACAGTGCCACCCGCGTCCCTTAGACTAGTCATAGACATGTATATTTGGGTTACAATGCAGATGCCCAACAGCTTCATAATGAGCTTTATCGGGATCACACTTTTGCAGGCAATCCTGATCCCACAATCCAAGCCTCAGCCATGTCACATGACCTGGACTTTTCTCCTGCACACAATCACATAAATTGTGTGGCTGTTCATTTCCAGGTGGTGTCTTAGCTTCCCAGCACGGATGTCCAAGGAGAGTGCTACCATAATCATAGATATTGGTGAAAGGAAGCCTTTATGAGCAACAGCATAGATGATGCTAGTTAAGCGTCTGGATGAGTAATGCTCTGTGTCCAACAAACACTGAAAAATAAGCAATTCTGTTTAGTTTGCCACTCTGCAGCAAGCCACTCAGAATGAATTCACAGGATGAAGTTATATAGAAAAGAGCCTCAATGGAGTATGTATACGGACACACACACAATTATTTTGTTGCATCATCCTTACAAGTGCATCCCCAGCTGACGAAACATGACTGAAAGCAGATGTGATATGGAAAGGGAGCTCACAACACAACCCTCCGCCTATCTTAGGCAGCTAGGCTGCAGGGCAGTTTGCCTCCTCCTATGGCTGGGAAACAAAACAAGCAGGGAGAGGCACAAAAGGATTTATCAGCATTCCATCTGCTGGTTATGACAGAAACAGCTGTGGATATATCTTTCTAGAAGAGAGTTGGAAGTGTCTTCCCAGTGCTGTGAGCTGCCTCTGTCTTCAGCCAGTGATACAACGGTGGCCGAGATCCAAAGGTTTATGTGCATTAGCTAGGGCAGCCTTCCCTAGTCTGGTGCCCTCCAAATGCTTTGGACTGCAACTCCCATAATCCTCAACTACTGACCTGCTAACTGGGACTAATGGGCATTGTAGTCCAAAACTAGTTTAGGGAAGGCTGCTCTAAGGACTTCCCTTCCTCCTCCTGCAGCTCTTTGTGAATGTGGGCTGCCATGTGCTTCTAACAGAAGCCCTTCCAGAGAGTGTTTCATACAGCACATGGCACTGCAACTGTGAGCAAAAAACGGCATGCCTCCCTGTGCATGCAGAGAAGCACTTAAGCAACACACAAATACGCTTTCTCTAGATCACACAACATATCAACGGTTGCCCCTGAAAACTAACTTTTGCTTCCAGTGATGTTTTTGGGGGGAAACCTTGCAAGACATTTTGCCTCAAAAACTTTATGCTGCAACTCTGCTAGTACTGCTTGCTTGCTTATCTATCTATCTATCTATCTATCTATCTATCTATCTATCATCTATCTATCGTTTTATGTAAATTTCAACCCAGTGTGCAGCAGCAGCTGTGAAGAATTCACTGCAAGGGATCATGAAGAAAGGACAGTTCTGGTTGCCTTATCTCAAAAAAGATATTGTGGAGTGTGGAAAGGTTCAGGAAAAGGCATCCAAAATGATAAAGGACAGAGCAATTCCCTTACAAGGAGAGATGTTGGGATATTTAGCTTAGGGAAAAGGCTTGTACGAGGCGACATGGCAGAAGTTCATAAAATTATTCATGGCATAGGGGAGCGAGAAAATGTTTTCTCTTTCTCATAACCCTGGAATTCATAGACATCCAATGCAGCTGAATGTTGGAAGATATTAAGGCAGTGATGGCCACCTATCTAGATGGCTTTAAAAGAAGATTAAGCAATTCATGCCAGAGAGGGCAATTGATGACTACCAGCCATGATTGCTCTGCTCTGCTCAGTTGGAGCTGAACAAAATAACACAACACAATGGCCAATAACAATGGCACTAAACACTATATGAGTCTAATACAAATGATCAGAAATTGCAACCAAAGTCTCTAATGCTTCTGAATACCAGTTGCTAGAAATCGTAGGAGGGGAGAGGGCTCTTGTGTTTGGGTCCTGCTTGCAGGTTTCCCACTGGCCTCTGGGTTCGCCACTGTGAGAACAGGATGCTGCACCAGATGGGCCATTGGTTTGACCCAGAAGGCTCACCTTATGTTCTTATGCTCTTAGATCAGCAGTGCACCCCTGTTCCCATCTACTTATATGCATGTCGTCAAGATGACACATCAGTTAAAACAAATGCAGATACACCCAACTCCTTTAATGCAGTCAAAAGACTGACTCAGCATACATTTGAAGATTAGGAAGTCATTTGCTGGAACACTGAGCTATATGGGATCCGGAAGTATCAATGAGCAGCACAGGTAGGTACTTACCGGATTTTAACAACACGTCTTTCCGTAATGAAGCATATTTGGATCGGATTCCTAAAGATTCTGTTAAACTTTCATCAACTGACAGCACAGTCTGAAGAAAATGAGAATAGTATTAATACATAAAACGCAATGCTTCATCACTGACTTTTTTAAAATAAAATGTACTGAGCTATAGAGGACTGTTTACTTCTGAGACATTTTCAACAAGATCTGCTATCAGATAAATGTGTAGCATTCAGGGCTGTTTTACACACAGCTACAGCATAAGAAACCCTGAGCGATATTTGTGTATATTCTGCCACCTGTCAGTGTGATAATCTTTTATAACACCCAGTGGAATTCTGGTCTTGACAGGTGATCTTCACAGGTGATCACTGCTTATTTTGAGAAAAATAAAAATTGACAACAAGATACATACTTCTGAAATTATTGTTCCGCAATGAGATACCCATCAGCATTGAATAAAATCCCAGATATACTTCCTGATATTATAGTGGCACAACTACTACAGTCATGGGACTGGTTGCTGTGCTATGTACAGTATGCTTGCCCCCTGAACGCTTGCACCCAAGTAAGGTCTGAACAGCCCCATGGGTTAAAAGAACAGCAACACAGTGTGAATTGTCCTTGAGGATGGTTGGGGAAAGTGTAAAAGAAGGTGGTGAGGAGATCATCAACCACATCTTTTATTTCCAGCATTGTCTTGAGAAGGAGGGCAAGATATTCACTCACCCTTCCATTGATGGTGTCAGGAGACCTGGTAACTGGAGGCCTTTGGTCTGTTTTTTCTTCCACTTGCCATCCTATGACTGTAATGTTACCAACACGATCACTTTCAGCAGATCTGCAACACACACATCATTGCTGCGATCCATCAGCTAGGACTATTGATTGGTTGCTGTTGCACATACTATGCCATCCGGCTATAGACCCCAATTCTTACAGCTTCCTCTGTCATTAACTCTTTCTAGCTACATAAATGGAGACTCAAGCTAAAAGATCAGGATCCAACACTTGACCTGCTATATAAAAATATTAAAATATAAGCAAGATGCTAAATGCATGGATATGTGTAGCCTTGGATATTCTGTAACATCTCACAATCCAAGGTTGGGTAAAATCATTCTCTCAGCCCTTGGAGCTTATAGTACTAGTTTTGTAGTGCTTTACAGGCCTTACAGAAGCAAAACGCACAGGTCCCTGCCCCAAGGAGTTTACAGTACGCATTTCAAATACAGGGCAGGCAACAAAGCGGGAAGAGAAGGGGGAAATAGAAGGGGGAAATAGGAAATACATGTAATGGAGAAGGGATACTAGCAAATGCAGTTGCATCTGCTTTGGCATTAAGCCAAAAGGCTCAGCCAAAATTCAAAAAAATTAATTTGATGTTGAGGTTGAAGTGCAGAAGGACACTTCTGAAAACTTATACTGACTTTGCCAGATGCAATTTCCTTGTCATTGTGATCTATGAAAGCTCTGCCAAACAGAATCGTTACCAATGTTTTGCATTTACATCTTTATATTCCTTCAGAATCTGGGAGCTGGCTTACTGATACACATTTAAATTAGCTTTTCTGACATGCCCTGAAATTGGCTTTCATTTCTAAGTGTAAACAAAATACAAAAACCCACAGAACTTATTAAAGTGCAGGTTTGGAACACATACAACTTTGAAGAATGAGGTTTTAGAAGATTTAAAATAATACTTTAGATCAATGGTTGCCCCACCGCACAAGTAACACATGAAAAAGACTCCCGAGGTTACTTGTTGGTGTTCAAGTCTCTGTTTTTATGCTGGGTGGGGAAGATCATAAAACAAATATTCTACTTTACCAAAGTTCTACTGACAAGAATTACCAGAAAGTCTCTGCCCTGTGCAAGATTTGTGCTGAACATTAAATTGTCTTACAGTCACTCGAGATAAGAGGAAACTTTGAAGTTCCAATATTTATTTCATTACAACACAAAATTAAAAAAATGTCTCGTTGAGTATTTATAGCCCTAAAAGCCTGGACACTTCACTTTCTGAACTGGGGTGCAATAAAGGACCCAAGTTTAAACAGCATCAATCGTGCAGTTAAATGGCCTAGTTTTCCAATAGTACAACACAGATGTGGAAGCCTGATTCTTTTCAAATGAACAAAAATGGAGCACAAACCTTAGTGTTAAATGCAACCTATGGTTCCTTTCCTTAAGCAGCTGCTTTACAGTGAACATCACAGAACCCAATAGATACATCTGGAAAAGACAAGTATCGTCAACGCAGAGGACATTTTAATCCTAAACTAATAACGTTTCTAATTTCTATTTACAAAGCTCATTCCTATGGCTTCAAGATGATGTCTGAAACCAAAGCCTCTCACTTTCTCTGGGTCTGTACTGACATCGTGCCAGAATATAGAATGCACCAGCAATAGTTTAGAATGATAGCTTGACCTTCCAAAGCCTGCAAGACTCGAATCACAATTTAGAGTGGCTTGTCTACCTTCATTTTCTATCAGTGCAGTATTCAGGTTCATAAGTTCACTTCTGTCTCTAGGATTCAACAGTCTTCAGAGACAGAACAATGGCTGCAATGTCAAAAGCAGGGCTTTGGGATTATGCTTTGCTAGACGATTACATACATACCATATTTTATCAATTCAGACATCACACCAAGCCTTGGCTAGTTTTATAAACTACAATTTGGCAGTGTGTGTGTGTGTGTGTGTGAGTGAGAGAGAGAGAGAGAGAGAGAGAGAGAGAAACTACAAGCATGGTTATTTTTAATCAGTTGGATCCACAGATTCCCACTCTCCATCAGAGGAAGGGAATCACTGGATGTCGCCCAAAATGAGCATCTTCAAGCACATGTTTAGAATGCTCATTTAACAATACCATCTCCTAAGGCGTTGTGGGGTGGGGACCTTTTCCAACCTAAGGGCCAAATTCCTTCATAGGCAACTTTCCAGGCACTACATACATGTGGTGGGCGGAGCCAGGGGCAAAATAGTGGGTGGGGCAACAGATATGGCTCTTACTTTGTACAGTGGCCTATGTTTTAGCCTCGCTAAAATGTCTACACAAACCCCTCTCTCCATCCTCAATCCAGGCAAGAGGATTTGTCACAGTTCAAGGACACATTCCAGCCAAGCAAAAGCACATGAAGGAGGCCTAAAAACATGGCCAGTGACAGATGTGATGTGGAGGAGAGGCATGGCCTGCAGACACTCCTGAGGGCTGGATGGAGAGGGCTGGATTTGGCCCTCAGGCCTCAAGTTCCTGACCCCAGCACGAAGAAAGCAATCCTAACTCCATTTAGCCAGGAGTAAGCCCCACCGAGTAAGCCAACTAGCAGTTCAAAAGCACGTCACAAGTAGATAAATAGGTACCGCTCTGGCGGGAAGGTAAACGGCGTTTCCATGCACTGCTCTGGTTCACCAGAAGTGGCTTAGTCATACTGGCCACATGACCCGGAAGCTGTATGCCAGCTCCCTCGGCCAATAAAGCGAGATGAGCGCCGCAACCCCAGAGTTGGTCACGACTGGACCTAATGGTCAGGGGTCCCTTTACCTTTACCTAAGCCCCGCAGAATTCAACAAGACTTACTTCTGAGTAGATAAGGTTAGGATTACACTGTTAGTGCTGGCCTTCAAGGGGGAGAACAGGCAGTGTACCTCAGACCAAAGGCATATGCAACATTTTGTTTACACTGAACATGAATGACAGAGAAGACATTTGGTGAATCGGACTTACAGTTCCCTGAGATCTATCTTTAACATCATATACAGAAAGTTTTATTTGTGTCATCTGGTTAATAAGAGAGTCTTGAAAAAAGGCAATACTGCTTAGAAAGATTGGGTTGCTTGTTCCCTGCAATTAAAAAAAAAAAGGAGAGAAAAAGTTACGTTTGGAAAACTTGGTATCAGCTAAGATTAACTGGTGGTGCTGTGGCTGGCACAGCGGGTAATGTAGTATTACTTACCTCAATAATCTCTGTCTGAGCATGCTTTGTCCAGAATGCCTGAGGTGGTGTAGTTACACTCACTGCTACAAAACTATTTGGCTTTCTATCTAGCGATGGGGTAAGGAGCTCGCTGCAAGCTATAGGAAAGAAACAATACGGCTTACACACCATGTCACGCAAATATATGCAAAGTATAAAGGGGAAGGGAAGCCCATTTTTCACTTGTCTGCCTCAGTGGCACAGTGTGGGAAAGGGCCACGGGGCAGTTGCCCCGGACACAAAATGGTTAGGGGCGCAAAATGTCAACACCCAGTGCTGCCTCAATACAGCTGCGGGCTTCGGTCACTGGGCTCCCTTGAAAACGGCTTCTCTGTGCGAATCAGAAAGTGACCTCTCCAGACAACGGAACTACTCACCTAAACTGAATTCTAAGATTGGCTCATCCGGATCTTGGCTGTTACCTGCAAATTACAAAGATTAGCATAAGTGTATAAAGATATATAGATTAAGTCAATTTGCTCCTTTTAAAATAGTCTTACGCTCTCATTAAGGAGCAAAGACAATTTAGGGGTAAATAGAGTAAAAAGTAAACACTTATTCACTTATTCAAATAACTGTGTAAATAGTTCACCTAGAACTTCAATCTTATGTATCTCAAATAGTATACACTCTCTCTCTCTCTCTCTCTCTCTCTCTCTCTCTCTCTCTCTCTCTCTCTCACACACACACACACACACACACACACACACACACTTCAAAGCACTTCCAGAATGAATGAGAAAATAAAAGGCCTAATGGTGTTCAAAGAAAAATGGTCAAAGATCATATTAAGCATATAAAAGCATTTGGTCATGCATGAAGTAATTATCTGGATGAAGGACCAATCTGCAGCTTCTGATGCAAAATTGTTCATTCAAAAATTGTAAGGCAATGCTATGGGAAGAACTTACAAAGGTACAAAAGTTTATAACGACATAAATTCATTGTTGACTGGTCTCTTTTTTCTGTCTCTTTAACACTTTTCTGTCTGTTATTTATGTTGTTGTTGTTTAGTCATTTAGTCATGTCCGACTCTTCGTGACCCCATGGACCAGAGCACGCCAGGCACTCCTGTCTTCCACTGCCTCCTGCAGCTTGGTCAAACTCATGCTGGTAGCTTCAAGAACACTATCCAACCACCTAGTCCTCTGTCATCCCCTTCTCCTTCTGCCCTCCATCTTTCCCAACATCAGGGTCTTTTCCAAGGAGTCTTCTCTTCTCATGAGGTGGCCAAAGTATTGGAGCCTCAGCTTCAGGATCTGTCCTTCCAGTGAGCACTCAGGGCTGATTTCCTTAAGAATGGATAGGTTTGATCTTCTCTCAAGAGGGACTCTCAAGAGTCTCCTCCAGCACCATAATTCAAAAGCATCAATTTTTTGGCGATCAGCCTTCTTTATGGCCCAGCTCTCACTTCCACTCACTTCTCTTATTTATACTGCTCCCAAATCTACTATCCTCCCCACTGTCCTTGTATCGTGCCTGCTGCTTATAACATGGGGAAAAAATACAAATATAACAAACAGTGTGTGTGTTCCCAAATTAATCTTTTCATTACCAGGACTGGGTGCAGGGGGGAGGGGACTGTCTAAAAAACTAGAATTTCGAACAGAAAAGCAAGACAAATTAAGAATTCAATACAACCATGAGGACACAGGTAGGAAGAAAAGATACTAACCTGCCAGAGACAAATCTAACATGTCAGTCGTGACATCAATAGTTGAGGCCCGCTGCACAGTGCGGGATTTTGCACCATGGCGGGGGCTGATATCTTTTGCTGACATGTTGTCATGGGGAAGACGCCTCTTTTCACTGTTTGATCACAGCAAAGCCTTGATGAAGGACCAAAATAGAGTGTCGCCTTCACTTGCAGCCCTTATGACAGCAGGCTAAGGCAGAATGAAAACAAAACACAATCTGAAATAGGTTCCAAACTAGGTTCGTTTAAATGCTGATTTCAACAGCAAAGGCTCAAATGATTTTAATGGTAGCGTTAAAGAAGAATTAATTTACCATTTTAACAGGCGACCATTTGCTTCAGCAGACCTCACCATATATTTTAGAAGCTTTCAAAATGATAATAGTTTATCAGGGTTCACAATTATGAGGAGGCCTGCAAGCACATTCAGAAAAACACACAAGCCTGCTTCAGACCTTTACCCTAAAAACATGAAGGTTGAGGGTGGAGCAGACACGTCTGGTGCCACTTACCTACTCCCCCCTTCTGATCCCTCCATAGGTTTCCCCCCTTATGTGTCCAGGCTGAAATGTCAGAAGAGGGCTATGGTCTAATCTACATAACCTAAAGCTGCCTATGTCAATGAAAAACACCCACTTAGTAAGAGTCTTGATTCTTGGCTGCAGTCAAAGAATTTGCACAAAGTACTACATGGTTTTGCTCCAGACAAGCAGGCAGTGTCACACACATTGACTATGTTCAGACCATGTTTTATACTAACAATGAGCCTCAAACTCAAATGCTCCATTCTTCTGCCACAGCTTTAAGAAGATCAGAAGCTTCCACCTCCGTTTTAGATTAACCACAGTTTGGTGTACCGTCCAACTCTTACATGGTGGTTTATCTTTAGCGTTTGTTGAAACGAGCCAAATGAATAAACTATGTTTTCAAGCTGACTTATTTAAACAATAGTAAAGATTAACCAATAGGGACGCGGGTGGCGCTGTGTGTTAAACCATTGAGCCTAGGGCTTGCTGATCAGAAGGTTGGCGGTTCGAATCCCTGCGATGGGGTGAGGTCCCGTTGCTCAGTCCCAGTTCCTGCCAACCTAGCAGTTTGAAAGCATGTCAAAGTGCAAGTAGATAAATAGGTACTGCTCCGGCGGGAAGGTAAACGGTGTTTCCGTGTGCTGCTCTGGTTTGCCAGAAGCGGCTTAGTCTTGCTGGCCACATGACCCAGAAGCTGCACGCCGGCTCCCTTGGCCAATAAAGCGAGAAGAGCGCCGCAACCCCAGAGTCATCCGCGACTGGACCTAATGGTCAGGGGTCCCTTTACCTTTAAAGATTAACCACACATTTGTTTGGGATTGGATGTTATGCCAAGCTGTGGTTAATCAAAAACTTATGTAAAATACTCCAAACTCCTCTTTGTGGCTGCACCAGAAGAGATATAGGAAGGAGCATGTCAACCCTAGGCTCATATTTGTTAATGTTAAACCATGGTGTCACATCCAAGCAAGACCAATGGTGACCTACGGATCAAAATGTCTGTTTGAGTATCCATTCATGTGTTTGATCATCCCTATGGAAAGAATCAGTTTTGTGTTGGGTGAGCCACACTCTGGAGCGGCCTTGACCAATATGTTGTCCCTCAGAAGTTTTGGATCACGGCTCCCACCGTCTCTGACGTTGGTCATATTTGCTGTAGCTGATGGAAGTTATAGTCAAAACACCATCTGGAGGTCACCAAGTTGAGCAAGTTGTAATCTCTAAAAAGTATTTTTCCTCACACAAAAACAAAACAATTTCAACAAAGATTTACAAGATTTAAATGTGATTAAAATTCCAAGTCCCACCCACTTGAATTCCGAGTTATGATTCAGCTTACAAGAAGCTCCCCATTGTATTAAATTTTCATAATGTGTGTGACATTTTACACCAAACATCTTTTTACTTACAGCGGGCTGTTGTTTTCTTGGGTGAGAGCATGGTATTTTGCATTTCTTAAAGGCAGCTTTATTTTCCCATCTGAAAAAAACACACACAATGAATTACTGAGTCTGAGCATTCAAAACTGATATTGATTTTTAAATACACATGTCTATTTAATCTTCCAGTCATATCACATGCCTTTATTGCGGTGAGCTTAACTGCCGTTATAGCGTCAGGTGTGAAATTGGGGTTTTCAAAGAGATTCCATTATATGCACTTAGAAGATGACTAATTTAGAGCCATTCTGTTTTTTGTTGTTGTTTTTTTTAAAGGCACAAAGTGTAAGAAGTAACCAATGTTTATAAAATATAGCATTCCCTTGCATATATTCAGGATGAGGTTTCTGAATTATACCATGAGTTCCCACCATTCTGAACTATTTCCCTGGCTGATGGAAGGCACTTCACGTCAAAGAGGCCATTTGTGTGTCAAGTGACGGGAATGGATCCAGTAATGGATTTTTAGTCTTTTCTGCACAATAGTAGTTTTCTCCTGGCACACTGTTGTGCTCTGGCACATAGTTTGGGTATCTCTGTTCTAATTAATACTATTATAAACTATTTGCCCAGAATAAAATATTTTGCTTACACGACTATCACAACAGAATGATTTCCCACCATAACAAATTGCCTCCTTGGCAAATGAGATGCTTTCACTCCATCATAAATCCAGAATATGAGTTATTCTCACCAGATGGATGGAGATTTTAAATAAATAGGAGGAGGAGGGGGGAGAAGAGGAGGAGGAGGAGGAGGAGGAGGAGGAGGAGGAGGAGGAGGAAGAAGAAGAAGAAGAAGAAGAAGAAGAAGAAGAAGAAGAAGAAGAAACAGAAACTATTGGAATAGCTAGCTTTTAAAACGGAAATGTATTTTAAACGTGAACAAAGACATGGTAATTAAAGAACATTTAAGGTGCTTTGTTCTTTTGTGCAACTTTCCAGCTGTGCATTTGTTTTTAACCACCAGAATTAAAAGTTACTACTCAGGGGTAACTTTCAGGGGAATTCACAGAATCCAGCTATGCAGAAATATTTTGTAGAAATCCAAGCCATTTTAAAATAGACCAGTCTCATTCTTCAAGGAAGTGTTGCATTTCTGTAGCTCAGATTAAGGTTTAAGTCATGGCATCCATGACTGGGGATGGGGAACCTCAGCACCAGGGACCAAATGTGGCCCCCAGGCCTCTCTGTACCTGGCCCTTGGAACTCTCCCAGGTCACACCCTTCACTGTTTATGCTTCTCAACCTGATTTTGCCTGGCTGGAATGTGTCCTCAGACACCTCCAGCTTGTCTGGATAGAGGGTACTAAGTGTATGTGTAGGAGCTAGCCTCTGTACAAAGGCAAAATTCACATCTGTTGCTCTGCCCACTTTTGACCACCACTGGCATGTGGCCCTTGGAAGGTTGCTTAGAAGCGAATGTGGCCCACCTTTACACACACACACACACACACACACACACACACACAGCATAAAGAGTCTCTTGCTCAACTTGAGAGGTTAACACTGCCAAGAAGTGAAATGCGTCTTTGCATCCATATTTATAAAACTACCCCTCAAACCCAGTTCATTCCAGTTATATATAGAAAACCGCAGCAGTCCAACTTTTCATGACTATGCTTTTCTTCTTTATTCCTTCTAGGACTTGGGACATGTTATCCTGGCCATGCCTTATAAAACAAACTATCGTGGTATTTTTAGACATTCAGGGTTTTTACTTAGTAAAAAAGATACTCAGATTTCAAATCCCATAATCTAACACACTATGCCCTTTTTCCTGTGACTCAGAGGCTAAGGACTGCTCTCATATCCAGCACCACACCAGCCTATAAACACTTCTGCTTTCAAACAACCAACCAACACTCACAAAGAGCTGTTCTCCCTTCTGTGACACTAAACATATAGCTGCCCTCCTTGTCAAACCTATTACATTCACCTGACGTCAGTTTATTATCTCAGTTTATTATCTTAACTCAGCCTCTCCCGCCAGCAAGCCTGTTTACTCATGATACAAGGCTGTGGTAGCAGGAGGGGTGGAGGAGGCTGAGAAAAGCCTTCAGTAAGCAGTGACTGGGGTGCAGATGCACAGCACATCCAGCAATCCCATCCCTCGTCACCAAGTTTACTCCATAAAAGAAGTGACAGTAGTGAAACAAGTTACAGAGAAAGGAGAATGAACTGGAAACTTGGGTCAAAGGGTACTTCCAGGTGTGGATGATTTAGTAAGCAACTGGTCATTGCTGTTCTACAAGCAAGCTAGTGACTCTGCTTCCAGAATCTGAAATCAAAATAGCATTGTGTAGTCAAGCAAGCAGTCACTCTTTCCCCCCATTCCCAATGTTAGAAGGGATGGTTTTCAATGGAACTGTGGTGTGAGGGAAAGAGCTACATATTCCCTTCCCCTGCTACAATGGGGGGGGGATGGATAAAAAGGAAATACAATTGGGAAAAGGAAAGGTTAAAATGATAAAGAGTTGATTCCTAGAGTTGAGAGGTGGACCACAAAAAGGAAATGCCTAGAGCAACTCTCTTTAGATCATGCAATGCATACGGTCCCAGGTTCAATCTCTGACTTCTCCAGATAGGGATGTGTACCAGGCTGGCTAGACCCTGTCTAGTAGGTGATGAGCCTGGGAGACGTTCCACACCAATACTATTGATGTGGTTTTTTAAAAATGGCTCCTGTTTGGTTCACTTTGCATGGAGGGTGCTTGAGACCTGATGGAAAAAGCAGCTAAATAAGTCGGTCATCTCAACTGAGATGATGTTGTCAGTCAAATGCACTGGGTACAGCTTTCCACAATCTATTCAAGTCTTGCTCTAATCAAACTAGAAGAAGAGTTATGTACCAAATAATAATAATCCTATCAGGGTGGACCACACAAAGTGTTCTCATACCAAGGATAGGAAATGAGGAATGACAGCTCTGCTATCTGCTATGAAGCTTTTGTCCAAAAGGGTCTAAAAACCTCTAGGCTTGCAGCAAAAAAATGGTTCCAGTTGCGCAGATCCACTTTGCCTGAAATGACCGTATTTTCCCGTGTATAAGACTAGGTTTTTTCCCTAAAAAATAATGTCACGAATTAGGGGGCGTCTTATACACAGATACATCTCCCCCCATTTTCTTAAATCTGAGTCCCCAAAAATAGAGGGCTTCTTATGCATGGGGGCGTCTTAAAGACGGAAAAATACGGTGCTTCTGCTGAATCACTCTTGCTGTCAGTCAGATTCCAGGAGTCTGATTTCCCTGCTTTTCCTTCAATACCTCTGGTTCCCATTTCTCTGGACACCTTCCTGCTGAAGTAGAGGTCCCAGCTGGTTGCAGCGGTTCAAATGTCATTTTAAAGACTCTACTTCAGTTCCTACTTCCCCTGGTACTTTGCTAGCTGAAGCAGAAATCCTTATTCCAGTCACCAAGAAACCACCTGGTGGGCTGTCTCATGCTTGCTGTCTTCAGTTTTCCTGCCTGACCCAGGAATTCCAGAATGCCTCAGTTTCACTTCTTGAGGGCTGGGGAGAGAATACAATATCTTGCTGCCTGTCCTACATTCTGGATAAATGAGGCATGCTTGGCCCTAACACTCATTCAAGGCTTCATAGCTTTGAATTATCATTTGAACTGGGCCAATGTATAGTCAAGAGGACTTGTTTTACTTCGTACCACAATGACTTCATTTCCTTGTGTTCCGAATCCATTTCTAGCATCTGCTTAACTTAAACCACAAAAGGAACAAAATGGAAAGGGAAAGCTGTAGGAAGCTTAATGGCCCAGGTCTTTTAAAATAGCAAGCAACTGGTTTGCAAACTTTCCATTTATAGAAAACATTTTCCACACAGACCCCTGCTTGACAGTCATGGAATGCCAAGCGTCACAGAGGATTCTGGGGCATTTTCTAGGGTGCACATTTACTTCACATAATATACTTGCCAGTCATGTTCAAATTAACTTTCACACCATGTGTATTTGGAGTGTGCCCCAGGATTCAGTTAAAACCAAAAACAAGAACTGTAGTCAACAGCACCTCAGTGATAGAGAACATCCAACCCACAGACCTAGTTTTGGATATAAACAGTTTGTTTTCTATCACAATTGCTTGTCTTAAATGCATCTTCAATGGTTTTTGAATCTCTAAAATATCCTATGATAGCTGTTACTAAAACAAAGGGTATATTCTGTGCTTTAAAAAGTGCAACCTATATAAATTATGTGAATCCAACAAATGCAGCTATTTTGTGACTGCTACATATGGTAGGGTGAAAGACACTCTCATCTCTGAAGACATTTGCAGAACTTCCCTGCAGTCTCACACTGACTGAAAATCTCTGCTCAATACACATACACCTACTGAGATATCACCAGAAATTGCCCAAACATAATGTTTTTGTATTTCAGTTTTGCCACAAACTTAAAAACTAGAAGCTTACCTTTCTAGGTTTCCAATGAAAAGCTAAAAATCCTAGGATAACTAGTACCAAATTCTGTACTTGTTCAATATAACTGTAGAATCGAGATATCCATGTTGCCTTAATTTGTTTTCCACGGGTGACACACCGCTGTTCCTCCCAGGCTGAATGGTCACAGAACCTGAAAAATAAGAAAAGGGATCTCCTGGTAATGCTCATCTGTTGAACTTCATGAAAATAATGTAAAAATATCAGCTTTTTAGAATGCCACTTACAAGCTAGCCTATGCCAAAAGTATCAAAAGGGTGCAATTTCAACACTTCTTTGTTGGTACTGGGAAGTGCTCCCTCGGGTTGATAAACATTTGATCCAATTAATGAATTTAAGAAGAAACAAAAAGTACTTTTGAAGCTGCCAAGCCATTCCTCAGTTTGACAAGGAATTCAATGATGTGATTACTTTTAAATCAAGAGCCCTTTCCAGCTCCTAAAGTATTGCTTCTGGAATATCTGCAAACAACAAGAGGCTTCCTGTGGCAGCCTTAAACACTAGCTAAAGTATTGTAGGAAATCCTTTCCACAGATATTTCCGGATGAGTTGCTCTAAGAAGGAAGTGAAATCTCTTGAGCACATGAGGGTCACGTGACATGCACCAATTTTAAAAAGGGGAAAGGAAAAAATATGAGTATATCGAAGTCTACTCTCCCATTTCAGTGAAAGCTACAAAACGTATTTCGGATCTTTAGGAAACTGGGCACCTTTATTTTATATGTATGTACATATGTATATATAATACATGTGGCAATTGCAAAGTTCAAGAACTGTCCAGATTACTTAACAACCAAGCATCACATTACAGAAAGCAATTCATTTGTTGTCATGAATTTGCTTCCCCTCTCGCCCTTAAAGCCAGCATATGCAGTGATTATGTTAGGACTCCTATACCCAACTTAAAGAAAATTCAATTTTTTATTAAGCAAATAAGCATGTGCTTTAAATGCCTTATGGTACATGGCTGAGGGAGTGGCCCGGTACCCATCACTGAACAAGTGTCTGGCATCCCTGCCCCATGTTTCAATCCTAAACCGAGTTCTCAGTCTTCAAAAAGTTAGATTCACAGAGAATCTGACTTGTATTCAAAACCAAAGCATTAAGAAGTCACTTCTCAGTTTCATCCCAGAACCCAAGTTTTGCAATTTGCCTTGGGACTCTGACTAGACTTTGTTTGGGAGTGAAACCAACAAAAGGATTCTGTACACTTTGCCCGTGGAGTAATCCATTTCAGTTCCTTGCTCTTGATAAGTTAAGTGTTCCCTAACTTGTGTACTGGAGCATATATTATCCAGGCGCTTACTCCTGACATTTATCTGGAAGAAAGCAGCGTGAATGTTGTCTGCCAACAACTCTGTAGTAAGCCCATTCCCCCTATATATATATATTCCCCATCCATTCTGAAGGGACTCGACATTGCAGGAGGCCTGTAAGCTAAAATACACCAGAAACACTGCATAAACCCTGACTGCACAATGATAAATGAAACAAACCTAAATCTAACCCATAACAGGCTTAGGGCAAAATTGCAAGCAAGGCAGGCAACAGTCATGTGTAACAGAAGCCCAAAAAGGCCAGCTCTGCAGCAAAGAACTGTGGGAAAGGGGGTTATTTAATTCTTGCCATATTGGTCACCCACCCAATTTGCTTTTACCACTGCATGATTCCAGACTCATGTCTGCAAAATAAACCTGTGGTACAAGTATTTGGGGGGTGGGGTGTTCAGGGAAAAGCAGCTGGCCTGCGAAGGGCTAAGAAACCTCCCTCACCCAACACTTCTCTCCTGCAAAACTACTTGATCACATTAAGTACTCTGCAACAGGAAGTGGGCTGCTGGGCTACCTTCATATGCGCATGCCAGGTAAGGTGCCCCGTGTGGTATGATTCTAATTGTGTGGAAAATTCCCTGATATGGCATGGAGCAATGTTCCATGATCAGTCAACCTGGCAAGCTGAACGGATGACTTGTAACAGATAGGTAGCCGTGTTGGTCTGCCATAGTCAAAAAAATTTTTTTTCCTTCCAGTAGCACCTTAAAGACCAACTAAGTTAGTTCTTGGTATTCTTGGTATACCAAGAACTAACTTAGTTGGTCTTTAGGATGACTTGCAGTCTGTTATATCAAGGGGAAATGGCCATTTTCAGGAGGGCAATGTGAATATGATTTCAAACACCATTTATTCAAATGAGTTTCCATTGTGCTTTAATATAATGAACAGAAGCAATAAGCACCAGTGCAGACTACTTGATGCTTACTTAGCATTTAAAACCACACTTCAAGCATTCTAAGTGCTCCACACACATTATCTCAGTGTGATCGTCCTCTCTAAAAGTAGGGCGGCATTATTATCCCTATATTGCAGGAGGGAGTTGGCTCCAGTTACAATTAACTCTCATTGAGTACCATTCCTTGCCTTTTTGCAAATATTTTTATATGTGTGTTCTTTGGATAGCTTAAAGTTTTACAGGGTAAATCATCTCCAGCTCTCCCTGAATATGCTGTTGAAAAGTGCCAAAATGCACTTCGTAAAACATCAATGCCCTGATCAATAAATTAAATACCACATGCTGCCTTCACCCTGCCAAAGACAAGCTGCAAATATATCTGCAATGCTGCAGTGCAGATTTCCTTAAAAGTAAATGCTGTGGTTATTTACATTCCAAATACGGCACCTTGTGAAAAGTGGAGATAACCTAACTCTGAGAAAAAGGTTTCACACATTTTGGGGGAAGTTGTGTGCATTCTGTTTTTAAAATGTATTTCCTTCTCTTTTGGACATAAGCATCCCCCACCACCAGACACATATGAACAGTATTTACCTGTTAATCTACTTTTTCCATTCAAATTCATACCAGTACTTCTTCCCTTTTGTGTTAGTTCCCACTTTCTAAATTGCTGATTTCACTGCACGGATACTACTGACAGGGTATGCACACAGATAGCTGCGCTTGCACGTTGCTCCCCCCCAACACCAACACCCCCCCCCAAAAAAAATGCCCAGTCAGGAAGTGCTGAACTGAACACAGTAAGGTAATTGAAAATTCTCAGCACATACTTTTGCAGTTTTCTGGATCTGTGCAAATCTGAGGGATCAAAATAATATACACCCATACATATAAAGCTACAATCTCTGTTTCAGGAGTGCGTTGGCTGGAAAAGAAATGAATGCAGTTGTGCATTCTCAACACACACTTTTCAGACTGCTGCGCAATATCTGTGGCAGAAATATTTGGTGTCGTTTGCTTGTGCAGTTTTCTGGTTTGGGGACAAATCTGAGGGATCAGACAAAGTACATACATACAGTATTAAATAGTTACAGCATGGCTAGAAATGAAATGAAAGCACTAAGGAAGTAATGGGCATGGAAAGGGGAGTAGCAGAAAGTGACAATTGATACAGTCACCCCAAAACACCAAAACAAATAGTCTTTGACCCCAAGTTGAGAGGTTTGGAGCTCCACTTTCCCTAACTTGTTGGGTTATCTCCAGATCAAGTAAACCTGAATCTACAGGGTGGAAGCATATAGAGATTGGTGGAGTTTGCAGGTGATGTAATGTGGCCTATGCATGACTAATGTAATGTGGACTAGGCTTTTGGAAGTACTTGAAAACCTTCAAGGTCAGCACAACCAATGGGGTAATCTCCTTCCCAGCTCTGAGTTGCAGTGGGAGGGGGACATCCCTGTTGCCCTAGCTTTGGAGACATTGGGAAACAGCTTGATAGCTTCAAGATTCGGGCAAAGTCTGGAGAAATCCCCACCCGCTCAACATTCTGGGGAAGCATAAGAGATCTTAAAAGATGTACTTGCCAGGGCAACTATATCTATAGAACTGTGGCTATTAGCCTAAAAATCACAGCCAAGGTGCTGCTTCAGTATATTATACTGCTACTAGGAGTGAAAGCTGCAAGTCACAAAACTAAAAGCACAACTTAAGGCAATGGATGCACTTGGTAGCATAAAACAATGTGACAGCAAAAATGCACATCATGTCTCCATGACAGCTTCCGGCGCTGACACTGTGCCAATACAGAACAGCATATGTAAATTTCCAGAGTCAAGACAGGCAGTGCGTTTCCCAATCCTATTTATGCAAAACCACGTCATACGGTGTGTAGTTGGGCTTACTCCCTAGTAACGGCACATTCTTCTGAAGCCTAAGGCTTAGATACATTTCCCACAACATCTCTTTTTAAATCAAATTCCAAGTCGCCAGCACCTTGCAGCCCTGATCCCTTTTCTGCCTGAATTTAATGTATTGCACAACCCAGACCACAAGACTTAGAATAAAAATAGAAGACCAAATTAAAGCACTCCTACTGCCAGGATTTCAGCAATATCACAAGTGTGGTTTTCATTAGTAATGCAACAGTGTACCCCTCCCTCCCAACGCATTCTTGCTAGGGATTATTAGAGTAGAAAGGTTAATGCAGAACAAACATGCTAGGACATTTACTTGGGGATTTTTACCTAATAAAAATGTTCAAGTCCTGCTATTTCCTCAATGCTTGATAGAATATTCTGATTAGTGCTATAGAAGACATAAGGCTACGTCATGGTTCAAAAGCAAACCATGGAAGGGAGGGGGATTTCTGTGAGAGAGGACAGCGCATGCAAGTCTACAGCACACTCCTATTCCCTTAAGTACAGTTGGAAGACTGGGAACATTTCATCTGCCCTAGGCCACACTACAGTAAGCACTTTCTGATTTAAACTAGGTTGTAGATGCTCTGTAGTGCTTCTGCCATTTTGCATAATGTATATAATGAACCGTTGGCTATTCAGACTCTAAACCAAGGATTGGGAACCTGTGGTCCTCAGGAATTATACAGTTGCCACCAACCCTGACCATTGACCATGCTGGCTGAAGCTGACAGGAGTCCAACAACATCTGGAGGGCCACAGGTTCCCCCACCACTGCTCAAAGCATTCCCTCATTATTAATAACAAATGACTGTTCCGTTACAGGTAAGGGTTCTGGTAGAAAGCAAGTCCAAGATGAGGTGTTCAAGACGGACAACTCAATGCACAGCTCAAGCTGAAGCAAATTTAGATTGTTGTTTCAGCAAACAAGTTATCCCAGACTGAGCCTTTAATAGAGGCTGCTGGGTAGTTAGTTCTATCACCACCAGTGGGAGCTGCTCCTCTGGTTAAAGGGGTCCTTAAAAAAACCCAGGGGAAAATACAAACACAATCCCCCAATGCCACAAAGTTTCCCCACATTTGAGGAAACTGCAAGGACCAGCACACCAAATTGCAATGGATGAGCCTCCCCCTGGGAAAACTTCCTTCATGAACAATGTATTTTCCACTGCCAGGTGAGTATGTTAAAGTTGTCCTATCTGTTTTGAATCCTATGACATGGGCAAGATAGCTTTGATGTAGCTTCTGAGACCGGAGTCCTCAAAGGCAGAGGGGTGACAATGTGACATCCTTGGGCCTGGAAGGTTTTGGCAGAACGGCCTTCTGTGCTGGAGTTTCCGGCACAGTTCTCTCTAATTCTTCCTCCAGTTCCACAGTGGGACCCTGAGGCAGTGGCGTAGCGTGGGTTGTCAGCACCCGGGGCAAGGCAAGTAATTTGCGCCCCCTAACCCGTGGATTTGCGCCCCCTAACCCATGGATTTGCGCCCCCTAACCCATGGATTTGCCCTAACCCCAGATGTTGCGCCCGGTGCGGCCGGCCCCCCCTGCACCCCCCACGCTACGCCACTGCCCTGAGGTCATGATAGTGACTTTGCCCTGTATTATCCAATATAGCTCCTGTCTTTGAGGGCTTTTAACACCAAATACTGAAGTGGATCTTTTGCATGCATGGAGAAAGTAGAAACTGAAAGAAAAATGGAGCTAACTTGGATTTATGTTCTATATTACCTCAGAGTAATCAGAATGAAAGATGAGTGAATGTTCAACAATGAAACTTCTCCCCAACCAATAAAATCCCGTGCTTTAAAGAATGGTGCAACATCTATTCTGAGGTCCATCCAATAATCAGAGCTCAACTGTGAAGAGATCTTTGTTAAAGACTTCTGTCCCCAAATACAGTACAGCACCGGGCTAAACCTTACTTGCATCCCTATCACAAAGTTGTCTTTCTTATTCCATAGGGGCAGGCATCAAGTGCTGGAGCTGCTAAGATCAAATCTATAAAAGTTCTAGAAGATCATGAGTCTCAGCCATGACCCCAATCAAAGATGTGAGCCAGAGCATTTTCTAGCAACTTATTTTATCTTGGACATTTTTTTTTATTTTTTTGCCATTTCATCGCTTCATTAGCAACAATGAATAGGTGCTGGTTGAAGAAACAATGTTAAGCAAGCTTTGCAAAGTTTTATGTTGTTGCTTTGTTTACCAAATACAAAATAAACATGCTAGACTAGATCACTCTCCAGAAAATTTTCCAATGCAAATAACCCTAATTTGCATGGTTGTTCCCCCTCCCCCCATAAAACACACATCACTGATCCCAGTGCTGCCACAGACTGCTTCTCTGTGTGGGGGTAGGAAATGGCTGAGGGAGAGTCCACAAGTAGTAGGAAGTGCCCGTGCAGGAATAAGGATACCTGACTGATATACTGGTTGCCTAGGTAACTATCTCTCATTCTTGGCTCCTCACTCTAGCCAATCAACTCTTTTTGAAGGCTGAGCCACAGCCTCATCAATGACCTGAGACAAGCGCAGTGACCCTTGCATGAGCAAGTTCTTAAAGCCACAAGAATGCTTGTGGGCACTGACTTGCAAAAAGTAGGAAGTTTAAGGGGAAAGACATAGGGCCAAGCTCTGTACTCTTTTCCCAGCTTCCAGAATTCCCACTGATGCTTGCTTTCCAGTTAAACTCCTAACACAGTCCACTGAATATTCTTATGGCTATACTCTATTTTAAAAAGAAAACCACTGAGTTTTTCTATTTTGCACTGCAAGTGCTTGAACACAAATTGCACACATTATTCTTATACCTTCCTTCTAGAGATGAGAAATAGTGGCCTGCCAGTGTATTTATATGTCTTGTGAGTTTATAGTGTATAAACACCTTGTGTGTTTATACTGGAGTTGAGATTTGAACTAGGACACAGACATTAATCTGCACCACCTCTTTGTTAAGAGGCATGTGGTGGGACAACACCTCAGGCCTGGGTCCTCATTTCCTCCATGTTGTCCTTGGGACACGCTCCCTAATGCAGGGGTAGTCAACCTGGTGCCCTCCAGATGTCATTCATCTGCAACTCCCATCACACCTGGCCATTGGCCGTGCTGGCTGATGGGGGTTGCAGTTCACTAGCAACTGGTTTCCCTGTCCTATCCTATATCCCTTCAATGGGTCACACTTCTCAGCAGTGTGGGCCTACACCTTCCTTGAGTGCTTTTGCCTGGCTGGAGCGGGTCCCTGAACCCTGATCATGTCTCTTGGCTGCAGGAATGGAGAGAAGTGGGGTGCACACATACATGCACTTCCAACTGTTGCATAATGCAGCCTACTACACAAAGGCAAGTGACTGCCATTATCTGGTCCACTTTTGCCTCTGCTCCCCCTGAAAGGTTCCCACAAGGGAATGAAGGCCTTAGGTTCCCACCCCGGCCTATGCAAACAAAAGTGACCATTAGGATTCATCATGTCTGGAAACTAGACAAACCCTGACCCAAGTACCACGTGCCAACTGTTCATTATCCCCCTGGCTTTAAAAGGTGCTCTGAAGTAGGCAGGACAAAGAATTGCTGAGGAAACAAAACCAACACAGTTACGTCTTCCGTGCAGCGACTGCACGCAAAGTAGCAAATCATGTTTTCTGCCTCATTAATGGATTGGCATATTACTATTATAAATATTGCTTAAAATGTTATGCTTCAGTACTTCCAGTGGTGATCTCCGCACATCTCAAGAATCAGGATTTGATTTCTTTTACATATGTGCAATTTTCACCAGTTACTACATACAGGAGTAGAAGCACTTGGTTCTTGAACAAAAATGTGGGGCGTGCTCCACTAGGGAGAAATAACGGCAAAAGAAAATAATCTTAAGGGAGTTTGTTTTGTGCGCTAAAATAAAATGTGGAGGGCAAATTGCTGCAAAAGAAATTAAGATCAGCATTAACAGCCAGAGCACCTGGGAGGCTAAGGGAGAGGTCTAACCTTTGTTCTTCCCCATTGCTGCTGCCAGATTCCTCTAGACAGCCTCGGTCCAGTATATCTTAAGGAGCGTCTCCACCCCCATCGTTCTACCCGGACACTGAGGTCCAGCGCCGAGGGCCTTCTGGTGGTTTCCTCACTGCGAGAAGCCAAGTTACAGGGAACCAGGCAGAGGGCCTTCTCGGTAGTGGCACCCGCCCTGTGGAACACCCTCCCACCAGATGTCAAAGAGAACAACCACCACCAGACTTTTAGAAGACATCTGAAGGCAGCCCTGTTTAGGGAAGCTTTTAATGTTTGATGCATTACTGTATTTTAATATTTTGTTGGAAGCCGCCCAGAGTGGCTGGGGAAGCCCAGCCAGATGGGTGGGGTATAAATAATAAATTATTATTATTATTATTATTATTAGACAAGGGAACCATCTAGCCAGGGGAAAAGACCCCACAATATAAGTATATAAATCTAAGTATAAAAGGTAAAGGGTAAAGGGGCCCCTGACCATTAGGTCCAGTCGTGACCGACTCTGGGGTTGTGGCACTCATCTTGCTTTATTGGCCGAGGGAGCCGGCGTACAGCTTCCGGGTCATGCGGCCAGCATGACTAAGCCGCTTCTGGCGAACCAGAGCAGCGCACAGAAACGCCGTTTACCTTCCCGCTGGAGCGGTACCTATTTATCTACTTGCACTTGATGTGCTTTCGAACTGCTAGGTTGGCAGGAGCTGGGACCGAGCAACGGGAGCTCACCCCGTCACAGGGATTCGAACCGCCGACCTTCTGATCAGCAATTCCTAGGCTCTGTGGTTTGACCCACAGCGCCACCCGCGTCCCAAATATAAGTATATTAATATATAAATATATGCAATAGCTGTGTTACATCACATCACATCAGACCATGTCCATCCAGCTCTTGAAAACTGAAGCAAGCTCTCCAGGGTCTCAGGCAGGCATTTCCCAGCTCTATTGGTAGACACCAGGGATTGAACCTGTGAGTTTCAGCATGCAGGGCTAATGCTCTCCCACTGAACTACAGGCCTTCCTCAATACATCTAACCCAAACAACACAGTGAACAAAAACAAAGACCCATATGAAATTAATTAATATCAACTTACAGCAGTAGCAGCAAAATCATTTGGGACACCAATGCTGGTTTAAACAAATCAAGCTTAGGAGAGTTACCCCCAATGTTTCCAGATGCTTGATAAATACAAAACAAGAGTGGCTTGCGTAAGATTTAAAAAATAGGAGGCTTCTCTAACACCTCCTTAAGCATAACACATGAACTAGCATGCCACACATGACTAGGGCTGTAGACACAGGAGTACAGGTAAACTTCTGGAAGTATCTCTAGAGCTCAGAGAGGCTGTCATGTGGTCAGGAATCCCATGCCAGAGAGAGGGGCCTGAATACCAATCGCATACCAAGCCAACCACACCCTGTCAGTCACCATGCACCCAATCCTGGGATGGAAATTCTGACAGTGCTACCTGGCTTGTCAAAATGCCAAGACAATCGATATTTTGCCTCTGTCTATACTGCGATCCGCTCTGGCCACTCTTGTAGCTATACTCTCTAGAATATGAAAAATTGCTTTTGCTCTCTACTTGAAAGAATTCATGTGTCATTGCCCATCTAGGCATAAATATACAAGCCAAATTTACACCAGATCAGGAAACTAAAAGGACTTTCTTAACTGTTGTGAAACTAGGAGACATTAGTAGAAATGTGTTTCTTCTTTGAGCCTTAAGATGAATGGCTCTAAATCATTATTGTTCCATTACTGGATTTTCTCTGAAAAAAACGGAAACCAGCACTTAAACGATTGGAGTTCTTAAAAGCGGCACTCCTTGACAGAGGAAGTTTAGAAAGCTGCTTGTGTGTGCACTAGCAACAGCTTACAATCAAATGACATGCTAGCCTGCTTTTTAATGGTCTTTGTAATTCTAGGTAATCCCGAAGTCAGAGAGAGCTAGGATTCCCACAGTTCCCTGCAAAGAGGGATTGATTGTTAAACCACTCTGGGAATTGTAACTTTTTGAGGAGAATAAGGGTCTCCTAACAACTCACAGCACTCTTAACTACATTCCTCAGGATTCTGAGCTATGACTGTTTAAACTGGTATGATACAGTTTTAAATGCATAGGGCAGATGGGGTCTAAATCTCACTTATTATGACCCAAAATGGAAGAGAGAGATGCAGAGAACTTCTGGTGCAGAGAACGAGGAGTTAATAAAACTACTACAGTGACTTAGCAATCAACAGATTTCTGGAAAGGGAGACCAGATATCCCCAAAGAGCCCATTTTCCCACTGAAGCGCAATTACGACTGGAGAAGATGCCGAAACAATTAAGAGCCCCCAAACACACACACACACACACACACACACACACACACACTGCTTTCCCAGTGCCAACCACTTTTCAAATAGGGCATGGAGGCTACATCTATTTCCTGCTGTCACTTCCCAGTAAACCTTTCCACTTCTAAATAAGCTCATTTTAAAAGACTCCCCCCCCACCGCTTCAAATTCTATAATCACAGACACTTCAAGTCAAATTAAATATATCTACCTATGTCTATTATTAGTGCAAGCATTAGTTCTGATTGAATAAATACATCTGTTGCTGAAGAAATATTCTGGTGTGAGGGAGGAGGGCAACAGCAAATTAAAAATTAATCCCTGTACTCCAGCTTTTCCTGAAATAACAATAATGTACTGATCTCTTATAAGATCATCGGTACAGGCAACTTGCTAAGGACAAAACCAACCATCTGAAATACAGTACGTCATGGGGATCAACATGTTGCAAAGAACTGCAAGAACTAAAAAGAGACTCTCATGGGTTTGACTCTTTGACTTCAGAAATACAGAGCCTCCCAAAGGGCTGGATTACTACCAGGCACAATAACAAATTTACAGTCTTAATAACAAGCAGCTGGCCACTCTCTTATCTCTAACATGGCTACGGAGGATTATATAATACAGGAAACTAGTGAATGGACGTGCCTGTTTTGCTTCCCTCCCCTTCACACAAGCCGTTAGCTGTGCAATACTCTGTAAGCCATTCCAGGCAGCCGTGAGGCTGCTCAGCAAAAACACCAAGCAGCACAGAGACTGACATCGTCTGATGAAAAGCAATGAAATATGAAATCCTGCTCTTTACTAGCCTATTCTTTTATCTGTACCCAACAGGCATTCTTACCTCGAGACTTCTAATTGCAGTCAGAAGATGATCCTACTGAGCAGAACCTCTGCAGTTCCAGCCTCCACTCACAGTCGAAAAACATCCTAGTAGCCCTATTTGGTGCAGCAGGTAATTAGCATTAGCATTTTTCCTGCTGCTGCCTGAGCCGTTTCATCTGAAATCCAACTAATATGAGAACCTACTCCTAGACTCGGGGCTGTTTGATATGTGATGAATTTCCCTCACCGACAGAATTTCTGAAAATGATAATAAAGAGGCAAGTGGGGGAAAGATGATCAAATCCAATATATTGCTACAGCTCTCTTGGTTCTCAAATCTATCCAGCATATTTGTAAAGGGTGGTTTGAACCGTTACCTTCTCAACTAAAAGGTTTCCAGACCCTTGATCATCTTGATTGCCCTCCTCTGCACATGTTCTACTTTGTCAATATCCTTAAATTGTGGCAACCAGAAGTATACACAGTACTCCAAGTGTGGTCTGACTAAGGCAAAACAGAGCTAGGTACTACAACTTCCCTTGATCAGGACACTAAGCTTCTGCTGATGCAGCCTAGAATAGCATTAACTTTTTTAGCTGCTGCATCACGCTGTTGACTCATGTTAAGCTTGTGATCTACTCAGACCCCAGATCCTTTTCACATGTACTATTGGCAAGCCAGGTGTTCCCCATCTTATATTTGTGCAGCTGGCTATTCCTGCCTACGCGTAGAATCTTAATTTGTTCCTATTGAAATTCATTTTGCTAGCTTGGGCCCGGTTCTCCAATCTGTTTAATTCATATTTAATCCTAATTCTGTCTTCTGCAGCATTAGCTAACCATCCCAGTTTGGTGTCACCAGCAGATTTGATGAGCATCCTCTCAATTCCATCGTCCAAGTCGTTTATAAATAAAAGGTACAACAGGATCAGGACAGAACCTGTGGCACCTTCGGGTTCGGTCATTCAACCAGCTAAAAAAAAAAAATCACCCTTACAGTTACCTTGTTCACCCTGCAGTTTCCTGCCATAAGTACATATATTTATGGTTGCTATGTTCATTATTTCCACAAACATGTTGAACAAAACATACTTCCTTCTAAAGTCAACAGAAAAACTCCCACAGATTTTAAAGCAAACACAAAACTTTACAAATGATGGGATGAACACAACAGTGTTGTTATATATTCAGACTGGCTGCAGTTCTCACTATACAACAAGTGTAATCCAAACAAGTTTACCTGGGACTCTTTGCACACCCACCTGAAAGTACAGTACTGCTAATATGTGCAGGTATGCATTTCATACCAACCATGAAAATTTTGTGTGTTTGTAAGCATTTGGTATCTATCAAAATCCAAAGATGACACCTGCATTCAGCAACCACTGATGCAAGTTTTGTACCTAAACCCCAATCAATATATATTCAAACCTGTAACATAATCCTTTTAGATTACTTTGTTACAACCTGCCAGTTTCCCTCAGGAAAACCAACTGCAAAAAGCACACAGTGCTTGTGCTATTTAAACTTAAAATGGATATATTTTGCACTGCACTCCAAAGGAAGTGTCCTAACATGCAAAATTCATTGAATCCATAATAAGTGCTTTTACTTGCAAAATGTGCCAATGAGTAGCTAGCTATCCCAGTCTCAGAAACAGCATCGCGGTAATTATCTGTTTGTTTGTTTGTTTGTTTGTTTGTTTGTTTGTATGCTCCCCTTTTGTGAAAGACTGTGTCCAAAGAGGCTCACAGTATATTAAATGAACAGCAATAAATTTAGCTGGCACAATCAGGACTTAATTCCAGAATCTGCTTCTAGTGTGCAAAGCTTAGATTTGGAACATCTGAAACTAAGCAGTATATTCAGTATTTTCTTCCTCTCCTTCACTGGCCACACATGCCTGTATCTATGATGCTGAGTTTCCAGTCAGAATGCGTAACTTGAAGGTTGCCACTTTCCTCTCAAACTTGTACACCTCACACCCAGTTCCTCCCTTCCTCTTCCTCCTCCTCCTCCTCCTCCTCCTCTCTCTCTCTCTCTCTCTCTCTCTCTCTCTCTCTCTCTCCCCTCCCCCGATCCAGTGGCTCTGCCTTAAAAAACAAACAGGTTGGTGTTAAGAAATTCTACAGGTGTGGTTTCCCAATAAGCACATTCCAATGCTAGCAAATGCTGCACCTCTAGAATTTCTGCATGCTGCAGAGCTGTTAAAAAACACAGATTCAAGAAAGAGAGAAGCGACCCTTAGTTTGGTTTGGGTGGGCTCTAAAGGGAAGAGGGGTGGTTTGGACAAGGGGGTTAGGGTGGGTGCGCAAAGCAACCAGGGTGGCAGCCCCTAACATATACACCCTAACATATACACCATACATAGGCACCTGTATTTGAATGGCACCTTTTTAAAAAAATGAACCTGTGGTTAGAAAAGTAGTAAACAGGCAATGCAGCCTCATGAAGGAAGCCTCTGATCTGCATCATCCACGGCAAAGGATGCCGCTTCCCAGAAGTGACATATACCCAAGGGTTGACACTGAAAAACATGTTGGTGCACTGGAACAAGCAGAGCTTGTGAACAATGAACACCCTAGTCAGAGCCAGTGAGAACATTTTTTTACAGGCTTTGTCTGTGCAACTAAATGCTCACACCAACAGCCTACATAGTTGAGCAGCATAATGTCAGAAGTGTTGCTCATGGAAGGTCATAGCAGCTGCTTCTGTTCAAAGAGATACCCCCCTTGAGTGTAAACTGCTCATGTGAAACTGCCTTATTCCAAGGTCAGGTCAACTCTACCTTGGCTGGGCTCAGCACAACTGTAAAAAGAACCAGGTAGGATCAAAGCAGCTGTGAGCTCCTCTCTGGGAGTCTGTGCAATCTTGGGAAGCCATAGTTTGGTTCACCATGTTGTGTGAACCAGATTTATGGCTCAAGCTAAAACTGGATAAGGAATTATCACTTTCCATATTCTAAATTTCTATTACCAAACCTCACTCTCAAGACAGAATGCTTTTTCCCTGGTTGCTTGCCCTTTCTTAAACAATAATATATAATAATACATATATTTGCACTGCAGTAAACTCGAGAGATCCCAGGGGCCTCGTTGCCATGGTCCCCTCGTATCTGGCACATAAATATTTTTTTCCAACATGGCACAGATGGCACTTTTAAATGTGAGGCTGACACCTAAATATATGTAGTATTTTTACCACGCCTGTGTTACAAAATCCCAGTCATATTTCCCTTGCAAGAAATGCTACCTTGGGGGGAAAGGGAGGATTTGTTTTCTTGAAAATAATCCCTACAAAAAGTGCTGTTATATATGAATTTCTGTGTTTACAAACAACTCAGGAGAAGCACATTAATGAACTACTAGCCACCTTAGAACAGGCGTCCTCAACTTCGGCCCTCCAGATGTTTTTGGCCTACAACTCCCATGATCCCTAGCTAGCAGGACCAGTGGTCAGGGATGATGGGAATTGTAGTCTCAAAACATCTGGAGGGCCGAGGTTGAGGAAACCTGCCTTAGAACATATATAAGTAACACACACGTACTCTTGAGCAAATTTGCTGCAGTCCTGCCTCCAGGTGCTAGGGCTGGGCCATATATGGTTTACAACATCACAATGTATGAAATAAGGATGGAACTATGCAGAGGCAAAAGGGTGCATGAACCGGGCAGACCTGGTCACTATTTATCTGGAAGACAGAGCACTCTGTCAGTGGTTCATTGACTTTTTTAGGACAAGTCCAACTCTCTCAAAAAATAAAAATGCAGTTGGAAACCATACAGTATACAGTGGTACCTCTGGTTGCGAATGGGATCCGTTCCGGAGGCCCGTTCGCAACATGAAGAGAACGCAATCCGCAACGGCGCTTCTGCGCATGCGCGGGTTGCAATTCGCCGCTTCTGCGCATGCGTGTGATGTCATTTTGCGCTTCTGCACATGCGTGAGCGGCGAAACCCAGAAGTAACCCTTTCTGGTACTTCCGGGTTGCCGTGGGATGTAACCTGAAAAAACGTAACATGAAGCGGACGGAACATGAAGTATGACTGTATAGCACAGTGCATTACAATTGCTACAATATGCAGGGGGGGGGACCTTAAATGGTCTACCAAGACCCTCAGCCATTTTCAAAACTCCTGGGTAGGGAGAAAGGTTTTGGAACTGCTGTGCTAAGTCACTGCTTTTCCACAATAACCCAGAAACAGATTTAAATTGTTGGCTCCACACAGTATTTAATATAGCCTTATTTTCCTCATAAATATCCAACAATGTCCGCTTCACATTGGCAAGACCCAATTCTACCTTCTGTTCTAAAGGTCCCGCTTCTTCCTTCTCTTAGACAGCAGCTTCCTCTTTGCTCCTTTAAAGTTGCTAATTAGATTCTTCCTGTTCACTCACCACAAATCCTTGAACTGACCCTGTTCCCTAGGGCGATGGCAGCAATGGGGTGGGGGCGCTAATTACTAGTTCCCTCTCTGCAGCCAGAACAATCACTCATTAATTTTTATTTTTTATGCAATTGCAAAATTGGTTTTGCTGCGATGTTTGAACTGGGCCATTGTAAGCCTACACAAAAGTGAAAGACGAGCTTAGGAGCCAATTAATTCAAAGTCAATGACATGCTATTGTCGTACCTTAAACAATTACAATCCTATATACTGTTGAACAATGCTGTAGCTGTTTGAGGCCCTCAATTCTGTCCATTCAATGCTATATTGAAATGCTTTTCTGTTAAACTAGGCTATCCTGCATTCACCAAATGAAACGTTCTTGCAAAGCTGTGATAGACGCACCAACTGTCCATTTTAGCCCTTATTTGGGCGTTCTTATGAACACATGTGTCAGGGAATCAGGAGCAGGAGCACTAGGGAGAGAGGATTGGGAGAGCGAAGGGGAAGAATCCGAGGGCAGCGTAGGGGAGTATGACAGTGGCCCGAGAGATTCCATGAGCTTTTCCAGCGAATCAGAAGATTCCCAGAAGGGGGCGCCGATGGTCAGGGCAAGGGGGGTCCCAGGGGGGACGCACCAGAAACAAGGAGCCAGAGGGGAACCCCAAAGCAGCAGTGGAGGATCGGGACCAGTTTCCCCACCAGAGCGTAGTGGGGGGGAGGAGTCACATGTGTCAGGAGCAGTGTCTCCTCCAGAGAGGGAGTCAGGGCTGACCACGCCTCCAACGGAGGGGAGGTCAGTTGCAGCTAGCCCCCCCGATGGGGGAAGCAGTGACAGCAGCAGTGGAACGGTCAGGAGGAAAGCTGCTGGCTGGGCGCGCGCGCCAAGTTCAAATGTGCAGGCGCGTGGAACAGCAGGAGACCCGGATGGGGAACCAGCTCCTAAAGCCCGCCGGAGGGAGGGAGAAGGCTCAGGGGAATCAGCGGGAGAAGAGGCTAGAAAGGGCGGAACCCCGGCGGGCAGGCGGACCCAGAGGAGGAAGGAGCAGCGGAGAAGGTGGAGCAAGGCTAGAATCTTAAATTGGTGTCAAGGGGGAGGAGACTCAGACGGAGCACCAGTGGTCTGACACTTTAGACGTGGGGCTGCGCGCTGCGGCTCTGGAAGTGAAACTGAACTTCAATAAAGACTTTTATACTTAACAACGAAGCAGCGTTGGTCCTTTGTGAGCTGGGACCTAGGGTAGCTCTGACAGTATGCTCCGTCTCGTATAAAAACCTCGCAGCGTGAGTTGGTGCAGCGAGGGGCAAGACTTGGTGTTTTGCAAGCTCACGAAGATAGGCAAAGATGGCTACAGAGAGCCAGGTGAAAGAACTGCAAGAAGCAGTGACGACGCTTTACGCAGAAGTAGCAGCATCCAGGAAAAGAGAAGAAGAAGCAGTAGCGCTCTGCCGGGATCAGCAGGCAAGGTGGGACCGTTGGGGGAAAGAGGGGCTGCCAGGACCCAAACCGGAGGGAGTTGGCCTCGGGAAGATGGGGGGCAGCCTAGTAGCCCACTTCGATGGGAACCTGCAGCAATACCCTAACTTCAGAGCTGACGTGGTTTACGCGCTCAATTTGCTTCGGAAGGACTTTAGAGATGAGGAAGAGAAAGTGGGCTTCATAATCACTCATTTGCATGGGGAAGCAAAAGCGTGGCTGCGGAATTTGTGGCGCGAAGAAGACCCCGCCCTCAAAGATTCCGATGCATTTATCAAAGCTATGGACGCTTGCTTTAAATCTACGGTAGATGTAGATGTTGCTCGGAGGGAAATGCATGGACTACAGCAAGGGAAAGCGACGGTGAGGCAATATCACTCACGCTTTTTTGCCTTATTGAACGTGCTGGGCTGGGAGAAGGACTCTATTGCTGTCAGAGACCTGTTCTGGGAGGGGCTAAGTGGAGAGGTGAAAGATGAGCTGGCAAGAGGGGAACAACCGCAAAGTACCCAAGAAGTTGCCCAAAGAGCGTTGGCGATTGGTGTGCGCCTGGAAGGACGCCCTTGGAGCAGGGAGGAAGGACGTAAGGCAAGCAGCCCAGCCAGGACAACCCCTTTCTTTCCCAGAGAGGCGGGGCGGGCACTGTCCATGCCTCCTTTGGGAAGGGGAGAAGAGCCGATGGAGATTGGTGGTGCCAGGGCTCAGACTGCCAGCAGAGCCCAAACACCGGGAGCAGTCAAGGCGAAGGCTCCTAGAGGGACCAGGAAGTGCTACATCTGCGACAGTGCTCAGCACATGGCCAAAGAGTGTCCCCAGAGGCTCCAGAAGCACACTGCAGCCTCAGCAACAGTAAAGGGAACAAGTCAGCAGCCGAAGCAGCCGCAGGGGGAAGAAGACGCCTGGTTGGAAACAGAGCCACTGGGGCCCAACCAGGCAAGTCAGTGAAGCAGTCCCCAGAGATTTTACAGCCCACAGACCCCCTCCCACCCAAACCAGTGGTGCAACTCACCGCATCGCTCCAGTTGCCCACTGGGCACACCATGCAAGTACCAATAACCATTGACTCTGGGAGCAACGCAGACTTTATAGGAGTGGACTTTATCAAGCAACATCGCATAGCACTCATGCCAGCCACGATGCCCCTAAACATCGTCACGGTCGATGGCAGGAAGCTACTTGGAGGAGAGGTGGTACAGCAAACACCACCGATGGTGATGCATATTGGAAACCACCGCGAAGTCATCAGCTTCAACGTCACCCACCTGTCAGACACGCCCATAGTGTTGGGTATGAGTTGGCTGGATAGGCACAGCCCGGCATTAGCATGGTACCAGCGGCAATTGACCTTCTGCTCCTCCTACTGCGCAGAACACTGCATCCAGACCCGCCAGGAGGAGGAGGGGCAAGAGGATTAACCGCAGTTACACCTAGGCATGGTGCAAGCGGTACCCAACAAGTACAAGGAGTTTTTGGAGGTCTTCTGCGAGAGGGAAGCGGATAACCTGCCTCCCCACAGGCCTTACGACTGCAAGATTGACCTCCTGCCGGGAGCGACGCTGCCGACTGGGAAACTGTATTCCATGTCTGAAGACGAACTGCAAGAACTCAGGGAGTTCATAGATCACAACTTGAAGCGGGGGTTCATCCAAGAATCTAAAGCAGTGGGGGGCAGTCCCGTGTTTTTCGTGAAGAAGAAGGACACGCCCCAACGCAGGCTCATAGTTGATTATAGGCTCATAAATTCCAAAACAAAGCCCGCAGCATTCCCCATGCCCAAGATCGACGACCTGCTCGCGACGGTGAGGAAGGGACGGATCTTCACCAAGTTGGATCTACGAGGGGCGTACAACCTTATATGCATGCGGGAGGGCGATGAGTGGAAGACAGCCATGTTTACACCTTTAGGCACCTATGAATATCGCGTAATGCCTTTTGGTCTGCAAAATGGCTCCCATACCTTCCAAGCTTTCATGCATCACGTGTTAGCGGGACTCCTCTACAAGAAGTGCGTTTGCTTCCTGGACGACATCCTGGTCTTCTCGGAATCGCAGGAGGCTCACGAGAGGGACGTCAAGGAGGTCCTGCAGAGGCTACGGGAGCACAGACTTTACGCCAAATTAGAGAAGTGCCAGTTCGACATGACGGAGGTGGATTTCCTGGGCTACAAGCTGTCCGACAAGGGACTCGCCATGGACAGCACCAAGGTCCGCGCGGTGTTGGACTGGAAGAGCCCGCGCAATCGGAAGGAGGTCCAGAAGTTCGTCGGCTTCGCCAACTTTTATCGCAAGTTCATCAAAGGGTTCGCGAAGGAGACGGCGGCCATCACGGACACCCTCAGCTCCAAGAAGAAGAAGTTCACCTGGACGGACCAGGCGGAGCAGTCCTTTCGGAGACTCAAGCGTCTCTTCGCGTCCGAAGAACAGCTGCTACATGTAAACCCCAGCAGACCAATGAGGGTTGAGACGGACGCCTCGGACAGAGCGGTGGGGGCCGTCCTGTTGCAGCAAGATCCGCAAGGGGAATGGAGGCCATGCGCATTCTACTCCAGGAAACTCAGCAAGGCGGAACAGAACTACACCATCTGGGACAGGGAGTTGCTGGCCATTCATGCAGCTTTCAAGGCGTGGCGGCACTTCCTCGTCGGAGCCAGACACACAGTGCAAGTCTGCACGGACCATAAGAACCTGGAGTACTGGCGCACGGCGCGGTTCCTGAACCAGAGACACATTCGCTGGGCGGAGTTCTTTGCAGATTTCGATTTCCGGATAGAATACATCCCGGGAGACAACAACGTCATGGCGGATGCACTATCCAGGAAGCCGCAGTATCTCGAGGAAGCGGCGCCGGTGGCGGCCAAGCACATTTTCGCACCGAAAGCGTGGGCGTGCGCTTCAGCTGCCGTGGACCTGGACGCGGTGCGTCGAGCGCTGCAGACGGATTCGTTCGCACAATCCAAGATGGAGGAGGTGCGAAAAGGCACAGCGAAGGACGACGAGTTCCAGATACGAGACGGACTGCTCATCCGCAGAGGGGCTCTCTACATGCCCGGAGACGACCTCCGCGCGAAAGTCTTGCAGCAGCTACACGACGCGCCCAGCGCTGGGCACTTCGGCAAGGACAAGACGGCGGAATTAGTAACCAGAGACTTTTGGTGGCCCAAGGTGAGGGGAGAAGTCGCGGATTACGTCTCCAGGTGTGACACCTGCCAAAGGGCCAAGCCAGTACACAGGAAGCCGGCGGGTCTACTAGAACCCCTACAGACGCCGCTCGAACCGTGGGAGAAAGTGGCCCTGGACTTTGTCACAGATCTGCCCAGCTCGCGAGGCAAAACAGCGGTGCTCGTGGTCGTAGACATGTTCACCAAGATGGCACACTTTATTCCGTGCGCGAAGGTGGCCACAGCGGAACAGACCGCCAAGCTGTTCATAGACCACGTGTTCAAAGCTCACGGCCTGCCGCGGTCCATCCTGTCCGACCGGGGTCGCCAATTCATCTCGAGCTTCTGGCAGAAGCTGCTGGGCATCCTGAACGTCAAGATCAACTTAGCGTCGGCACGACACCCGCAGACCAACGGACAAGCGGAGAGGGTCAACGCCATCATGCAGCAGTACCTGCGATGCTACGCCAATCAACAACCCTCGACCTGGGTGGACTACCTACCGCTGGCCGAGTTTGCCTACAACAACACGAAGCACGGGTCTACAGGAGTGACACCGTTCTTCGCCAATAATGGGCGGCATCCCAGAACTTTCCCGGGGTTAGAGACGAAGGGGGAGGGGGAGCCAAGGGGAGCAGAGCACTTAGCAGCAGAGTTACAGGAGGTCCACGAGCAACTCCGCAGGCAATTGGAACTGGCGAAACACGCCTACAAAATGCAGGCAGACAAGCACAGGAGGGTCGGGGAGGACATCCGGGTGGGGGACTGGGTCTGGTTAGCAGCCCAGGCAGTGCCGGCCAGGACGCTAGCTAAGAGGAAGCTCAAGCACAAGCAGCTGGGACCTTACCAGGTCGCGGCGCAAATCAATCCAGTGGCCTTCCGGTTGACACTCCCGGAGGGCTCCAGAATGCACCCAGTCTTTCATAGGTCAGTGCTCACACCCTACAGGGAACCCCACAGGTTTCAGGCGACAGGGAACGCGCCAGACCCACTTAACGAATCTCCAAAGAGGGAGGGGTCACGGAGGGCGACGCCACTCAACGAGGTCACGGAGATTTTGGACTCGAGGTGGGGGGAAGAGGGGGTGGAATACCTCCTCGCCAGGGAAGGTACCCCAGCCAGCGCCAACAGGTGGGTACCGTGCTATGCCGTGGAGGAGCACTATCTTAAAGACGAGTTCCATGCACTCTTCCCACACAGACCTATGCCGGCAGAGTATTTCGACGACTGGCTCTTCACACCCACACTGTCAGCCAGTACGTTCCAGGGTTTTTCATCAGCTGAAGAGACGACTCCGGACACTAGCTCCTCGGAGGGGTCTCTCTCGGGGTTTGCCACAGACCGCTCCTATTGGTGGGACACTCAACCGGAGGTGGGGTGGCGCAGGGAGTTGCTGCGGGGACCTTTGCAAGCAGTCTCACCAGAGGTACCCGGGGGAGGGGAGGACATGGACGTGTTGGGGGAGGATCCTGGATTCGAGCACATCAGCAGAGAGATGGAAGCAGAGGAAATCGACGTCGACGAGCCCGTTGCGGTTGGGCCGGATCCAGTGGACCGGCTACACACCAGGGGGGAAGAATGGTATCCCGCACTCACACCCACTGGACTGGAGCACCCGGAACCCACACCCGAAGAGGGGGAGGGGGAAGGGGGGGCTTCGAGGGGGGGATGGATGTCAGGGAATCAGGAGCAGGAGCACTAGGGAGAGAGGATTGGGAGAGCGAAGGGGAAGAATCCGAGGGCAGCGTAGGGGAGTATGACAGTGGCCCGAGAGATTCCATGAGCTTCTCCAGCGAATCAGAAGATTCCCAGAAGGGGGCGCCGATGGTCAGGGCAAGGGGGGTCCCAGGGGGGACGCACCAGAAACAAGGAGCCAGAGGGGAACCCCAAAGCAGCAGTGGAGGATCGGGACCAGTTTCCCCACCAGAGCGTAGTGGGGGGGAGGAGTCACATGTGTCAGGAGCAGTGTCTCCTCCAGAGAGGGAGTCAGGGCTGACCACGCCTCCAACGGAGGGGAGGTCAGTTGCAGCTAGCCCCCCCGATGGGGGAAGCAGTGACAGCAGCAGTGGAACGGTCAGGAGGAAAGCTGCTGGCTGGGCGCGCGCGCCAAGTTCAAATGTGCAGGCGCGCGGAACAGCAGGAGACCCGGATGGGGAACCAGCTCCTAAAGCCCGCCGGAGGGAGGGAGAAGGCTCAGGGGAATCAGCGGGAGAAGAGGCTAGAAAGGGCGGAACCCCGGCGGGCAGGCGGACCCAGAGGAGGAAGGAGCAGCGGAGAAGGTGGAGCAAGGCTAGAATCTTAAATTGGTGTCAAGGGGGAGGAGACTCAGACGGAGCACCAGTGGTCTGACACTTTAGACGTGGGGCTGCGCGCTGCGGCTCTGGAAGTGAAACTGAACTTCAATAAAGACTTTTATACTTAACAACGAAGCAGCGTTGGTCCTTTGTGAGCTGGGACCTAGGGTAGCTCTGACAACATGTGTAGGGATATGCCTTCACACACAGAGCAAAACCATCTGTAGTAACAGAGGCTTCAGTAAAGATTCTGTGCAGGGTCTCTCTCATTACAGACTGCCATGCTCCTTCCATGAAGGTTGGTCATCCCCGCACCTGAATCAAGCAAAATGTCCAAATAGGTGTTGTTGTTGTTTTTGTAGCAGATTATACCAATCATGATGCTGGAGGTAGCACACCCCTGTATTCCAGTTACTGAGGACCACAAGTGGGGATAAGTACTGATGCTCTTATATCCTGCTTTGGCTACTGCAGAGGCATTTGGTTGGTCACTGTGAGAACAGGATGGTAGACCGGGTGGACAACTGGCCAGATCCACTGAGGTTCTTCTTCTTATGTTCTACTGCTAGAACTAGGGTCTATCAACCTTTGTCTACACCAGGGGTGGAGAACCTGTTGCCTTCCAAATATTGTTGGGATTACAGTTCTCATCTCATCATCCCTGACCACCACTGGCCATACTTGCTGGGGTCAATGGGAGTTGTAGGGCCACACTAAGACTTTTGGCAACACTGTGTAATATTATAGAGAATAATCAAAGAATGATAGGAATCATTGTTTCGTGAGGAGTCTCCTAACAACTCTTGGCACCCTCAACTAAATTCCAGTTCCCTGGATTCTTTGGGAGAAACCACGACTGTTTAAAATGGCACCAGAACTGGATGTGTCCATTACATTGTGTGTTTTCACTTGCCCTACAGCATTTGACAGATGAAAACAGTGACATTTATGGGGAGAAGTAAGGGATGGGTCCCACAATTCCAGAGGATAACATGTCACAAGCCGAAAACGGGACTGAATGAAATACTTTCTGCAAAGATTGCTAAACCAAGTAAGTCACTAAGACAGACCAGATGGCTCAATTGAGCAAGTCAAGTCCTCTACCACACTGAAAGAAAAAACTCCAACGCTTTGCTAATCTTCCTCACCTCAACCACCTATGCCCCAACTGTGAAACAAAATTTGTACACCATGTTTTCTCAGAAAGCAATTTCCTAATCTATTATCGCAATTCCATAAGCACTACCCAGTTGTTTTGTTTTCTGTTTGCCTTCAAGGACAGGAACTCTGTACATGTTTAGAAGTCCTCTGATCCTTATTATTTCTTTCTCCCCAGTCTTCACCTTGCTATTAATCCTGCATGGTCTTTCCTCGCCATGCAACCCCCCTGCTACGATTAGAAAAGGCAAAGGAGCCTCTGAGAAAAGGAGCGGAGTCGCATGGGAAAACGTGCCAGATTGATTATCAATAGACATTTGGGGCAATCTCAGGTGACCTAGGGCAGCTGGAAGGTATGTCTGCATGACAAAGCATGAACAAATCTGTGCAGTACAACATTTTTAAAATATCATGCGATATGGAAAGCAGCTGGAGGTGGAGGAGAGGACAGGGAGTGAAAAAAGAGCTGTGAGTGGAGGGGGGGCCTCTTCCCATCCTCTAGACCTCCTGGGAAACCCAACAAGCCTACTGGACTGGGAACTGGGTGTGGAGAGAGCAGCCGAATGGGACATCGTTGTGGGCAGCCTGAGGAAGTACCACCCACCTTGGGCCTGCCCATCAAAAGCAAGTCTAGAGACTAAGCACCATGTCTGCTGTTTCCAGGCACTCTTCTTGTTGTGAGACTTTTGTGAGTGAGCTGAGTGTTTGTTTGGACCCTGCCTGGTGAGAAACCAGGAGGCTGAGAGTGAGGGTGTGTCAGAAGGAAAATGAACTGAGATAGATAGTTAGTTAGTTAGTTAGATAGATAGATAGATAGATAGATAGATAGATAGATAGATAGATAGATAGATGATAGATATAAACTTTGTATTACTGTAACATTTTTATATGTAGCTGTGGGTTTTTTTTGGTAATTTTTTGTTTAAGTTGTCTGTTGCTGCTTCAGTTTTTTGTACACTGCTTAGAGATATTTTTTATATAAAGTTGTATAGAAATTAAATAACTAGTGTAAACTACCAAGGCATAACTGGTGAAAATAATACAAGCATGTTTGCAAATAAAAGAGTTTTTCTTTAGTTTTTCTTTTGCAGACAATCAGGAAGTTATGACTTAAATTATCATAATGAAGTACAGTGGTACCTCGGGTTACATACGCTTCAGGTTACAGACTCTGCTAACTCAGAAATAGTGCTTCAGGTTAAGAACTTTGCTTCAGGATGAGAACAGAAATTGTGCTCCAGCGGCACGGCAGCAGCAGGAGGCCCCATAGGCTAAAGTGGTGCTTCAGGTTAAGAACAGTTTCAGGTTAAGTACGGACCTGAGGAACAAATTAAGTACTTAACCTGAGGTACCACTGTAATTATGTTTGGGTCAGAATTTCCCTACACACACACACACACACACACACACACACACACACACAGCTAGTTACAGCTGAGAATTCCACCTATAGAAACATCTATCTGTATGTCAGTCCCAATTACCTCAGGACTCTGTGCATGTCCCCATTTTGAAGAACCCAGGAGTGCTTTATATCTTGCTTAAAAGGGAAAATGATGTCAGGCAAAAAAACAAAACAAAAAAAGACCACGATTAAGAATATTAATAAAGTTTGACAGTCAAAATTGACTTCAGATCATTTGGGAGATTATACACGCACAAAAACCACACCGCCACACAAACTAGGCCAGGTCAAAAGAAGAAAAGCTGACAAGCGAAACCCAGTTCCACGCAATGGCATTATCAGATGCCATATGGGTTGGTTCCCTGGGTTTAAATCCTATGATTTCATTCAGCCTTCAGTAAATGCAACTATGCATAAGGATGCAGATTTTTGACACAGAGGAGATACCACCAGGTTTAACTGTGCAGCGTTGAGATTAAGCCATAGAACAAGTTTCCAACACAAAATCAATGCGGGAATAGTCATGCTGGAAATATATAAAAAACCCTTGGCTGAATTATTTAAAACCAGTTTTTAAAAAGCTGTGGGAACTTCCTGTAACAGAAACTACATTTAGGAGACCATGCCCAAATTCCATCTAGTTCAGATATCCTTGGGAAACTCATAATCAGGGCAGGACAGAGACAACTGGCTTAGGGTGGCAAAGAGGGATAGAAAGTTTTGACAAAACAAACCGCCATAGCTCCTGTTTCCAAGAATACCCAGGACATGCTGTTGACATTAAACATGGAGGTTGCTTTCTCTAGCTTTCATAGCTAGCAGCTGATGGGCAGGTCTGTTCCTCATGACTTAACTAAATCTTATGTAAGCCACCAAAGCAAGCATCACTGCACTAGTGCACCATGTTGTAATTAATTCCGTAAGTTAACAATTCATTTCATGATTGCTTTATTTTTGTTGTTGACTCCAAACCCTTGGCCAGCCAGTTTCACCAAATGCCCTAAATTCTAGTGTTTCAAAAGGAAAAATGCAACCCTCAACAAAAGGTATGTTATACCTCCCTTAGTTCACTATATTCCAGGATATATATATATATATTTAAAAACACCTCCTCTTCTCCTTCCCTAAATTCTTACCACTTTCTTCAAAATGAAGATGAATTCATCTCCTGATTATAACCTGTCCTTTACTCTTCCTTCTCTGGTTCTAAAGGCGGAACAGGATTCCATGCAGCATTCAGGAAACACACAAACCACATCTTTGTATAACATTTATCATTTCTAGATGGCCCTCCATTTCACTTGTGTCTTCAAAAGCCTTGTAACAAATTGTGTAGGAATAGCTTTAAAACTAGGTTACATTGGCTGGGCAATTACTGGGTTACCCAACCTTAATAAAAGCACCCTCGCTTAGAGCAGGACTGCTTCCACAGAAAACTACTTTCAGTATGTCAACAAACGTCTCCCAAGTTTCTTGCCATTATCACTGGACAGGTGCATTAGGCTGGATCTAGACACACCGCAGAATGAGATTGGAAAGTGCCCCAGTGGCAGAATGGATTGCACCCATTTCAGTTTGCAGGCGGGGATCACATATTTTCCATGTAAAAACCAAGAGACTCCCTGCAAGTAGCACGTAGCACGGCAGATGAATTAGGCTATGGGCAAAATACCACTCTCCAGTTTTAGAAGTGTCTACTTGCAGGAACTTCATGTGGGAAGAGTAGAGGAATCACACACACACAACCACCTAAAGCAAGACTGCTACTGGCTCCAGGATGCTTTGTGGTGCTTTATGGGGGGAATAATCTTGGACAAGACACACACAGTGTAAAGTCTAGTCCCCCAGAGGAGCTCTCTTTCTCCTCATTGCCACTGTTGTCAACTAAAGCTGCTCCTCACTGCTACTACCATTTGTCCACCTACCAGAAGGAGAACTGGCCAGAAAACAGAGGGGGGCTACTGCTGTAAAAGGGCAGGTAAGCAAGCAGGTGTCACTGCAGAAGAGCAGGAGTAGATCAAGGGAGCTCTTGACATCAGACCCTGGCAGGTGCCTAACCAAGCTGACCCTCTGAGTGATACCATCCACCCATCTCCTTACACAATTTCGAAAGAAAATCACAGTGGAGGCTGGTACCCGTTGGAACCGATGGGGCAGAAAGCAGGGAGACCAGCAGTCACTGGAGCCAAGAGCCATTGACAGGCAGAGCCAGCACCCTGATGGATGGTAAAATAAAGCAGGTGGTAAGACATGGAACAGTTGGCAAAAAAAAACTGTAGCAAACTTTTTGCATGGGGCAGAAAGTTTTGCTCCATGTGATCTATACATATTCTCTTCTCCGTTGCCATACTCAAAATACTCCTATTATGTTTTTACTGTAATTTTACTGGTGTTAGCTGCCCTGAGCCTGGCTCTGGCCAGGGAGGGTGGGGTATAAATAAAATTTATTATTATTATTATTATTATTATTATTATTATTATTATTAGGCTAGGGAAGAAGGCATTCACCCAGTTATCAACAGCAGGATCACTCTGAAAAAAGGGAACTGTTTCAATGATACTCCTTAGCCAGCCATTGTGGTTCCTCCTATGTGAATGAAGGGCTGTCATTCACTCCAAGACAGAGAAGAGTAAAGCATTGCACTTGGGAAACAAAACCTGCTCTTTTCATTCTTTCTTGACGTTGGTGCTTCGGCTGTCACTGACAGGGATTGCAAGGAAAGAAAGACCAACTGAGTGGCTATGCAGTTAGCATGCAGAACTGCTCTTTATGCCTACAACAGCCCTTGCAACATAAAACTCCTCAACACACCCACGTCACACCCTGTGTGCAATGGGTAATTCAGAAAGGTCAAGCATTTCAATATAAGGTTTTTTCCCCCAGCCACCTGACTCAAGAACACTATTTTTTGTTCCCAGCCCAGCAGGAAACTAACCTGCTAGTTTCCACCCATAACAGACTATACATAATTCCGTTTGGAAACCACATAGGGGAAAATATAGGAGACGTGTATCTAAATGCCACCTTTATACTACCAACCACACAAACATTCTTCTTTTAGAAGGCAGTTTTTAGAAACCAGTTTGATTTTCAGGAAGTTCGAAGGAAGGTGCCCCAAGGAGAAGGGCACACTGGGGGGGGGGGGGAATTACATCAAGAAGCAGTTGTGGTTCAGATTAAAAAGGAAACCAATGCATTCTTGAAACCAAAAGGAAATTCAGAACTACTTGCTCACTAACCCAGTTTAAAACCAACAGAGCATCATGCTCATAAAGGCGCACCTGAACTTTATAGATTTGACCACATGGTTCTAGGGCATTCTGGAGCAACCTTTCTAGAAGCAATGGCCTAAATACCACACCCTTACTTTTTTATTAAAGGTAAAGGTAAAAGGACCCCTGACCATTAGGTCCAGTCATGACCGACTCTGGGGTTACAACACTCATCTCGCTTTATTGGCCAAGGGAGCCGGCATAAAGCTTCCGGGTCATGTGGCCAGCATGACTAAGCCACTTCTGGTGAACCAGAGCAGGGCACGGAAACGCCGTTTACCTTCCCGCCGCAGCGGTACCTATTTATCTACTTGTACTTTGATGGGCTTCCGAACTGCTAGGTTGGCGGGAGCTGGGACTGAACAACGGGAGCTCACCCCGTTGCGGGGATTCGAACCGCCAACCTTCTGATCGGCAAGTCCTGGGCTCTGTGGTTTAACCCACAGCACCACCCGTGTCCCTTTTTTATTTTATACTTTTTTACTACAAAACTTCATTTCCACACTACCTCACAATCCCTACAGACCACCAAGGACAACACAACCATTGGGCAAAATGAGGCAACTGTCTCAGGCAGTAGATAACGGCGGGTCATGTCAGTCCTGTGGCCGTTCCTCTTGAGGACCAGCCATGATCATCAGCTGAAGGATATTGCTGTGTGGGTCCACACAACTTACCTTGCGCTTGCCTCCTAAGCTACCCTGCTGCCCCTCAGGTGCACCAGTGAATGATATCCTATCATCAGTGTTGAAGAAAGATATAACCATCAGCCCAGTCAATATCTGTACAGTGGTACCTCGGGTTAAGTACTTAATTTGTTCCGGAGGTCCATACTTAACCTGAAACTGTTCTTAACCTGAAGCACCACTTTAGCTAATGGGGCCTCCTGCTACCGCCGCGCCGCCGGAGCACAATTTCTGTTCTCATCCTGAAGCAAAGTTCTTAACCTGAAGCGCTACTTCTGGGTTAGCGGCGTCTGTAACCTGAATCGTATGTAACCTGAAGCGTATGTAACCCGAGGTACCACTGTATATAGACTGGGGCAAGGGAGGTTGCCATCCTACCCTTAGCCTCAGGCAGCAAAATGACCTGGGTCGGCTCTGCAGATCACTTTGGGGCACCACGTTGCATGATACGGGAATAAGAGCTGACAAGTAATCGTCACCAGGGGACAGAAGAGGTGGAGATTTAGCGGAAAAGATAGTGAGTAACAGTTATAAAGAGGAAGGAAATTAGAAAAGGCAACCTCACAGTGATGCACAAAGGAGGGTAAGAAACTCCGACTGCATGGGGGTGGGAGTGGGGAACAGCAAGAAAAAATGGTTACACTTTTCAAAAGGAGATTCATACATTAATTTAATATATTTGGCATTGCCAGCGCCACACAGCCTGGAAATGGCGCATGCATTTGGAGTGATGCACACGGCAAAGATACCGAAGCATTATTCCACACTCACAGGAAGGGCGTTTTATGGGCAAAATGCAAATGGACTGCAAGTGATTAAAGGAAGATTCTCTCTCTCTTCTGGCTCCATCCTTTCACACTTTCCACTCCATTCCTATGGCCTCGCCTGCCTCTCAGCATATGGGCATCCTCATCTTTATAGATTTAATTAGCAACTGAAGCACATTACATATTACATTGTGTAACAGAAAAAGAAGCAGAAAATTGGTTTAAAAGTGTGTGAAAGAAAGTAATAGAAGTGGAAAGATATTGCAATTGAGTAGATTGGAAGTTCCACACAAGGGTGGGGTGAGGGGTGAGGGATGGTGGCAGGAAAATGATGTATTTGTGGGACTGAGTGTGGGTATGTATGAATATTTTTAAGGATTGTATGAAATGTATGTTTGTTTGTTTGTATATTCGTAACATGTATGTATTAATGTTGAATTATTTTAATTAAAATAAAATAAAATAAAAAATAATTAGCAACTGAAGACCTTGCTCTCCCCCCCCCCCCCGACGACTTTTTCCTCCATGGTCCCTTTATCCTCTACCCCTTTGAAATATACTCCTCTTCTTCAGTTATTCTTTCAATGGTGAGCCTACAGAGCATCTGCTTTGCATGCAGAGGGCTTCTGTTTTCCACCCCCAACATCTCTATGTAGGGCTGGGAATGTCCCCTACCTGGAACTTTGGAGTCAAGGTAGATAATACTGAGTCTGATGATAAACTGATGGTGTGACCCAGTATTAAGGCAGCTTCCTATGTTCTAAGCCAGGGGTGTCAAACTCAAATTCATCGGGGGCCGCATCAGCAGTTTGGCCACCCTCAAAGGGCCGGTTCGAGTTCGAGTGTCTTCAAAGCCCATGACACCTTTAACAGCTGGATTAAGTAATGCAGAGCTTCTGGCTCATGGAACACTACACCTTGATTTCATTTGAATATATATATGAATATAAAAATTGTTTCCTGTTTGGCTTGGTGTTTAAGTTACACAAGATGTGCAGGTTTTAATTTTTCTCATTCCCCAAATTTTAATGGAGCATTTGTTTGGATTTTCCCCCCTTTGCTACCTACCCTAAACCTTTGAGGAGGGCGGGAACTGATGGCCAGACCCTGTAATAACATTGAGGAAAAAATTGCATGATGTGTAAATACCCTAAAAAATAAACCAATTCCTTATCAGCTTTTTTTCCATATATAAATTTTTGCAACGCACACCCTGCGGAAGCCGCGCCTGACGTTATTTACAAAACATGCACTTGCGTATCGAATTTGCTTTTGAATCGCGAATGCCCAGAGGCAGAGGATGCTGTTCATTGGGCAGCGCGGAAACGCGCCTAAAGAAATAAATAAAGAAAAGAAAAGCAAAAGCACGCCGCCCCGAGTATTCACAGGGCATGCTCCCGAAACACAAGCGCTCTCTCGGTCTCCCTCTCTCCAACTTGCGCGAAGCCGGCTCTGCCCTTCTCCGCGTTCCACCTCGCGCTGCGCTCCCGCCGGGACTTATTTCACTCCAGCGAGCCCGAAAAGAAGTTGAGAGCAGCAGCAGCGGCCTCCCATATCCAACCCCGCCCTCGCCGTGTCAAATAAGTCTCGGCTAGGTAGCTGGAGGAGGGGGAGGCCTGCGCCTGCGCAGAAGGGACCCAAGGCGCCCTGCACGTGCGCCGCAGCCCAAGCTTCCCTCACAGATATATATATAGACCAGACTACACGGGCCACATGAGGAGGTCTGGTGGGCCGGATTCGGCCCGCGGGCCTTGTGTTTGACACCCGTGTTCTAAGCTCTTGCTTTTTTTGAAATGCTGTATAAAACGGGAGGCATATTGTCTTGGGCCCCGTGTCCCGTGGATGAGCAGAAGGCGCTGTACCAAGGGAGAGGTCACTTCCACTCCCAGCCTAGCACATCACTTCAGCCATAGGGCACCTCACACTGTCCTAAAGGGTACCCTGTCAGGAGTGGCTTTGGAGGGAAGGAAGGAGGAGCTGTAGTGGAAACGGTGGGGGAGAGGGGAATTCCAGTTGTGCATGTAAAACAGAGTTCTCTGGATATAAGCCATTGTTATTTTATTTCTTCATTAAAGGCCAAAGTACTCCCACAGTGTGCTGTTCCAATCCAAGAATCTCCCTCTCTCTTGCTCTCTCTCTCACACACACGGCGAAAGCGTTATGACAAACACCACCAAGCTTCCCCTCATCTCATAAAAATACCCCGTCACTGATTGACTCTTTAAAAATATGTATTTCTTAATTCAAAGGCTGCATGATGCACCTCTCTCTAATGCTCAGAAGTAGACAGATTAAGGGAGTTTGCCATTCCGCAAAACCTGGCCATCATGACATTCCCCATAGCTGGCTTCGTTTCGTTTTTAAGTGTCAAGCAAGACAACACCTTGAACAATTCATGTGTGGACAGCATTAGGACACCGCTTCTGCAGAATCTTCTCCCTTTCCAGCAGCGCAGTCTCCCTTGCTGAAGACCTAAGTATGAATGAAAGGGGTAGTTTTGCCAAGAAGTATTCTACCAGCCACTGAAACCAAAGCAGCAGAAGAGCTGTGTTGTTTTCAAACTGGGAAGTACATTATCCCTTCTTGGTGATGCAACATTTCCCATCAGTTACATGTAGCAAGGGATACACAGTTATATATCTATACAGATAGGATACTCCACCAGAAGTACCGTACAGTATTTTTCCATGTATAACATGCCCTTGTGTATAAGACCATTTGGGGAGACTCAAATTTAAGAAAGTCCCCCCCACGCACTATCCATGTATGATGACCCCCGTTTTTTTAACATTAGAGTAAAAAAACCTAGTCTTATACTTGGAAAAGTATGGTAATTTATTTGCACTATCTGACAAGTTATGGGTAACTGAAAGATAAAAGCCTACGTTTGTAACCCTCAAAATGCTCACTTACAAACAAACATATGTACAGAAGGAGTTGCCAGCTGTTTTTGACCAGTGGGCACATTTTGAAGTCTCAGGACATCTGCAAATAAAACGTTTTAAGTGTGTTGTACAGTGCATCATACAAATGTGACACTAGATGGCGATGGTGAGCTATGGTAAATTCAATATATTTTTATATGTGTCTAGATTCCACCCGAGAGAGTGAAGAGATGCAAGTCACAACATGTGTGCCACTGGGGCATGACATAACATAACATGGCTGCTACAAGGAGTTGGCAAAGCACAAAATTAGAGTTGCTGCTTCTCCAACCATGCGCTGGAGAACTCAGTGATAGGAACTCAGCTATGTCCTGCTGGTCCTAACTGTGGAGATACAGGTGGTTGGGGAATGACCAGCACTCCACTTAGAAGTGCATGCAACTGCCCCAAAAGCCAAGTAAATCAGAAGACAGAAGAGCCTTCGTGTTTTAAAAAAGGTGGAATCTATAGGAGATTCAGGACCTGATGCTAAACATCAAGGGTCAGGCTACTCCATCAATGCCCCTGGCTGGCTGGAAACATAATTTTTACTTCAGGTCAGTTTTAATGCTATATTAGCAGCAGTTTTAACTTTACTTTGCATTATGGCAGAAAAGACATTGGCAAATGTAATTTCTATTAAAAAGAGGTGGCAATACTAGCTAGCGACAGAACGAGTCAATGACGTTTTCTTTGACTTGTTTATCTTTTCTTCCTTGACACCCACATGGTCACTAACCTACACCGCATCAGTTATTTTGGGAAAAGTAACCACTGGAAAGTTTTTATAGTTTATTCTTGGCTTCTCTTAACCTGGCCTACCAAGTGGAAGCAAGGCAGAAGGCCAACTCCAGGCAGCCACCTGAACACCAACCAATGCTTGGTTCTGAACCGTTTGCCCAATATAGTTTTTAGATGTCAACAGGCAAACAATGTTAGTAGTGTTGCTTGTCATATCTCAGCCAGAGGATTCCTCATCAGAAAACGGCCTGAGGCCTGACTAGATTGAGGGACAAGGACAAGAACAAAATGTTTATTTTTAAAAAGTATGTTTGCTTTCTGGATCCTCCAGTGTCAGACATCACCTCTCTTGTTTCTCGTTTCCCAGTGGAGTGAATGGCAGCCACTCATTTATACAGGAGAAACTGAAATTTCACTCTCATAGTCTCACCAGATTGGGAGGAAAGTCTGTTCCAGACACTTGAGAATGGGAATGGTTTCAGGGAAGAGGCCTCAACCCTCCTCCCTGCAATCCAAGTTCACCTCAGACACACAGGCAACCATCTTAATTGTCATTTTTGTTCAGCTTTCATATAATCTGGCTCTGGTCCACACCACACATTTAATGCACTCTTATACCATTTTTAAACAACCATGGAGAACCCTGGGAACTGTAGGTTGTTAAGGGTGCCGGGAACTGTAGCTCTCTGTAAGGTCAGCACCCTTAACAAACTACAGTTCCCAGAATTCTTTGAGGGAAGAACCACTGTTTAAAGTGGTACAAGTGCATTTTAAACATATGGCATAGATGTGATCAATTCATCTCAAGATTAGAACAGATGTTAAAAACTGAAGAGAAGCTTTGCTGGGGGAACTGATGGCAATACAAAATTGTCAGACTTTCAGACATTAACTCCCTGATCCAGCAAGAGATTTCTGCTTGCATGAACACACACATCTGTTTGTAGTTAATACATCCATCCAGATGTTTACCAGCATCCAGTGGGACCACTGTGTACATCTTTGAATGATGATGCCTATATCCATCAAGGACCACAATCTGTTGTTAAGGGGCTAACAAAGGTAGCTCGGAGCCATAAACTATATCCTTGTATGGAACCTGGGAGAAAAACATATTAGTAATTTCACAACCAGCGTTTTTATACTGCTGTATAGGTTCAAACAACCATACCCAGCCAACTCTTGTCACTTGCAGATGCTTAAAAGAAAGAAGCACTTGCCCTTGAACATCTGTAAATAAAATTATCTACCTGAAAATATATTCATAAAATGCACAATACAGAATAATTGCTACAAGTAGAGGCAAGAAATTCAATATTCCAGAAAACTAACTGTGTAGAAATTAAAATGACGATTTGCTACCTGAAATCAATTCTGTAACAAACCAAATGACGGATCTCGCAAACCGAAAAAGATAAAATAAGGAACTGCAATATGCTAAAGTCAGCAAATGCATATTTATTATTATGCCAGAGAAATACAATCTTGCAGTAAGAGAGAGGACAAATTACACATTCTGCTCTCTGTGATAATGGCAACTATTCCTTAACAGTGTAATATTATACACAAAAATAGAGGAGACTGAAAAAAGTGGGGGGAAAGATGTGCTAAAATGAAAAGAAGCAATCTGATAATTATTCTTAATACCAACCTCAATGGTTTTCTATTTTTATTCATTGTAGACTAAAGCAACATATACTGAAAACATATGGAACCAATGCAAATGCCATCACTCTAGAAATCACATTTCCACAATATTTGCAAGACAAAACTTTACCTTGCCAAGCTTAGCCAGGGTCCAAAACATAAACAGGCTGACATCACATTTGCAGAACATTGGACAAACAGCTGTTTCCTTGTGCCATCTTTTGCCTCCTCCATTTGGTCTGACACACATTTTGCTCATTTAACCACTACCAAAATAGGCATATTTCCCCCCAGTTTAAGAATGTAGAATTTTGGGGGGGAACATCTAAAAACATTTAAAAACATTTCATACCCTCACAGTATCTCTTAGCTACCAAATGCCTAAGCAAAGAGGAATGTCTTCAGAATTCTCCTTAAAGCCATTCGTGAGGGAGGGCATATTACAAGCAGGGAGCTGCCAACGAGAAGGCCCTGTCATAAGTCAATACCAATAGGGCAGCATTATACCACAACCACCACCTTCTTGCTCAATTTTCTCTTTGTGCTTTGCCCTTCCTGGTGGTGCTTGGTTGCAAAACATACACGCACACACCTGAAGGTGGGGTCTCTGTCCTGTGCAAGGTGTCTTACATGCCTCAGTCACACCCACATCTGTATTACAGCAATTCACTCTACATAGGACTCACTTTGAAGAGTCTCTAGGAATGTGAGTTGGTCCATAACGCAGCAGTAGGTGCTCCTTTATGGGAGCATAGCACACCCATTCTACAAAAGCAGCAGTGGCTGCTGATTCATTTCCAAAATCCTGGTGATCAACTTTTAATGTCTTAAATGGCTTGGGTCTATTATACCTAAGGGATGCTCTCTCTCTGTGTGCGTTCCTATAGTAGCCCACCTGTTCCTTCCTATTCCCCAAGATCTGCTTCAGAACTTATTTTCCATGCTGCAATAGTGCAACTACCTGGGACACAGAGGATCTTCTCTGCGGCAATGCTAAAATGGTGGCGCTCCTTGCACTTAAGGAAGCCCATTAGAATCCCTCTCCCTTGGCCTTCCAACACCTACACATGATGATGATGATTCTGACTTGACAGGTTTAATAAGTAGGTGAACCCCTTCTTTTATGCTCTGCATCCCCCTTGGCTTCTGTTTTCTTGTTAATTTGCATTTGGTTTTATGGTCCTAAAATTGCAAACTGTCCTGAACCATGGCATATGGTGTATTTCCACCACCTCCATTGCATACATGAATCAACTTCCTGCAATAAACCTGGCATATGAACCCCACTTTAGCTTCAGCCGAGTTCCTATAGCAAGAGAATTCTCAGAAACATTCTAATGGCAGAGGGTCACTTACAGGACTCTGGCAACCAGTGTAGCTGTTTTGGGGGAAGCAGAAGGTTGGAGCGGAGGCTTCCTCTAGCAAAACAGTCATAGAGACATATGCAGTTGGCAGCAACCGGGGAAGTCAAGACGCAGAGCTCCTGTGGAGGCAGAGCTGCTGACCTAGGTCAATTTCATTATATAATACAGCTGAAACAGAACAGATTTTTTCCATCACTTATTTACACTGCAGCCCACATTTTAAAAATTATCATTATTCTGTATCTTGGAAACCTGTAGTAGTTATGACATGCAAAGCGGAGGCTTTAAAGCAGATCGTTAAAAAAAGAAAAACAACCTGCCGTCAGAAAGCTTCAATCCAAAAAAGGCCTGCAACCCCAAATGCTTCCTAAATTTCTTGATCTGAAATCTGCCAGCCAATCTTCAAAGCATTTTGCAGTTCTCTGCTGCCCTAATGTCAGTAAAGATTCTGAAAACGAGCTTTTTGTTCTATTTATAACCTGCATCCAGACAAAAACAAGATCCAACTTACCACATCAGAAGTAGGTGCATGAAGACTAATGAGAACAGCTTACATTTTCCACAAGCTACAAATAGCTTTGGCTGGAATAATCTACAATGCATTCTAAGAAGGAAACTAAGCAAATGAGTGGCTGGGTGGGGGCTGTGACGTATATGCACACACTGCGAAATCTACCTTCCAGTCATATGTTCAGGTAAATATGAATAATCTTGGCTTTTGCTCCAGCTCAAGGCACTGCAACAACAATAAGCTAAGGTTGAGTTATATGCTGATTTTTGGTTCAAAGGTCCCCATATTAATACAAAACACAACCTGACAGACTCGGTGACAGCAGGCTAGTGTAAAGGTAAAAAGTAATGAGTATAGGACCCCTGGATGGTTAAGTCCAATCAAAGGTGACTATGGGGTGCGGCACTCATCTCGCTTTCAGGCCGAGGGAGAAGGCGTTTGTCCAGACAGCTTTCCGGGTCATGTGGCCAGCATGACTAAACTGCTTCTGGTGCAACAGGATACTGGGACGAGTGCCAGAGTGCACGGAAACGCTGTTTACCTTCCCGCCACAGCGGTACCTATTTATCTACTTGCACTGGTGTGCTTTCAAACTGCTAGGTCGGCAGAAGCTGGGACGGAGCAACGGGAGCTCACCACCGTCGAGCGAATTCGAACCGCCAACTTTCTGATTGGCAAGCCCAAGAGGCTCAGTGGTTTAGACTTCAGCACCACAGTGTAGGCATGCAAGACAGGACACAGGAAACTCACAGCTCTGTCCTCAAGCACATCAGCCCCTTTCCCTGCTCCTGTCCCAAGCACCTGTCACCTGAGGTAGCTGCCGCACATTGCCAAATGGTAGAGCCAGTCCTACATAAGCAGTGAAAGAGAAAAGCACCTCATCCAGGAGATATAAAGTGAACCAGGTTTGACATTACGGCAGCTGCTTTGATGCCCGTTGCTGTGCTTCTTCTATGGATTATTTTAGTCTATTTAAATGAGTAGGGATCGCACAGGAGATTGACAGTGTCCATGTGAATTGAGAATCATCAAGGAGTACACTGTCACTCATATACAAAAAGCCTCTGGCGGTAAGCACCCTTTAAAAAGCAAAGGTAAACGATCCCCTGGAATTTCCCCCCCCCCAGCAGAAGCCATCACTTTTGATTGCATGGAAGTGAACGGTTCCAAGAAGTGAATGATTAAGACAAGTTTTGCTTTTAGTCCCATTTCACTAGATGAGTCAGTAATTGGTCACATTCTTCAAGTATTTATATTAGTTCATTTTCCTAGAAGGGGGAGGTGGGGGGAAGAAGAGTCACAAAGATGTATAAATTTGACAGCTAAGTGGGTGCATTTAGCATGTGTGAGGCTCATACCATGGAACGGCCAACTAAGAAGTCTGCTTTGAAGTTAGCATTAAAGATACAAGTGAGGGGCATCCTATCATAACCTCCCCCCTCAGCTCCTTGCTTTGGTTTATTTAACAGCTACACCAATTTCTCTCCCTACTTCCACTTCTGCACAGGGTTAAGGACACAAGAAGAACAACAGCTCATCCCGTCCAGCATCCCATTTATTGAACTGGTATTCTGTCCTGCAAACTGAAAGTTGCCAGGATGGTAAACAACAATTCCAGCTGTGGTAAGCAAGCTTGCAGAAAGACCTCAAGCTGCACACCCACCCAAGTTTTGCACTGTAAGAACTTAGCAATATCTAGAATTTGGTGCCTAAGTTTGCTTGCTTTCATCTTTCCTCTCCATCCCCTTTTCCTTTTGTGCCATATCTTTTTAAGATCACAAGCCTGAGGCGGGGACTGTGTTGTTGCATTAGTTTGTAAGTGGCTCTGAAAGCCTTTCTGGTTGAAGAGCAAGGAGTAAATGCTCTGGATAAAATAAATAAAGGCAACAAGCCATCCATGCAGCATTTTGCTCCCCCCACCCTGTGGCTAAGATCTATTCTTTTCCATGAATGTGTCTAAACCCCTATTTAAAATCATCGAAGCCAGTGCCTGTCACCACAACGTCTGGCAGCCAATTCTATAGATTGATTCTATGTTGTGTATAAATACTTTCCTTTTGCCTCTCCTGTCAATCAAATTCAGTGGGATCACCCTAGTCTGATGAGTGGGTGGATTCTCCTTATTCCCACCGCTCAGTTTATATGACCTTATTTCATGTTCTCCCTTAATGATTTGTTTTTATTTTTTGCTGGGGCGAGGGGAGTCCAAAATGCTGCGGCTTTTCCATGTAGGGAGGCTGTTCTAACTCCTTGCTCTCTTTTAATTAATTCATTGTTGTTTTTACATTTCATTTGATTAGCAGAACCAAAGCACACAAAAGCAAAAGCTACCTATAAAAGCATTATGTAATATAAAGAACATTTACAATAAGCAGAATATCACATTCAAATGCATTTGAAGATTTTCCAAATGCCATCAGTTTGAGTCTCCCACAATTACACCAGTCATACCTGTTTTGTAGTTATCTCCTTGTGTTTCCAGTGATGAGCATATAAGGCAGTCTAGCAACCACTGAGCCCATTTAATACTACCTTGTGTTTCTTTCTGGGGGCTAAGGCTAAGTTACAACTAAGTTAACAAACAAGAGGATCCATGGACACATTAAAATTAGTATAGGACAACAATGCTTGGACAAATATTTTCCAAAATACCTTAATTCTGTAACATGTCCACTACATAGGAAAGAAATATGCTCCCATTTATCATTTTTTGTTGAGTTTATTTTTTGTTTCACTTACGCCAATATTTTTTTTGAGGTGTAGAAACCAAAACCACACATATGGCTACCAATGTTGCCACACCACAAATTTACAAAAAGGTGTTATGATCCTGGTCATTTTCTTTTCAAATACTTATTAATTAATTTAAAATATTAATGACTCATCCTTCATTCTAAACTGATACTAGGGCACAGTACAGAAAAATAAAATAAACCAGCCTCACCATGCAACAAGCAATAAACCAAAGAATGTGCCATCCAAAATAAATAAAAGGCAACTGAAAACAACAGAGTGAGGTGCTACTACAAAGAAGGCTCTACCTCATGTCATCAAAGAATGCGCTTTACCTACCTGTGTAGAATGGAGAAAACCTATAAAGAATTCAAGACTTAGGCAGACTTCTATTGAGATGCGCTCTTTCAGGTATTTACATACCAAACATCCCTAGCACAGAATTTACCTTTTCCACACACCTCCTCATATTGCATCAAAGTTTTCAGTGAGCTGTCCACCACAACCCCAAGATCCAATATCTGATAACTCGCTCTCAGTTTTAACTCCAAAAGCTTTTATTGGATGGTAGGGGATCTTGTCATTTTATATTTACTTAACAGCTCCCAGACACAAGCTGCAATGATGTTAAATGCCGCCCAATTAAACATTTTGGATGTGTTACTTTGGAGCTCCTTGCAGTCCATTTGGGTTTAATTTTAAGGATTGTGAAACCTTACTAGGTAAAGGTAAAGGGACCCCTGACCATTAGATCCAGTCGTGACCGACTCTGGGGTCGCGGCTCTCATCTCGCCTTATTGGCCGAGGGTCATGTGGCCAGCATGACTAAGCCGCTTCTGGTGAACCAGAGCAGCGCATGAAAACGCCGTTTACTTTCCCGCTGGAGCAGTACCTATTTCTCTATTTGCACTTTGACGTGCTTTCGAACTGCTAGGTTGGCAGGAGCAGGGACCGAGCAACGGGAGCTCACCCCGTCATGGGGATTCGAACCGCTGACCTTCTGATCAGCAAGTCCTAGGCTCTGTGGTTTAACCCACAGCACCACCCGCGTCCGTTAACTTAACCTGCAACCTTACTGCTCAACCTTTATTCTATAATTTTTATTGATTTTATTTTCTTGTAACAAATATCCAATATCATTACAAAACATTCATTTTCCAATTTCCCCCCTCCCTGTTGACTTTCCTCAGCTTCCATTTCTGGTTTATTACATCAAATGATACATTCGGCTGTTTGTATATGATACAAACTGCCAATGTCCATTTTTGTTGTTGTTTGTGCAAATATATTGTAAAGCGTTCCCAATCTTTTTCAAAATCACTATTGTCCTTTTCACGCAGTTTGTCCATTAACTTTGCTAACTCTACATAGTTCATCAGCTTTTCTTGCCATTGTTCTTTTGATGGTACTTCTCCAGTCTTCCAGTTTTGTGCTATTAAAATTCTTGCCGCTGTTGTAGCATACATAATGTCTGTTTTTCTTTCAGCAACTCTTGTATTCTGTATTATTTATGTATTACAAAAATAGCACTGGTCTTAAGGCAGATCCTTACAGGTCCTACTTCTCTCTATTAGGAGAACTGACAATTTACTCTTTCTGTTGTTTCATTTTTTTAATCCATTAGATTACTTAAATTCTTATTCCATGGCTGCTAATTTATTCACCAGAGAAGGCCTTTGTCAAAAGCTTTTTGAAAGTGTTGACACTCATAACTTAAAAACTTTGTGAAACAGGATTTCCCTTTGCAGAACCCGTGTTGATTCCAAGGCATTCATTGAAACTGATCATCAGCAACTAACGGAAGTACTTCTCCAGTCGATTTTTTTGTATTCACTACCATAAGATGTAATGATAGGGACTAGGTTAGATTACTTCAAAAAGAATTTAATAAATTCATGGAGCACAGGTTTATCAGCAGCCATTGATCCTGACTAGAAGCTTGCAGCCAAAGAATTAGCCACTGATTTTACATTGGTATGTATTGTTGAAGATAATTCTTTCAACAGCCGTATCTCCAGGCTTTCTTCCTCTTCCTGTCTTCTGGAAATTGTTCTGCATCCGCATGCTGCCTCATAAAGCTCCTCTTGTTCCGAGGATCCATTTGAAGCTTTAATTCCAGTCAGACAACTTTCCCTTTCCTTAAGGAGGACTTTAAGGTCCATAAATAGCAACACCCTAGAGGTCCCGGGTCCTAAGGAAGTTAGATTAGCCTCAACCAGAGCCAGGGCTTTTTCAACACTGGCTCCGGCCTGGTGGAACGCTCTGTCTCATGAGACCAGGGCCCTGCAGGATCTGATTTCTTTCCGCAGGGCCTGTAAGACAGAGTTGTTCCGCCTGGCCTTTGGCTTGGAGTCCATTTGATTCCCTCCCCCTCTTTCTTTTTTCCTTTCTCCTCCTGTGATGAGGCTGCATTTTAATGTTTTAATGTTGTATTTTAATCTTGTTTTTAAGTTGTATTCATTCAACCTGTTTTTATTATTGGTTGTTAGCCGCCCTGAGCCTGGCCCTGAGCTGGGGAGGGCGAGGTATAAATAAAATTTATTATTATTTCCTCATGAAGATGGACTGCAAACATTCTGACAGCTTTGCTTACTGAGTAACTAGAATGTTCAGGAACATACCGTACCATCCCACAAGCTCAGCCAATCGCTATCAGGGGCTTCACAAGCATAAGTATAATACAATATAGATAGCCAAGTGCAGCCTTCCCCAGCATGGTGCCCGTCAAATATTTGGGCTATAACACTAGATATGGTCTGATGACTCTCTTTTGTTTTTAAGCCTTGAATTGCAGCATCATGGTTGTGGTTGTGCTTGTGTTCTTAATATAAACCAACAACAGGATACAGCAGCCCTAGAGATACAATTCCAACTCCTATCAGACACAGTCTGTAGCCAAGCAGCCTCTGGAGGGTATCAGGTCAGGGAAGGTTGGCCAAGAGGACTTTTGCCTTCAAGTACCATATTCTGATGCTCAAATACCAAGCAAAAAAAATCATCATCACATCTATGCTTTGAGCTTCCCAAAGGCAAAGGCAACAGTGGCCTGTTAAAAATCAGAATGCAGGACTAGCAGGAACTTGGTGGATTCAGCAAGGAAACTATTTCTTTTGTTAAAAAGTCAAAGCAAACCCAGGCATGAGAGAGAATTAAAAAATATAACTATGACAATTACGTAGGTTTAGACCATTTTTATTTTTATTTTTTTTTAAAATCATCTAGATGCTTTTCTCCTGGCACTTTTCCCTATATTGCTTCGCTGTTCTGTGTCAGAGTTTTACTTTCTGGTGTTAAACTTGGAAACAAAATGAACCCAGGAAAATCAGGAAAGGCAAGAGAAATTCTGTATTCACAAGATAGATCATGGCTGTATCTTCCTTCTTTCTCATCTGTTCCAGTATAGGGAGAACCAGAGGAGCTTCTTTGAAAATATATATATATATATATATATATATATATATATATATATATATATGTGTGTGTGTGTGTGTGTGTGTATGTATATGTGTGTATATATATATATATATATATATATATATATATATATATAATTTCTGAACATATATCCCAGTAACTGAGAAAAATACCAAAGGATGACTTTCTTTCAAAACATGCTTCATGTCACTCTTTCCATTTTAAAATGGTCATATTTTAGTTTCAGTTTATCCAAAAACAGACAAGACTGCATTATTTGAAATCATGACACTTACTACATCTGCAGCAGTTATCACAAGCACTTGAACTCACACTTTGAAAACAAAAGGCATGTAAGGCATGGGTTCATTTCTGCACAGAATATCACTAGTGCTGAAGCTCATGGCTTGGTTGAACAGACAAAAACTCTCAGTGACAGTAAATTTGCAACACAGTGTCAGCATGACACTTTAATAAATCGTTGGCAGGTTGCCACATATGTGCCTCAAACAAATAACAGCTCGCCTTCTATTCCTCTGCATCAGAATATGGATAATACTGGACTGATAGTAACCATCCCTATGCCAGACAAGGAAACAGAAGTCCCAGGGGGCCTGCTGACATGCAAATGGTGAACACTGTACAGTGGTACCTCTGGTTAAGAACTTAATTTGTTCCGGAGGTCCGTTCTTAACCTGAAACCGTTCTTAACCTGAGGTACCACTTTAGCTAATGGGGCCTCCCGCTGCCGCGTGATTTCTGTTCTCATCCTGAGGTAAAGTTCTTAACCCGAGGTACTACTTCCAGGTTAGCAGAGTCTGTAACCTGAAGCGTTTGTAACATGAGGTACCACTGTACTGAGTAAGCTACAAGGCCAACCTTTTTCCATCATCATGCTAAACAGAGGTCAACATTTCGCTCTTCCCATAACAACTATATCACCACTCTCAGGTGAGCGCAACAAGCAAAGAACCCTTATACCCAATGTTACAGTTGCTGGGGCGGATTCATCCCAAACACGTGTGCACCAGTGATTCCCACCCCTTGTCAAGCTCCAAGGTAGTGAGCAGGGCTTGGGGTCACTTGGTCGCAGGTTGCCGAGTCCACTCTACCTCGGAATGGCCAAACTTGCAAGTGGGGCCGGCCCACCCATGGGGTAAGGTGAGGTGACCGCCTCAGGCAGCAGGATCCACAGGGGCAGCAGACCTAGATCTGCCACCTCCTCAGCAGGCCCCCCAGTGCCACCACTAAAGTGGATTATTGGCGAATAGCAGGCACTGCTGGTCTCCTCCTCCCACTCCTAGGGAGGAAATGGTGGGGGCTGCCCTCTGGGGCCTCCTGAGCTCTGCACCTGCCTGCTGTGATTCAGAACAGGTCCCATTCCCCCGCTCCACCCCATGGCAGCCTTTGGTTCCCGCCTCAACCATCAGCTAAGGTTGATTCGACCACCGCCGGCTCTTTCCTGGTGTAGGTCTTTGCTCCCTCCATTTGTTCCCTATGTAGAGCTTCATTCACTCCTTCTTCCTTGGTGGGGGCTGCAGAGTGCCTTTGGGGTGCAAAGATAGGGCACCCAGCATGCCTTGTGAAGTCCAAGTCATTTAACTCTCTGCTGGAAAGGCAGGTGGAGGTGGAGGTGGGGATGAACATGGAAATCACTTTTTTTATATACTCAGCTTTCAATGCCAGTCAAAAATTGCGGGCCACTGTTTATAAAGCGTCTACAAACGGCCACAGGGATTACTGGAAAAGCAATGAGGCTTAGCTAATGGATGTGATACCAGTGAGGGGGAGAAAAAAATATTGGCACTGCCTCCAAACTGCAGAAAAACATGATGGCAGTCACATCCTGCATATGTGCCGTCTTGTCTTCAGCCATCCACCCACAGTGGCCATCACCAAAGTAATTAAAATTTAACTGCCTTGCAGTCAGAAGCATTTAGAAAACACATCCATCCCATTTCTCAACCAGAATTATCCCTCACACACACACACAAATAATCAGGAAGCCATTTAACCGACTCCCCTCCTTGCCTGCAAGAGATTATATACTCTTCTCTGTCCCTCTCTGTTACCAACCAGTTGCAAGCTATCGGCGCTAGTGATTCATTGAAACTTCACTGCTAAACTAGGATCTCTGCCATCATTTTACAGTCAACGCTGATTAAAGAGATTAGGTAATACTGCAAACAGAAGTCAGCCTCTCTGGCACTACTCTGGAGAACTGTGATGGCAAATTCACACATATGGGCTTTCGCATAGAGCAATCTACGACAGCTTGTTCTTGGACATTAGAAAACGAGGCACTGTTAATGGGTATCTGCTTATTATGGAAATATTGAATCATACCATGATGAAGCATTACCAAGCTCATATCTCTGCAAGCAGCTTGCAAAATAGGTTCCAGGGCAACCTAAGGCTTAAAAAACCCGGCTGCAGGTTTGGGGGCAGCCCTAGGCAAAGTATCTGAAGGTGGGCCTTCTTTTCTCTGTCAATGGGCCCTGAATGTGATGGTAGAGTTCCAAGCACCACTTGCCAGCTAAGTCTTTTTACCCTTGCAATTTTGCACAATGCCTAGAACAGCAAGCTTGGTGGCACTATAAGAAATTAAAAGCGTAGCTAGATTCAGCCACCTGGTGCTGCTCACGAGTGCTGGGCCGAAGGGAAGGTCTTGACCACTGCTCAAGGATGTCAGGTGCAAATGCCAGGTTCCTCAAAAGCTCACCAGGGGTTCCATAATTGAAAATGTATGACAGGCAAGCTTCTGTGAAAGACAGCATGCTCATCGCTGCTGATCTTCCATTGCAATACGTTGCCTCAGCAGAGCATTTATTTTGCTCTAGGGCACAGACTCATTTCACACATGAGCAGAAGTAGAGGCCTGGCCAGAGCTATGTGAAAAGTTACCCTAGAAAACTCCAGAATCCTCTGAAAAATGCAGTTGTTGTTGTACTGCAGACATGCCAGAGTTTACATGAAAATGTCTTTTTAAAAAAGCAAACAACCTGAAAACTAGAATATCTGAAAACCATTATTTTCAATTATTCCCCATATATGCTCTAAACCAGGGCTGTCAAATGGGTCAATCATGATCTACCAGCCGATCGTGGGTGCCCCTGGTCGATCAACAACTTTGGGTCTTCCTCCCCACAAAAAGCTCAACAACTTTGGTCAATCCAATGGGTAGATCACTACCCGTTTTTTATAGCGGGAGTAGATCGCAGTCTCTTGGGAGTTGGACATGCATGCTCTAAACATTCAAACATAAGATGTACACACTAGGGTGGGGTTGGGAAAAGTTTCTTTGCATCCCACATTTCAAACTTTCTAATTCTCAAATGGATGGAGTAAACTAAAAGCATTGCGTCAGTTTTGTGGAACACTTAAGGGAGCCCTTTAGCAGCAAAACAAAAGAAACCAGATACTTTTTCTTTTATGCATTCCTAAGAAGAAAGAGTTCTATTGCTCTCTATTTTTATAATGCAGACCCTCAAACAGTCATGAATCCCAAGCTTTCTGGTGCATGTATGGGGGAAGTACACATGATTTGTATGGGATAATGCATTCTAAAATAATGCACTGAGTAGCTCCACAATAGGTATGGGGAACCTGTGGTCCCCCAGATGCTGTTGGACTACAACTCCCATCAACCCTGACCCATGAGGCTCATGTCATGGGAGTTGGATGAGGGTGTCAGGTTTGGGCTTGGGTGACAAAGACTGCCATCAGAAAACACAATGTTTTGACAGGATTTATTTTGAAGTAAATATACTTGGAATTAGGGTGAGAGAATCAAATTCTCAGTTAGCCATGATGGTCTCAGCCTACAGCTATTGTGAAAATAATAAGAGTACTTTACATACATCGTGAACAGAATTATGAACAATAAAGTCTTAATCAAGACAGTTAATTCAACTACTGCCAGGATTTCTTCATTTTTTAAAAAAGCCTAGATTTACGATTGATCAGTTAGAAATATATCTACATGCATTTCCCCACCAGACGTAGATGTTCTCTTTAAGAACAATGTTGATAGTGCAGTTTCAAGCATGCATAATTTACAGCATTTGAGCAAACGAAAAAGCACCTTCAAGGAGCTTTTTTATGTAAGATATATTCTTCTGTCATAAGATGCTCATGTGCCTTTGTGAAGTATTCAAGGCCTTTTCAAAATGAATGTTCCCCATAAACAACATGCTATCTAAATCTCCAGGACCAAGGAACAAGTACTGGATATATAATCTAGGGAGGTTTTTTGTTTTGTTTTAAAATACAGCAGACACTCACACTTTATTCAAACGATGTCTAGGTTCACAAGAGATCTCAGAGGAAAAGAAAAGCCCTGTCTGGTCAAGGCGGCCTGTGCGCCTGTTTTCCCTCAAAACAAATCCCATATGCCCCAGCAAGACACCTACAGATGTGCCATATCCTTACCAACTCGAGGGTTGTTTCTTTTTCCTGCCAACTCAAGCTCCTGCATGGCACAAATCCAGTGCCCAGACAACGCCACAAACTGAACAAAAAACAGCAGCCTCCATCCGAGTGGGACCCGCACGGCAGTTGTCCTCAAAGATGTCTCCAAGACGGCATTCGCCTTCAAAGCGCAGCACGTCCAGCTTCCCCCCGCCCTCAAAAAACGTCAAAACAAAGCATTTTTTTAAACAAGAAAAAAATGGCAAGCATCCTTACCCAAAGAGGTAGGGCACGTATCTTTTCGATCTCTCTCTCTCTCTCTCTCTCTCTCACACACACACACACACGCTCTTCCTCATCTAGGCTGCTCCTTGCAAAACAGGAGAGGCAACCCGATAGGATGCGCTACGACTCGGCCACCTTTCCTGCCTCCTCACGGCCCCGGCCGCCACCCGTCTTGTTTGGGCTGCGTTTTGTCTGCCGCAGGGATTACACACACACACACAGAGCGGGGCTGGGGGAGAGAAGCGCCCCTTCGCCAAAGGAAAGCCGCTTACCTCGCTCCAGGTGAGCCGCTGCTCTTCTTCAGCGAGGCTCGCGCCACATGCTGGACGGGATTCCAAGCCCCCGCCCCGTCCGGGGAGACGCTGCAGCCCCTCCTTCCTGCTGCGGCTGCTCCCCACACCCCAGGGCAGCCTCTGCCGCTGCAGCAAGCCCGCCACCCAAACGCGCGTACACCCAGCCGGCTATGACGCCACAAACCAGCCAGGCTCCTCCGGCGGCTCTTCAGCAGCTGCGCCGCCCCCTACAGGAGAGTCGCGGCCAGCGCAGGCCGTAGGCCGAATCCAGCACCTCGCGCGCTCCGTGCAAACCTCTACGGTAGCTCTCCCTTTGCCCACTTCTTCTTTGCACGGTTGACTTTTGAGGAACCACCCAGAGAGCCGGGTTGCAAGAGGCCACGCCTTCGATTCTTCACCGAGCACGATGACGACACGAGTCATCTCGGGAATTGGAGTCATACATGGGAGTCCTCGTTTTTGAAATGCGGCATCCAGACCGGTCCAGTAGGCCCAATGTATTTTTACACATGTATTTTTACATATGTCCATGTACTGAACTTAGGTCATGAAGCAGGAAGCCGCAACACTGTTTGTTAAAATGAATTACCATCCGTGGTCAAAAGCGCTGATTACTCAATTGTCCCTAGAAGTGGCTATAGTACAGCTACCTTGTTCTCCCTCTGAACACCGTAATAGGGAGAGGAAGAAAATAAAATTGGATCAGTGAATCTGGGAGGGAATAGAATGTGTAAAGTGACTCACGTCTGTCACGGTTCTAACAAGGCAGATAAGTGGAGATGGCAGGTAAAAGTTTAGGCTTAAGAGACAAATTACAATTGGACAAATAGCCAGGTCTAAATGGCATCCATGCAATAGTTCTCAGACGCACCTCCCCTCACAGATAATGAGGTACTTTATTCAAGTCAGCACTATGCACTTCAGAGATATGGAGCACCCAAGCAGAGGCAGAATGAAAACTTTGGGGTGTGCATATGGGAAATGGGGTGTGTGTTAATAAACAAATGTACTTCCAAAAAAAGCACATTAACTTGAGCATGCACCTTTGCCTTTCTCTAATGTAAATAAGAGACCACTGCATTAAATGAAATACACACACCTGCACCTCCCTTTAAAAAACCAGGCTTGCTTCCCAATGTGTGGTAAGTGGGGAACTTATATTCATTTCCACATCTTAAGGTTTCATACAGCAGATGTAAGTCAGTGAAAGTTGTTCTTGATCCCATTTAGAATTGCTCTGCTCAGCATTTTTTTTTATTTTTACAAAAGAGTATTTTTGTTAGAAAGCTTGCTGAACACAATGTTCATGCACCTTATGATGAATCTTTTATCATTTTAATGTTTTCGTATGTCACCTTGGACACACATTTTAAAAATAAAGCTCATGTCACCACAAACTTGTTAGCCATCAAGGTACCAAGAATGATGTCGGAGTTCTTTGCTGAACACAGTAACTGTGTTCAAGACAGATAGTAAAAGAATTGTGATCTTCAATTCCAATACATAATGGAAGCATGCTTGCCGGAAAGGGAAAATTTAAAAAGCATCATCAAAATGTCCTAGTTCTGAAACTATTGCCAATGGAATAATACCAGTTGATACCTGGAATTTGCAGGCTTGCAGTTACTTCTATGCTCTGTGAGGCAGAAATCAAATTGGACTACATACTGTCATAACAGTTCACATCCAAATCTTGGCAGTTTCTCTGGTGATATTATTTCTAGGAGTCTGCATGCAAATACACATCCCCATCTGCAGAGATACAGCTAGTTCCACAGGACTTGGCTTGGTTGAGCATAATCATTATTTATTAAATTTATACACCACCCTCATCCACAGATCACAGGGCCATTTACAGTATAAAAACACAAAACATAGTAACAAAAATTAAAACCCCAATAACCACCCCCAACACATTTAAAACGCCATAGACTGTTTAAACAGTCAAAGGCCTTGGGTGAAGAGGAATATTTTCGCCACCCTGGGGAAAGCATTCAACAAATGGGGAGGCACTGCAGAAAAGGCCTGTTCTCGTATTGCTACCCTTTAGACCTCTCATGGAAGCGAGACATGCAGGGCCTCAGATGAGGATTGCAAGGTCTGGTAGGTTCATATAGGGAGAGGCAGTCCTTGAGATACTGGGGGTTCTGAGTTGTTTAAGGCTTTATAGGTCAAAACCAGCACTTTGGATTGGGCCCGGAAATAAATTTGTTGTGCCAGGATTCGTATTATATGCTCATACCATCTTGCCCCAGTGAGCAACCTGGCTGCTGAATTCGGCACCAGTTGAAGTTTCCAAACTGTTTTCAGAGGCAGCCCCTTGTAATAATGCATTGCAGCAAGGTTATCACACTGGTTCCACACCTCGATATCCCTTCCTAGATCAGAATACCTATCCCTTATGTGAACAAGCTGGCTGACAACTTCTGTATCACTGCAGAATACCAAAAAGAAAGGCTAGTACAAAAATACTTTATAACTTGGGAGACAAAACTTATCCAGCCATTGAACCCCAAGAGGAAGTAATCCCAAAATGAAGCATTTCAGGTGAAGGACTCTAAAGTGCTTATGAAGATGCAATACATTTCATTTAAAATGTGATCACCACAAATGGCCAGACTTTATTTTCACTGTAGTAGTTTCAAGCATTTAGCAGCTTCAGGCATTCAGTACTTAGAACACAAATAATTTCCATAGAAGTGAAACAGAGTTTAGGGAAATGCAGTAGGTAATTTCTTTATTCCAGTCTTTAATCTCAAGGTGTCAGTGCATCCAAGATTGCCCCTGCTTGCTGCTTCATAATGGAGAGTCTTCAGTATCCCTTTCTTCCTCTGAATCTTGCTCTGTTATCCAGCTTTTAAGAAGAAACAAGTTTTATATTACAACCATTAACACTATAATACTACAACTACCAGTTTTATTGGTGCCTTACAAAAAGGCACAAGAGACAGAACCATTAAAAAGTTATGACCCTTAGTTTATTTTAAATTGTTATATGCCATCATTCCCAGATTTAAGATATAAATGCAATTAAAAACCCACCAAATAAAATGAATACAATGAAAACAATAAGCTCAGCATTAAAAAAGAAAAATAATAACTAGGGATTTCCCTTGGACAACCATCATGCCAACCTCCAAAGCCACCCCAATTAAGCACATATTGTATCCCTTTTTAAGGCCATAAGGAAGGTAGGAACTAGTCTCACCAGCCTCAGGAAGTCACTGCAATTGAGGTACACTATGAGGATCCCTAGCTGTTGATAATTTTACCACATATAATGAAGATGAAGAAAGCAGGTGCTGGTAAAAAGATCTTAACTGGAAACGGGGATTATAGAGAGAGGAGGTATATATAACGTGTGTGTTTCAAGCTGGTACAGTCTTAGAAAAACAGCAGCGCATACTGGATATGTTCATACCCGTCCCCACATATCCATCAGATAACAACAGGCTGTGCCAATATGCATCAGCTGTAGTTTTCAAACAATCTTCAAGTGAAGTGCCACATTAAAATATTCACAGCAGTCAATCCTCAAGCTTATGAAAGCACAAGTTAGCATGGTGAGGTTTCCCTGCTCTAAAATGGGTCAGCTGCACAACAGATGCACTTGATAAAAGGCACACCTTGTCACTTACACTACCTGTTTTTCCAGAACTCTAAAGCACTGAAGAGGCTTCAGTGCAGTGCGTACTCAAAGAAGATATAAATACCAATTCTCCCAAAAACACTGGGTTTGCCCACCAGCATCACCCCCATCATGTCTGGATTTAACTTACATTTGTTTAACCTCACCCACTATCCCATAGTATCTAGACACTGCTGAATTTAGGGCCAAGACTACCACTCATGGACGCTGAAAGAAATAAACAGCTGAGTGTCTTCAACATACTGACAACACCCAGCTTCAAAACTCTGGGTAATTTTTTATAGCATAGAGACTTGACAGACAGTGCAGATCAATTCCTATGGTGTTGAACTAGCCTCCAATTAAGAAATTCCAAATGCAGTCCAATGAAATGATTTACATCATTGGATTATGAGCCCAGGAAGCCAGGCAAGAAGTTCAAGCTAGTACAAGAATGTTTTGGCTTATAGTAACTAAGCGGTCAGTGTAGAGCTGCCACCTCCTAGGCAGATGACTGAGAGTGAATTGGATGCTGAGCTGACACCAACGCCAACCCTTCTCAAAGGACATGGAGATGCCAGCACCTATGCAAACAAATATCGCACACCCAACCCATTCAAAAGAGTGCCTGGATGCTTGCCCAGTCCCTGGACCCTGGCTGGCTGCTACGCTAAGAGCTGTCCCTGCCCTGCTCTTCAAAAAGAAGATACAGGGGGGCAAGTTGGTTGTTGGATCAATGTCTTAACTTGAGCGTTACCATGTGTCTATATACCTCTTATGTACCTGCTGCACCTTCAACCTATGCCTTACCTATGTACCATTTTGATTCATGTGTTAAAATCTTTAGCAGATACAGAACTGGGAGTTCGTATTCTTCTTCTGGCAGCGAGGGCCAGGACATCATGCTTCTTTTATTTATTTTAAAATATGGTTAACTTTTCCTCAATAAATTTCTGTATATTTTAACCTAATATTTAGCTAAACTGTCACACTAAATATCCCATGGCTTTTATTTTAACAGTTACCTTTCATGATCAGTGGAACAGTAATGCTACTGTAAATAAAACAAAAGCAACACTTGCAAGCAATAACAAATTTGTAACACCATTGATATTGTTACAGCACCACCCTAATCTCCACAAGTGGTGCAATATTCCAGGGGCTGCAGGTGTGCTTACCTGGGTCTGCGTTCCCTTTTGGGACAATAAGGCACAACAGAGACTCTGCTTTTTTAAAATATATGGTTTTATTTGCACATATATACAACTTGCACCTAGATGAAAGGATTGCAGAGCACTCACATCCTATGAGGGCCTGGCTTCCCCCTTAAGGGCAGCACTGGATTCAAAGGTCAGCAAAAGCCATCCTCTGTGTCTCTTACAGCCTGCATATTCCCAGCTCACATGGAGGCTGTTGGCAGTGAGATGGAGGGGCAAAACTCCAAAGACCTCCCCAAAGCCTAGTCATTCAAAACTGAAACCCTAAACCTGGCTTTTGCCTCTGCCCACTAGCACCCAGCAGAGAAGGGGTCCCAATACCCTTGCCTGGCAGTCTTGCCCTCTGATGGTTTTCTTGATGGGCCAACACCAGCCTTTGCCTCCTGCTCATGGCCCATCCAGTTAGCTCTGCAGAGCTAGCTTGGCTTGTTAGCATAACTAAATCCACGGGGTTTCTGTTTTCGGCAAAGTTTAACCAAACTCTGATTAATTCCAACTTTTATTACATCCAGAAATTATGGGGAGGATATGACACCCAGGAATTTAGGGGAACTTGGCCCCCAACAAACCCGTAACAATTAAAAATCTTTCAGTTGTGTCTTATATGTAACATACTATGGTACATATTTTTAAACGTGACCACAATCTGCAGTACAATTCACCTACTCACCAATGATCTTTTGCATTCAAAAAATGAAACTAGTAATCCTTTGCAATGGCCTTCCTTCAAGCACAGTTTGGGCCCTTTTCCTTCCTGTCATAAAAGATATTAAAGTGAGCAGCCAGCAGGCACACAAAAATAAAATCTTCCCATGGCAAGTTGCAACCTGATTAAAAACCATAGTAAAAAACAATTTAAAAGAACACAAGAGACTACAGCAGGAAAATGTATTTAAAAGCAACTAGGTAGGGCTCAGCAAGACCCAAATGAAACCTTGTGGAACGAAAAGGTCTTCTTCACAGCACATTGAAAGCCAGCAAGAAATGGGGTATTTCCCCTGGCGACAAGAGTTTTACACCCAATTTTCTCAATCTCATCTGAATTAACGGTATGCCAGTCTCTGAAGCCATTCTCTACCTGCAGACCCTCCAAGTGCCCCTATTTTCCAGGGACAGTCCTAGATTTACAGATGCCTTCCTGGTTTTTGATTCGATCCCAGAACGTCCCACTTTTCCTTAGGACAGCCCTATTTCAATCAGAGAAATGTTGGAGAGTATGGAGCTATGCAGTACTTTCTTTCTTTCTTTCTTTCTTTTGGGAAAAAGGGATGCTGGAACTTACAATGAACACCTCCCTTGTTCTCTTATAATGTCAACGGTGTCCATCTGAGAGGTGCCAGAACTCAATTCTGGTGAGTTCCCGCTCTGAAAAAAAGCCCTGCAGTTATACAACCCAAAAGCCAAGGAGATAAGTAATTACACAGCCTTTAGAAGACATTTTAACTCGTGTTTTATATAGCTGCACAGAGTGGCTGGGGCAACCCAGTTAGATAAGCGGGGTATAAATAAATTTTATATATATATATATATATATATATATATAAAATTATGGACCAAGGTGTCCCTAATTTCATCGGAGAAATGTTGGAGGGTATGTACCTGGACGACACAGTCGCTCTCCAGCAGGCAAGCCCTCAGATCCTCGCGCACCCCTGCGCAGGCGCGGAAATCCTTCTCTTTATCCTCGTAGTACTTGGGCATCGTGGCGGCCGGTTTCCGCCTGCCGCCGCTTCTCGATGTTGTCTCTCCACCGGCGGCGCCTTCAGCAGCCCCAGCCGCTGCCAACCACAGCCCCAGCAGCGATGGCGGCCGCCATCTTGGCCGACCCTTCTCACCTGCGCAGGGAGTTACTGAAAGGTCGCAGGGAACTACACGTCACTTCCTGTTTCCCCTCCGAGGAGCCATTTTTTTAACATAGAGCAAAAACACTTAATAGAGCTGTCCTTTTTTTTAGCGTAGAGGTGACTTGCCAGTAGCACACCCACATAAACAAAGCAGCAGCAGCAAAAGGAAGAAGTTTCTCTTCTACTAAAGGTCGCATCTCCTTTTGGGTCGAAGGTTGATATGTTTACGGCAGCGACTCGTGTCTTTACTGCAACAATTTGTAAGGAAGGAGGAAGAATTATAGAATGTCTGGGTAGGAAGGGATCCCCAGGATTCTCAACGAAACTATCCATGATCCATCTGTCTTTGAGAACATCCTGCCCAACCACGGCTTCGTTTAAAAGTCTTGCTGTTTGCCGTCAAAGGGGAAGGGGAAAGAAATTGCTCAAGCACAGAATGTAAAGTGAGGGGATGCTCTACACTTTTTTGTGTTAAAGCTCTGTGTGCGCAACCGACGTCTAACCGTCGTCCTCTCCACCATCCGTTTTGGGCGGGGCCTACCCGTCATACACCTCGGCGCGCCTGCGCCCTGGGGGGGGGTCCCTTTTGCCGGAAGTTACTGAGGAAAACACGCAGATCAGCTGCTGTGAGTTGGCAGCGGCGGCGGCTGATAGGCGGCAGAAGGCGAGCTTCTGTTGGAGGGTGGGGAGGAGAGGCGCGCGCCCTTTTGCCTTCCGCTCCCTCCCCCCCCAAGCGTCGTCGCGTGAGGGACGCAGGACGTCGGGGCCGGGAGCCGCAGTGCTGCGCGGGGCGGAAGCGGCCGCGGAACGTTCCGTGAGTTCTCTCGCTCGGGGTTCTGGAACACGCCCTCCTTCTGGCCCCTCCCTCAGCAGCACCTGCTCCCCGCATTCACACGCACCCCCTACACCCGTGTCGAGCCAGGGTTAACGAGGGGGCACTTGAGGTCGTGTGAAATTATCCATACCCACTCGGCCACTGACACACCAGGTGGGGTGGGGTGGGACAGGCTGCTTGAAACTCGTTGGGTTTTTGCTAAAAGTGACCAGCTGCCTTTTCCCTGACTTTATCCACTCTAAACAAACCGCACCCAGTCAGCTGGCTGGGTGGCATATTCTCAAAATACGGGCTATTATGTCTTTTCTTAGCTATTTTTGTTCTGTACCCAGTCAGATGGGCTGGGTATAAATAATAAATTATTATTATTATTCACCTTTGCAAACGTTTGTTCTCTGCCTTTTATTACCTCTCCAGTCTCCTTGACTGGCCCGCTTTCCTTCCACATCCATGTCCACTGAGCTTTCTCCATTCCCAGCCCTCACTGGCCATTTGGGAATCTTGTATTGCAGGGATGTTCAACCAGTAGATCCCCGGCTGATCCTGGTAGACTGTGGGATCCTTATCCTGCACAAATAGTTACAGGGGGGAAGCTAAAAACTCTTTGCAATCCTCCCCTTAATCCTCAACAACTCTGGGCACTTCCCCCCTAAAAAAGCTCAACAACTTTGGGCAATCCATCCACCCTACACATGCACGCTCCTCCTTCCTCTAGTGGTAAATCACTGCCAGTTTTTTTTATACTGGGAGTAGATCATAGTCTCTTTGGAGTTCAACTTGCTTGTTGTTTTGTAAATCAGGGCGGGGGGTGGGGGTGATAGTAGCTAGCATGTTGCTTGTTTGCTTTTTTTCCTTGTCCGCATGATGCTGGAACTTTCATCCTTGTTCATTTTAAATTCTTACGCATCAGAGTTGCTTGGCATTTGAGAAATGCATATGGCGGAGACTGATTTTTAACCCTTTGTTAACAAACTTGTAAAGCTTGGTGGTGAAGCCTTTAGGGGTGCTTCATGAAGTCATGGTGCAGGATCTGGTCCTTGCTTAGGCCTCATTTTCAGTGAGATGAAAAATGTGTTTGGTACCAGAAAAATACATCTCTAATCATAGGCAAAGGTCAAGTGTACAAGACTAAGGCTTATGGTTGCAACAGTGAGCGGTGGGGTTCTTGCTGCATCTGAACTAGGCCTAGATGGTGGGAAGAAAGACTAGACTCCACCCCAGTTTTTTTGTGTGGAAGGAATTTATTTGTATGGAAGAGCATTTAATGGAGGGGAAAGCCCAAAAGGAGAATAGTCAGGACTTCCACAAAGGAGGGTTATCTTTAAATGATGGTGTGTACTGTATCATATATTTCAAAATGTGATAAGCCAGCCCTGATGCATTTGGAGGCTCTCTGGCTCACTCTGCTGGATGAAGTCCTGAACATCTGCCCTGAAGTCCTGCCCTGACAGCCCTGCTGCTTGCACGTATGTAACAGCCACAGAGTCAGGGTTGCAACAAGCTGTTAACAGTGGCAACAGGACAAAGTGGATTTAAGGAAACAGTCTGTGATCTTAAGTATCTCTACTTGGATGTCCAGTTGCTGCCATTGGTTGTTCTGTGATTGCAGCATTACTTGAAAGCAAGCTCTTTAGTAGTTGTGCAGATTATTGAAGGGCAGTTGCTCATCCCAGCTCTGCTCACCTGTTCCATTTCCTTCTGCTTGCTTCTGCCAACTTTCTCCATCCACTGCTATACCGCCATAACTAGTTACATTGATGCCTCCTCAATTTTGAACAGACTCTTAGCCTATTGCTGGTAGAAAAGAGTAGGATGGAGCTTTATATGCAGTTGCCAAGTGTTGAATTATGTGCTCGTGAAGCCCTATGGGACTAAGGAAGGAAGGAATATGGTCATGATTGCATCCATGTCCTTGCTCTTCTAAAAGAACAAAGGAGGTTGCAGGTGCCCAAGTTTGTGCAGTTACTGAGAGATCTTGAACTTGATATGAGCTGTGTCCACTGTTAAGACATTGCATCACAGTTACATTGCATTGTTTTCAGGTAGGGTAAAGAACAAAGTGGGGTCATGTGACAAGGGCATGTCATTCTAAGCCCACTCAGAGGGCGGTAAGATCCACTAGATTCCAAGGGAGCATGTCTGCAGTTGAGCTTCAAAAGACTTCCATTGGAAGTCGTTCCCAATTATTATTATTGCTCAGCTGTTATTACAAAGACTCACCTTGCCTGTGACATGCTTTATGGCAAAATTCTCTGTTTATTCTCTGTTTAGCAATCCCCGATTTGTTCCATGGTGTTCACTCTGTGATATGTGTGTTTAAGGATTGTAACCTAAATGTGATAACTTGCACCTTTATTTTGTTTATATTTTTTTAATCTATTGGTCTCTTTTCTTTCCCTTTCAGCAAGATGTTGCCTACCACGTCTCTTAATTCCCTAGATCATGACAACGGCTCTTTAAACTCTAGGGAGGCAGCCAGGCACACAGCAGGGTTCAAGCGCTACAAATACTTGAGGAGACTCCTTCACTTTCGGCATATGGACTTTGAGTTTGCTCTGTGGCAGATGCTGTATCTATTCACTTCACCACAGAAAGTGTACAGGAACTTCCATTACAGGAAACAAACGAAAGACCAGTGGGCAAGAGATGACCCAGCTTTCCTTGTGTTGCTGAGTATCTGGCTATGCGGTGAGTGCCTGATAAATTTATTGAATACCGTACAGGGAATAGTTGACCAGAGCTGGGCTTGCTCCAGAAAAATACATCATTTGTACTGCTGTAGCTTTTTCTGTGTAAAACCAATGCTTATATAATTTCATTCAGTGGGGAACATATGTTCCTACACATTCCCTCTTGCGCCTCATCCATGAAAACAATAAGCAGTGAATTATCTATGATTGCAATACGTGCCACATCCACACTGATAAAGATTCCCTCACATTTTGGCTTTAGTTACTTCATCCTGCAGTCCATAGCAAATCTGTTCTGTGCCTTGCATGATATTAAAATTCTCAGTTCTGTGATCCCTGGCATGTGACAAAGAATGACAAGCCCTAAGACAGACATAGGCAGACTTGGCCCTCCAGATGTTTTGGGACTACAACTCGTACCATCTCTGACCACCGGTCCTGTTAGCTAGGGATGATGGGAGCTGTGGTCCCAAAACATCTGGAGGGCCGAGTTTGCCTATGCCTGCCCTAAGTGATAAAAATGCAATTACCCTGGCAAAATTATGAGGCAGGCAGAAATTCTGCCATCTGAGAACTTACATTGTGGATTTGTTTATTTCTGCACTGTGCAACAATGCGTGATTGGCTTTTTTATGAACAGAAAGGTTTAACTTTATTTGTGTTGATGTCCCACATCCTACACAAACATGTGCCAGAGATCACACAGTTGCCCATTTTTTGCTTTATTTGTGTACATGTAGTGAACTCAGCCCACACATTTTACTCTTGCAAATTCTAGTTGTATGCATATACTCAACAATTTTATGCTGTAAGCCTTAAACAGCACAGCAATAAACATGCTACAAGTACTGTTCCAGTAAAATTAAGTGAAAGAAAATCTGAGAGCAAATGGGTATTGTTTCAACCTACTTGCGTGTCAAGAGTTAATCCTCTGTCTCTGCTGTTTGTCTTCCTCCTTCAGTATCCACTATAGGATTCGGCTTTGTGTTGGGTTTGGGCTTTGTTGAAATGATAAAGCTGCTGCTCTGGGTCATCTTTATAGACTGCGTAGGAGTTGGCCTTCTAATTGCAACTTTCATGTGGTAAGTCTTTAAAACAACCCGAGTAGAGTTGGATGTGGTTTTTTGACATGTTTGAATCTTGCTGTATAGAATATGATTGCTGGAACCTTCAGCCACAGTCCTAATCTTGTCTACCTGTAAGGAAGAAGGGTTTAAGTAGGCACATTTCTCATCTCTGGGCTAGATGTGTAGTGCTGTTCCAGCAGAAGGTTTCAGTTCAAAATCTGGAAAAAAGAAAATACTTAATGTATAAGTAATGCTGGGCTGTTATGTACTTAAATATTACGGTATGTTTCTGAAGGTAGCCGTGGAGATGAAAAACGACTCACTGCAGCTGTTACATTGGCTGCCATGTTAATCGACATTTTCATCTTTAAAATATTTGTGCATTGCAGTGAGAGAGAAAATGTGCAAGGGACTAGGACTACAGAATTACAAGGACAGTACATTCAGAGTTAGTATATACCAGGCCATATTGCATCGGTTACAGGATAGGGGAAGAACCTTTCCCCTCTTGCCCTGGTTCCGCAGTCTTCTTACTGACATGTACATTTGTTTAGCTGTCTTCTAGGGAATCAAAAACATTTCCTATGTTGTAGATTTTTTCAGTAATCCTTACCAGAGCCCTGTAAGTCCATAAATGCATTTGTGTTCTTCAGAATATGACAAATGGAAAATAGCAAGGATTAATTTTTCTAGGCTGTAATTTCACCAAAAAGTTGAAACTGTCTAAGTTTGCATACTATTTTTTAACATGTCTGTTCCAAATTCTCTCCCGCTCCCGAAGGTTCATCTCCAATAAGTACTTGACAAAGCACCCGAACAGAGACTGTGATGTAGAGTGGGGATATGCCTTTGATGTTCATTTGAATGCTTTTTATCCACTTCTCGTCATCTTACATTTCATACAGCTGTTCTTCATCCATTGTAAGTAAACCTTCCCTTCCCTGACTTGAAGCATTTTTTGCCTTCTCTTGCTTTGTCCTGACACTGTAATTCACCTGGAGGATCCTGGGGGGCACCACGCCCTATAGTGATGGTGGCTCCTGCAGAATCAGAGAGGCAAAATTCTGCAATTTTCTTCTAGAGGAGGAGGAGACACCTCCTACCTTCCAGACCAAGAGGTTGTCTACTGGCTAGGCTCTGTTTCTGACTAGTCGCTGCCTCTTGTTTCTTTTTAATAGAGGTCCCCCCCCCCATTTCTGTTTTCTCCCTCCCTTCCCCTATTTCCTGGGCTAGTTGGGGGGGTATTCTTTTCTGACAGTAAGAATCTGCAAACCTGGCACTGCTTCATGCCACAGTTTAGTACCACAACCAGGCTTTTTCCCCCCTGAGGAGTCTTCCGGATTGGGTTCCCTCACAACCATGCTTCGTGCTGGTCTGGGAGGAATGGGGAGACATGATGTTTCTGGCTGAGGCAGTTGCTCTTTGACCTGACCCTTTTGGTATGTTCACAGTTGCCTCCTCTGAGGGCAGGCAGACAAGTGCTTATGCCCTGCTTATGTTTGGAGGTGGCTTCAGGCAAGGTTAGCCTGTCAAAGGACTTGGCCAGCAGCTGCACCTTCTCTAAAGTGTGCCATAGCAGCTTTTCCACAGTGAGCTCCAGTCTGTTTCTGTATCCTGCTGGAGGCAACACCCCAATGGTACACAGCACCCTTTTTGGGACCTTCAGTGAGCAGAAGTTCACCAGGTTAAGAAACTTTGGTTTTCTCTCTTGCAGACGTAATTTTATTGAATTCATTTATTGGCTATTTCGTTGGGAATACTTTCTGGCTGACTGCAATTGGTTATTACATCTACGTGACATTTCTAGGGTACAGTGGTAAGTATCGAAACCTTTGCAACCTAGTTAGCAACAAGAATAGTGCCTTCTTCCCAGTCCTTTTTTGCTAAATCCCTGTTTCAGTACGAGTAAACTTTATGATAAGCATCAGGGGAGGGCTCACTCTGACAGCAACTTTACAAGCTCTGCACAGCATCGTTACTTGAAATGCTGTGTAATATGTAGTGGCTTTAACTGACCTGCCGCGTGACTCTACATCCCTTTGTGAAAGTACTGCGCTTGCAAATGTGGAGCTAACAGAAGCTATACTGGCTTGCAGCTATGCATGCTTTTGTCCCTGTGGGTGAGAATGTGTAAAGTCAGCCTTCTGGGGGTTTTTTTGGGGGGGGTGTTCCCCCTTAGGGGATTTCTTTAGTATTTTTTGCATTCTACAAACCTGCCTTTCTCTACCCTGTTTTTCGTGTGCATGGTGCAGAACCCATATGGGGAGAGTGAGTTTGCTATTGCTGCCTAGGATAGAGCTGGCAGTATCAGTTGGGCCACAGGCAGTGAAATTCTGGACTTCCACTCAATTTTAAACATGGGTTTGTGATGCAGCATGGTTGGGGGGGGTAGTTGCTGTTGCTCAAGAAACAAGGTCCAAGCGCCACAGGGCCAGTTGTGCAATCCTTTGGGTTATATATTTATGAACATGCCAGATTCCAAAGAGACGAAGTTTAAGAATGGCGGGAGGACGTGTGGATGTGCCTTATATCTTAAGGTTACCATATTTTTTCCAATGAATCCAGGGACGCTATACATACATACATACATACATACATACATACATACATATACTACATGTTCGGGAGTTGATGCTTCAGCAATGGCGGTGGCAAAGGGGCAGCGGCCACCTTGACCTCAACCACCATGCTTCCCCTTCCTCTGAGGCTTCTATCTCCCTTCTCCATGAGCCTGGGTGGCAACGAGGCTCAGGCAGCGCAGTGCCTCCTTTCCCATTGGAGCAGCCCCAATCCCATTCCTACTTGCATGCAAGCAGGAGGGGGCATGGATCCCTCCGCTGGGAAGGGAGGCTTCCCGTTGCATAACTGAGAGATCCCTGCCCCTCCTGCTTACATGCAACCTCTGATAGGCAGCATGAAGCCTCCCTTCACAGCTTAGTTGCGGGGGTCAGGGAAGGTGGAGGCAGCCCGGAAGCTGCATTTTAGAGCCCCTGCACCACCATCATATGGGGACTCCTGAAGCCAGCCAGAGCCAACTGCTCCGGGCTGCTGAGACTCAGTGGCGTAGCGTGGGGGGTGCAGGGGGGGCGGTCCGCACCGGGCGCAACATCTGCGGTTAGGGCAAATCCATGGGTTAGGGGGCGCAAATCCCCGGGTTAGGGGGCTCAAATCCACAGGTTAGGGGGCGCAAATTACTTGCCTTGCCCCGGGTGCTGACAACCCACGCTACGCCACTGCTGAGACTGCTGCTGCTATGTTTCCCAGGGACATTAGATGAAATCTGGGGACATTCCGGGGATGCAATTTGTCCGGGGACTTATTCGTAAATCCGGGGACTGTCTCCGGGCAATAGGGACATCTGGTAGCCCTATTATTTCTTGCAGGACTGCAGCTCTTTTCATCCTCTGCCTATGCTGCCTGGGGATTCTGGGAGTTAGTAATTCAATGACATCAGGGAAAGCCACATCTTAGCCACCCAATTCAAGTTTTTCTTTTTTGTAAAGGATGGGAGGGGCATGCGTTTACTATAAACAGTAGTTATTTTAGGAGTGATTTTTTTTGGTTGAGGACTGTCAATATTAAGATGATTGTGATGTTCCTTGCCATTGGCACCTTCAGAAAATTGCATGCTTTCTCACTCTTGAAACTCTCTCCTACTTTCAGCTTTGCCGTTCCTGAAGAACACAGTCATCCTTCTCTACCCGTTTGCACTTCTCATCCTGCTCTATGTGGTTTCATTAGCGATGGGATGGAATTTCACAAAAATGCTTTGTGTTTTCTATACGTACAGAGTGAAATAAACTGCAGCCTTTATAATGGATTGCTTGTTCTTGCCTCTTGTACCACTGTCAGCAAAGGTGAGATGCTCCTGTAAATTACTGTAAATAACTTATTCTTCACTGTAGATCAGTGTGTACAAAGTTTTGGTTTTTAAAAAATGTATTTACAACTGCAGACTTATAGTGATTCTGTATTCTCTTGCAGTCCCTTCCTAATGGAAAAGCTGTACATTACTGTAATAAATATTTTTTAAGAACAACTGTGTGCAACATTGAAAAGGCATTGACTTTGCTATTTGTAAACAGCTTTGTTAACAAATATGCATATTACAAAGCACAGTTTCCTACAGTACTTCTGCTGGCTCATCAATTTCCTGCTTGCACAATTGAACTTCCCCTCTCTCCCGAAAACATATATAAGCAGTCATGGGAAGTGAGGGAGGTAGTTCCTTGTGCTAGTGGAAGTACTTTCTTTGGCTACTGTTCTACCCCACCCCCCTTTACCTGGGAGTAAACCCAGTTGGATTCAGTAGGCTTACTTCTGTGTAGACGGCAAAGTAGTAAACAGTTTTCAAAGTACAGTCGTACCTTGGAAGTTGAACGGAATCCATTCCGGAATTCCGTTTAACTTCCAAAACGTTCAGAAACCAAAGTGCGGCTTCCGATTGGCTGCACTAAAGTGGAAGCCGTGTCGGGCATTCGGCTTCCGAAAAACGGAACACTTACTTCCGGGTTTGTGGCGTTAGGGAGCCGATTTGTTCAGCAGCCAAGTTGTTCGAGTACCAAGGTACCATTGTACCTGCAAGTGGGCAGAATTTGGGCTTCAGGCCACATGTTACCCACCCCGGTATGCACCTTTCTAAAGCAGCTTTGGAAAAACAGGGTTTAGAGAGAACCCAAATGGTAAAGTGGTATATCAATTTTTTTTTAAAAAAAAAGCTCCAATCCGAAAGCTGTTCTGTACAGAGTTCCATATTTTCACTAGGTTAAGAATTCAATAACGCTTTTTCAAAATATTTATTTCAAATATTACATGGGCAGCTGTGGCACATAGAACATTGATGAAAGGCACGGTTAACATGACCCAGTTAGGTTTTCAAATATAGCAGCAAGATTAACAAAACCAAAACCTAGCTCAAAAAAATAAATTGTACTGCAAGTACTGTCAATGGTTAATGGAAACATGGCTGGCTGTAGGGCCAAAGTTGCAGGTTCCACGAGCACAGAAACAGAAATTGGCAACCACACAGCAGGCTGGGAATAAGGAGTTGGGGCATCATTTCTCCTTTGGTGAACTAATTACTACTGACATCATTCACTTACCATAATTGTAATCATTCCTAGCAAAGTCTAATAAAAGCAAGAAATCAAACCTGCTGGCTGTCATCCTACTCAGCTACTTTTAAGGCTTATAAACATTCACAATAGTATATTAAAACCTTAGCAAATAGCTACGCCGTAATACAAGTGATGCACAAATCTGATCTTCTGGGAATGTGACTGAATTTGAAAGGCTTTGTAGAATGGCCAGGGATATAAAGAAATTCTGGATTAAGTTAACTTACATTTGCAGGACAGGTTTTTTTTCTTATTTCCAATGAGTAAGGGGAAACTTTTGGTGGTTGTTTCACCACACGATCTCTGTATTACGCCCCCTGCTTTTGGCTGATTTGTGTTCTCTCTCCTACCCACCCACCCCAGAATCAACATGTTCAATATACTGTGGAAGATTAGGTTGCATTTGCTGGGGGTGGGGGGTAAGCCCAGTTGGACTGCTAGGTAAAAGCAGGAAAACAACACTTTGGTTTCTAGACAATAACTTGATCACTTGGCGGACAAAAATCAGGGGCATTAGAAGGGTAGTTGCCACAAACGGAATGAACTTAGAAGAGGGGTGTTGATAGATGGACTCTGGGATTTAGTAATACTATGTAGCAAAAGATCAAACAACCCCTTAATTCATACCACCAACTGTTGACACATTTTTACAAACCTTTTAGGCGTATAAGCTTGGGAGCAATACTGCCAACCTTTAATGAGGAGCTGCAGCCCCCATGCTTTGCTATGCTAAGTGGAAGACCAGGGCTGTTACAAAGCTTGTTCAGAGCAAATCAAATTGGAGATACAGGTCTGCATATTATCCCCCATGCAAAACATATACAAAGTTGGCTTTGAAATTTGTCCCACGGACTTGGAATTTCTCATACCCCCCCACCCTACCTTTGAGTAGGCCAATGGCGTTACCAAATCATCAAGCACTGGTTCTAAATGCATAAATACTTGCTCCTGTAATTGTTGTGCGAACACTGGTTTCAATGCAAGTTTGGCACCACAGACAGCATACGACTTTTCCCAATGACAATTGTAAATACTTAACATTTATGTAGCACTTTGGGTTTTTAAGTGCCTTGCACTCTTGCACTGCCTCATAAATCTTTAGAACCACCCTGCAGTCTCATTATGCCTGTATTTCAGATGTGGAGCTAAGATAGAGATTGTGGCTTACCTAAGGCCACCCAGTGATCTCATGGAAGGTGATGTTTGAAGATAGGCTCTCGGCCACTATGCTACACAAGCTCTTTTTAATTTTTTTAAACTATTTTTATTAGATGCCCAATAACAGTCATTCTTTGGGCAACACACAAAGTAGTAAAACAAGATAAAATCTTAAGCCCATACTTATTTTCCCAGCTAAATGGAGAAGGAAAGAGTCTCAGCAAACCTAGTCTATAAATATAGGACAGATTCAACCAAGAAAAAAAAAGTGGGGAGGGGACCTCCTCTATTGTGGAAACATCTTGAACAATTTGAAACTTGATTTTAAAATGTATATTATTATGACACTTTTTAGAAAAAAATGGGGGGGCAGACACCTATTTGCAGACACCTATTCGCATAAATTTTACAAATCGTTTTCACCCTTGAGAGAAGACAGACAGTTCTTTTTTGGCAAAGCTGGCATCCAAGATGCAGAATTATCTTAAGATTCAGCTCATGAAACAAACTACCACCACTTAAGTAAACTTCTGTTTACCTGCATGAGTGACAGGCGTGCAGCTGAGGTAAAAAAACCAACAACTTAGCTTCTCATATCTTGGCTAGGGTTAAGAGAGTTCTTTAAAAACTATTATTACATACTATTGCGTGTTTACTGTGCTGCAGGAGCACAAAGTGCTAGAATTGCCTCTCTTCAAGGCTACTGACCAAGCAAGGATCTCTTCCTCATTATCTTGAAGTACAAAAGACAACAAGCATCTAGAATCACATGATGTCCCTTGCTTCAGTCAGCTGGAGTGCAATGCTTTTAGCGGAGCTGGGCCCTCTTAAAGGGGAAAAAAATCACTTTTAACACTTGAAAGTAAAGACAGACAAATCACATTTTTAAAAAAGCTCAGCTGAGGTTACTGTGTATCTATCTATTTCCACTGTTATCCCTAATAAAACGGTAAGTTTAAGTCATTCCATAAGAATGTGCAGAGATCATACAAAACGGGATGAGAAGCAAAAACAAAAATGTAAATGCGGAAACATCGGAGCGCTTTTCTATCCAAATGAATAAATTGGCTGTGTTTCGGAAGATTGTACAAAGGTTTAAAAAGGAATAATCCATTATCAAAATTTCCCTTTAATGGGAGAGGATGAATCAAACTTCAGATTCGCACACCATACTGAAGTACAAAACTCCTCAACATGCTTTCTACGATTACATATTGTGGACTGTGAGCATTAGAAAGTAATGCTATTCAAAGTCCTTGCATGTTATGCCTTTGAACAACATCTCCTAGATTTTGGGCATAAGCCATAGAGGAAGTTGTCCTATGCAAAATCACATTTACTTTTGTGCAGGATAACTTTTTAAAGTTGCGTTCTTAGTATGGTACAAAAGTGCTTCATCTTTAAACTCCCATTTAACACTCCTAACCATGGCAGTATATTACAAAATATGGTCACTTCATCACCAAAGCAAAATGTAGTGTTAACCCAAGAAGTAAGATCATCCGTTTTTTTAAAAAAAAAACTGCATCGAGTTATATTACCTGCATAAAAATATGTACTTTTCAAATCATTTTAATAAATTAAATCCCCCTAATGCTTTTGAATATATATCCCTGATAATCTATAAAAGAGGGCTTGAATTAGCAAAATAAATGGACCTCCAAAAAGTACCCCCTTCATAAAATGTATTCATATTTTTTTCATCTTCGAGGAATGTAACAATATGTACAACTTCCATGTAGCGTATCCCTATCACTTGGATCGGGGACACCGTGATCCTTAGGCAGCAGAGTCATGAAGGAACTCATGGATCCAAGATAAATAATACCGGTCAGTTTCTAGATTGTAATAAATCTTTCTTGCTGAGTCTTATCTTCTCAGCTACAGTAGATTTCACAAGAGGTAGTTTCACTGAGAAGTCAGAGTTGGAAATAAGGTGCACGCTCAGTGATTTCACTCTGCAATTGGGGGGTGTGGATTTTGTAGAAAAGTCTTCAAAAGATGGAGATCTCTCTTGTTCCTCTTGATTGATCAGTTGGGGAGCTTTTTAATATGAATCTGCAATGCAGAATTGAAAAGCAGCTGGTAAAATATACACCTGTTTATGAAAAAGACCACCACACATTACAGCAAAAGACAGTTCCTTGTAATCCCACCCCCACCCCCACCCCCGTGTGATTGAACCACATTTTCTACAAGCTACTTGACAGCAGAGACTAAACATGGCTTCTGGGTGTGCATATACTGCATGCATGTGTTTTGACACAAGAGTGCCTTTTCAATGTTAAATATAAACCAGTCGGTTTGCTGTGGAAACGCTGGAGGTCTATCCTTGATTGTGATGCTGCCCTTTGTCATAACAAAGCTTTATCCCACAACCGTGAAACATCCCAGCTGATCTAAACTGTTGCTTTCCACACAGATAGATACAGCTGACGAAACAGACTCCTAAAACGCTTTTCAAACTGAATGTGATAATAGGGAAGCTGAGCAGAACTTCTGGCACCTAACAGAAAAATGTTTGTTTTTTGAATCCCTTCCAAAAGTACTTCCTAGGATTTGGGAATTATCTGGAACAGCATGGGAGGTGGTGCAGGGAGGGGGGGGGGATCACAAACCCTGCCATTTGCTAGCAGACACCTCTTCTGGGTTGGATATGAAGAGAAGAGAACCTTTGGTTCAAACCCAACATTCAAAAAATACTTAATAGCACTAGGATGTCATAGGGCAAACTAAGGCCTGGGGGCCGGATGTGGCCCAATCGCTTTCTAAATCCGGCCAGCGGACGGTCCAGGAATCAGCGTGTTTTTACATGAGTAGAATGTGTGCTTTTATTTAAAATGCATCTCTGGGTTATTTGTGGGGCATAGGAATTCGTTCATCCCCCCCCCAAAAAAAATATATAGTCTGCCCCCCCACAAGGTTTGAGTGACAGTGGACCAGCCCCTTGCTGAAAAAGTTTGCTGACCCCTATCATAGGGCGTTTCAGCAAGTCAAATGCCCAAGTGTTCTCAAAGCAGCATGCACACACACACACACACACACAGAGAGAGAGAGAGAGAGAGAGAGAGATGTCAGCTTGTGGCATCAGCATTTCACACAACTGCAGTGTGTATCACTTGTGTCTGAAAGCCACATCAATTGACTAAAATCTGTCTGCAAAATGCCAGCATTGAGAGGTTTATCACAATAGTCCCACAGACTCGGAATGTCACAAAACACTTCTTTTAAAGAGAGACTTAAACCTGAAGTGGTTTGAAGGTTGGTTTTCTGGTCATACAAGGCATTTCTGTTGAAATCTTACCTCATTTAGAATTGCCCAGACAGATGAGTTCTGTATTACTAGAAGCCGGACAGCTGCAATTGGATTGAGACTGGGATCAACTGTTCCCTCTGCCATTCCATTTTCAAATTTGCCTTCAGAAAGCAAAAAGGCATTCTAAATGAAAACATTCAACCAATACAAGCCATCACATAAGAACATCTTACATGTAAGTCTACTGTATTTAGTTTTGCAATGGATTCACAACTGCAACAGTCCCCAAGGCAACACAGGAAAAGGTAGAGTTTGTGGAAGCAGTCAGAGATCTACTTTTTGACAAAAACAGGATTTTTGTGCCTCAGTTTGAACAATGTTTCAATGGTTCATAAATCACATTAAAAAACAACACCCCCAAACCCTATATATTACTTTCAACATTCACCCAAATATATTCTTTATTTGGGACTGAGATTTGCGTGCAAAATAAATAAATACCCCGGCTTACATATTTTTAAAATCACAGTTCTCAATTGAAACTTCTAGATAAAGGGTTACCATCATCTCATTATTTTGTTCATATCATAAATCATCTCTGTTTCAACTAAAAGCAGCATCATAGTCAGCCTGTAAAAATATAGAACTGGTACTACGATTTGTTACTTTAGCTATCCAGAGTTTATTTTAACAATATAGGAGGACAACCAAGAATTTCCTTCATCCCTTACTGATGCTGGATGCTACACGGTACCGTCTCCTACACTTGGTAAGACCAAAAAGTGAATTGCTGCTCAACTGTCTGATCTGAGTCTGGCTTCTGCTGCCATCACCCAAACTTCTGTGGAGCTTTGGTAGATAAGACCAGGCCATAAGACAAGTTGCCTTAGGCCCCATCTGCACTATACCACTTTAAACAGTGATAGCTTCCCCCAAAGAATTCTGGGAATTGTAGCTTGTTACAGGTGTTGAGCTATAATTCCCGGAGTGGTATTATGCCCAGCCTCTATTCCTAGGGAACACTTGAGAACTGTAGTTCTGTGAGGGGAACAGAAGTCTTCTAATAACTAAGAGTTTCTATAATTCTTTGGGGAAAGCCATGGCTGTTTAAAGTGGTATGAAACTGCTCTAAATGTATAGTGCAGATGGGACCTCAGTTACAAAACAGTTTTGTTGATGGTTATTTTTGTAAAACAGTTCTTTTTTCTTTCTTTTACACAGTTTTACCTATTCTGAAATACCCATCATCCAATCGTTTCTCTTTGGTTTCTTTGCTTAATACCAACTCTTCACTCTGAAAAGCGAGATAAAAAAATTGAAGCATTAGTTATATGTCAATGTAGTGATACATAAGGGATAGAGAAGAATTTTGGTCTTCATTTTTAAAAAGGAACCAACCCAATTTCACAGTTTCTGGCCTCATTCACCGATGGGACAACAGTCTAAGGATCAAACACACTTCTCTGGATTTTGCAATGACATTCAGATTAAAAACTGCGTGTAGAAATGCTTGTTTTATGGGGGAAATGAGGGCAGGATTCACCTAACAAGCCTGGTCAGTGGAAGCAGCCCTGCACAATGGGGTTTCCCCCACAGTCTGAAATTGGCTTGGGAGGGGGTCAGGAGAACCCTCAGTACAGCATGTAGGGGAAGGAGAGGAGGTTATTCTGTCTGGCAAGCTGCAATGCTTACACAGATGAAATGTTATCTCATAACACGATGTTGAATTCTACTCTGAATATTCTAGGGGAGAATGCATAGAAAAGCATACAGATGCATATTTTAGGACTTAAACGTACACAACACACATTTATGGGAAATATGCCTCAAAATGTATACAATTTAAATGCCAACTTTTCATGATTTTTTAAAAAAAACAATTCATTGAGAACAGGGACAGAAAAGCACATATGACTGAACACGTAAAGATGTCACAGAACAGAAATAAGCTGATCAGTCAATAACTCTACATTACAGCACAAAATGGGTCCCTTTGCTCCGTACGCAAATCATGATTAGAAGTCCCCCCAAATAGAGTCATTAAAAAAAGAGAAAGAAATAAAGTTTTACTTTTTGTGCAGATGCAGAGGGAGCAGTATTCTGCAAGTGAACTATAACTGACTTTGTGAGGTATAGCTAAGCATACTGTAGAACACGTTATGAAATGCACAGCCCAAAAGCTGTAGAACAGGTTGCTATACACAGATCTTCTCTCCCATCATAATCCTGCTTGCCTTATATTGCCTTGCACTTAATGTCAATGGCAACCCCACACAAGGCGGCTCCTAGTCCCAGTCACGCCAGAAGGAGACATGCTGAGCCCAAATAGCAGGTCCTTATCTCCTGCCCTGTCCCCTCAATGACGGTATCGTAATAACAAGTCAGAAGGTAATTTAAGTCTCTTCATATTTTTATACCAGGCACCTATGCTATTTACTGTGTTCCTTCCTTTGGTCAGTGTCTGGATGCACAATGGAACTTCCATTCTCTTTCTGTTCACTGCATGCCCCCAGCTTGGCTCCATATAGGGTTGCCATACATCCAGGAAATCCCAGACATGTCCTCTTTTGGGGACCAACATGCCCATCCAGGGGGATTTTTACATCTTAAAGCAAATGTCTGGGTTTGCGGGGAGTTGTTTATGTTTGGGGGGTGGCACAGGGCTGCTCTGCACGCCGTGGCTGCTGCCAACCCAAGCATGTGCACCTCTTTCCCCAGCTCAGGCTGGCAGCTGCTCAGGTTGTCCTCTTTTTTGCTCTACAAGATATGGCAACCCTAGCTCCAGAGAATTGGAAGAACCCCTCTGTCAGGGAACTGACATCGGAGCCAAGAGTGGAGGTAGGGCTCTCCAACGATGCAGGAGAAGGGACCAGCAGGGAGAGGGAGAACACTTCCCTTGGGGAAGGAAATCGGCGTGACACCAGGAAGGAAGGGGAGCAGGGAAGGTCTTCGGAGAGAGGGCTCCAAGACCCTTCCACAGGGTCCAGCGGGGAGAGCCCAGGACCTCCGCTGGCCACGCCCACTCTGCGCAGGAGACTTCCGCGCAGGGAGGCTAGGCGGAGACTTGGCGTCAAACAGCTTTTATGTTGGAAGAAGTTCAGGGAACGCCCACTGACGGATTCTGCCAGTGACTGAGACAGTCGCCTTGTAAGGGCTGTCAAATCAGGGAAAGGTTTAGCTACCCCAACAGCTGGGAGCAGTTTGGAATTTACGCACAAGCAACCCCAATTCCCATTACACCCTCCATAAGATTTAGGGGGGAACACAAGGAGAGGACGCTACTAACAGAATTGTCGCCCTTTCTTCTTAGCCCTAATTGTACCACAACTGTTGTATGGCCTTTGTTATCACCTCCCAAGCATCCTGAGGCTGAAAAGGCCACTGGAGTCAATTTCACAAGCAAAGTTCTATAAATGCTAAACCAAGTCCTACAATTCTGCATTCAGTGGGTAGTGGCAGCTCTTGCTTACCAGCAATTTTTCTAGATTATACTTAGATCATGAATGTCAGCCTTCTGGAAATATACATTCCTTATTCCAGTTTTTTGAGATAAGATTTGGTGGGATTAATAGTTCTATCACTGGGGAGGGAGAAAACCCACATTCTCTTACATCAATAGAAATGTCATGTATGAAAGATACTCATTTTTACCCTTAAAATAAATACAAGGGGGGGGGAGGAACAGACTTCTCTGTCTTCATACCTTAAAAGGCAACACTTCCACTGTTGTGTTGACGAATATATCTCCTGGATGTTCTGGGTTGCCGCTATGGAACAGGAATCTATAAATGCGAAGATTAAGAAGCCCAAGATGATCAGTCATGGTTAATGAGAAGTATGGAAACATATAGAGGCCACCTAAAAGACCGAAACCCCACAAAATCCCGTTTACTTAGAAGTTAATGTGTTCAAAGGGGTTTACTCCCCGGTAAGTATGGAAAAGACTGCTGCCAATGACACCCAAAAGAAAGCACGCTGAAAGATTATAACATTGGGTTGTATCCAACATGGTGCTAACTAAATGTTCCATCAGTGCAAGTATTTCTGCTTGTGCAATGGAAGGTTTTCCACCTCCCCCTACATGCTCCCTCAATCTGTTCTAGGGGTTCCTCCAACACTCTCAAGCAGATTTGGAGATAGCTGGCATTACCAAGGCAGAAATCCTTGCACGGATGATATACGTTAGTTGAATACTGCCCCTGGTTCTTGTAGACAGCTGTCAAAGGAATCATAATGGACTAAAATTGTCAAATGAGATTTGTATGTTCTTAACCGCTATCAGTGTAAGGATGCCTAGAAGGAATTCAACTATATTTAAATAAGAAGTATGTTATACTGCAACCCCCAAATCAATTCAGTAATTTCAAACCATGAATGGGTAACCTTGCCCCCGAATTTGTTGTTAAGACTATCAACTCCCATTAGTCCAGCCAACATGGTCAATAGCTACGGACAGGAGTTGGTCCAGCAACACCTGTAAGCCACAAGTGAGCTACCCCTGTTTTAAACAAATCTAGATCTTTTGTCAGGAAGCCTATTCGGAGTGCTATTTTCGCATGCAAAGACAGTGACATGAAAATTGTGACTATTTCCTCAAAGGGGAAAGGATGAGCTGCTTAACCTAAAAGCAAACTAGACATCCTATCTAGAGGGAAGTGTGAGGTCCTAGGCAGGAACATTGGGCGGGGGGGGGGATGCCTTGGGAAGAGCCCAACAAGATACAGCAACAGGAGGACTCTGGGCAGGCGATCCAAAGGGCACAATTGTTTGGGCAGATTTCAAGTCAATCATGAGAAAAGCTGACCAAAAGAACCCCTAAATATAAATCACTTTCACTTATTTCTGTTATTTGCAAGCTGTAAAAAAGAGGACTGCCTATACAGTTATAAATCCTTACACATTACAGCATGATAGCAGAAAGTAAAGTCCAATGTATGTAAGCAATTCTGTTCCTTGCTCCCCCCCACCCCGTAACCATTCATTCGACTAATAGTGAAATGAAGTTCCTGCAGTCTTATGCACACTTATCTGAGAGAAAGTCTCAATTAATACATGTTAACTTCCAGGTAAACAGTCATAGGATTATTCCGCTTGTGTCTTATCAGGAAACATTTCCATACAAAGTTAATTCTTCTAATTTTATTCATTTTACATAAGCAGCTTCTATTTCAAAGAAATACTCCGTTCCACACCTTCAAATTACAGTACTTTCCATCTACATATACGCAACTGCTTTCCTTATCTTAAAATTCAAAGCAGTTGTAAAGTAGTATTTACCAAGCAGATGGCCAAAAAATAGATGTAGATAGAAATTCATCTGAAACCTGAATGGCTGAATACAATTACATATATAAATTGTCCAAAAGAGATGAATTAAAGCTGACTCAATTCCTACATACGGATGATGAGAACACAAGCACAGATTAATTGGCATCAGGATACACAACAACATGTTGTTGTAAATCTGTCACTTGCTGCCTTGTTTAATATACTGTAAGCAATCTTCACACAAAATATTACTTCAGAACTGTTTTGAACTTTAAGTTAAGGAAAACAGCTACATCTTCATATTGTACATATCTTTGAATCCATGCAGCAAGATCTCTTCTATGTAGAAAAAGCCCGTGAGTTGAATGAAACAGAAGACTTAACTTGAATGGAAATGCTATTTTTGCACAAGACACCATGACAAACTTTACTGTTGCATGAGGAAAATCAAGGCGAAGAAGGTCCTTAGCCACCCATTTCAACTATTTGAACCTCAACAGAAATGTCAGTAAAGCCTTTAAGAGTTCAGGTAACATTCCTTACAACGTATGATACACATTTACATATGAAAAGGTTCCCTGGTCCTAATAATATATTTGTGAGGAGGGGATGCCTGGCACGCCCTCCGTGGCCCTGACGTGCGGGGACCGCGGCGTGCGCTGAGAGCCGCTGCCTGCCGGACGCCTTCAGCCCGGACGCGCGCACAGCTCGTCAGTTCCGCGAGACATGGGGCTCTGCTACAGCCTGTGCCCGAGGCTCTTCGGCGACTCCGGAGGCGGCGAGCGCACCCCCCCAGATGTTGCGCCCGGTGCGGCCGGCCCCCCCTGCACCCCCACACTACGCCACTGGACGTAACATCTCCTATTTTAAGGAGCATCTTGTGTTACAAATATTCCTATTTCAAGATGGCAGCTGTTAAAAAATGAGCTTATTTTTCAGCATTTCAGCTAATAGTTTCCTTGTCAACATGAAACAAATCAGTAACAATCTCCCGGAGACAGACATCTATGACTGAGTTTTTAATGGTGTGTAAAAACGACTAATTCATGAAATCTGTGGTTTCTAACCCAATTGTTCAAACAGAATATAAAACTGATCTTCCTTTATTTGAAATAATGTTCCCCTTTTGTTGAAACCAGGAGAGAAAATTATCAAATCTGTGCTATACCTCTCATTGTTAATTTTTAAAATCAGTAATAATTGAAGCCGCTTGATGTAGGATTTGAAAATGTAGTATTTAGTGTTCTGAACACCATTTTGCTATGTTCTCTCTGCAGTAGAGATCAAAGAAAGACAAATAAAACTGAAAATAACCTTGCCTATTATCTAATATGGATGTCAGTGTGACATTACGAGTTTCCATTTTCAAAAAGATAACATTCAGTTTGGGGGTGTTGGTAAAGCTAGTTGATCTTACAACTTACATCTATTTTGCCATGCTGACAGCAAAACTTAACTTTGTCTTGTTTCTCATCCTTACAGATTAACAGCTGCCCATGCTCACTTAACTACCCCAAATTAGTTTATAGCATTATAAACTAATTTTGCAGACCACTTACAGCCCCTGGGTTGTTATTTGAATTGAGGTGGTGAGGGAGACACCCCAAATCTGTGCCCAAGGTATTGCAAAATGATCATGAAGAAGCATGGTATAATTAGTACCTTTCAAAAGATAAATCAATTTTACTGTTTTAAAAAGTGAGGTGGAGGTGGAGTGCAAGTTGTGACAGGTCATTGGGTTACAAATTGTCCATAGAAACATCTTGTGATGTTTACACAAAATGCAAGATTTCGCAATTGTAAACCTCCCCCTTGGTGGGGCACCCTCAATTCAACTTTTTTCAATAAAGCTCTGGCAGCAATATCTCTAGTGGATGAATCAGAAATCAGCAAGTAGTTGCTTCTTAACCCACAGCTGTAATATTTTGAGAACAAGGTCATGGTCAGTGATGTTAAAACAAGGATGACTCTTGATCTGTCAGATTCCTAAGGACCTATTCCAATGTGAAATTTTGATAACCCAGCTGATCATTTAACCTCAAAGATATAACCTTCTGCTTAGTCACCAGCATTTAATTTAAATGACCATGAAGCTCTTCTGCAAAATTCATTTCCAACCTCATGACAGGATTAATAAGCATGTCTAAGCAACGGAAACTGGAAAGAATTCCCATAGAATTAAAATATTAAAATATTAAAGCTCAGTGCTAAATACACTTAGAACTTAAAATCTATTAACATTACACTTCTATCCTAACCTAATAGTACAAAATGGTTTCCTGCACAAGTTTTTCTTTGCAAGAAGAAAAGTGACATTACACGGAGCCATATTTGCAATCTGCATTCCAAAATGGCACAAATAACAATCGGGCTATTTTAATTCTAAACAACCGGTGTGGTTTGGTTTTGTCTAAAATACCAAACATTTGACAAAAAAAGTCCAGCAAGCAAACTAATCATTCTATTGGATGCCATGAACAATTGTTTATAAAGCTGGTCAATTTACTGTAATTCCAACCTCATTTCAAGACACCGTTCAGCAGAAGCTTCATTTTGTCATGGAAGCACTTACCTTTCTACATTGACAGGCTTGTCAAATTTAAAGAGGATATAATCTCCAGCAACTGGTGTAACAGCCCAAAAGAAATCTTCACCCATGTAGGCTTTTTCAAGAGCATGACCCTGATAGACCTTCAAAGTTGTAGAAACCTCTGCAGGTGGATTGACATGAATTTTATGCAATAATGGTTTCAGGAAGTCTTTATCCTAAAAAGACGTTAAGATTCATTAAGCTAGGAACCAAAGAAGAGGTCAGATACAAAACAGACTCTGCTTCAGTGAACTGAGGCAAAAAAACCTGCCTGAAGCAGCTTTTATTAAGAGGCATTAAACATTTCCCTTGGAGGAAATTTTCCTCAAAACACGTTGGGAGTCTATTGTTCAGTCTCCTGTTTTCCTTTTCTGATTTTTCTGCAGTGATTATTGATCCTCTCTCTGTTGTCAAGCTGGCCATCAGCCATAATATATTTTCTCCCTGCTACTGGCTTATTTTGCAGTTAAATGAAAATTCAAAGTCAATTAACATTAATCAACAAGTATACAATTTTAAGAAAGTTTACTTAAAAAGAGAGAGAGAGTGAACAAGACAGTTTTTATTATTAGAGATGAGAAGAACAAGACAACTTTTATTAGAGATGAGAAGAACAGGATTTTCCCTCTACCCTGTAGCAAACAAGGGGTAATATCCTCTCCCTCACTGACAATATTGCACAATGAAACTATTGCTCCTCCATCCCTCTTTAGCCTTCATGTATCCCAAAATCTACTCTGGAGGGTGGGGGAACCTCTGGTGAAGATGGGGGTTACAAGAATAGGAGAAAAAGGAGTAGATTCATCACAACCAGTGGCACTTTTGCTTTATCATATTTGATCGTCAACCGTGGGGCCTTGCAGTAGCCAGAGACAGATGTAATTTGCAACATTACCCAGAAGATTGATTAGTATGCAAATTGCAAAACCTGGTCTTCCAAGAAAAGGAAAGGAAGCATAAAGTACTCACTGTAAGTTTCTGTATCTTTCCTGCTAGGGAGGAGTGCAGACCCACATGCTGGAAAAGTGAAGGCCTGAAGCGTATTCTGAGATTTGATTTCTGTCTATCGCAATGTTTCTGAAAAGAAAAGTTGGGGTGTGGGGGAAGACTTTAGTAATGCAGAACAAGTTAAACGCTATCCGTACGCATGATGACTTAAAAATAAGTGAGCCAAAATATTGTGCAGCATTCTTGATGCCGGCCTTTCATTGCCCCGTAGTTTTGTTTGATGCCTTGCCTTTCATCCAAGGAGAAAACAAAACCTTACTGTCACTAAAGGAACAGAACAACCTGCCCACATAAAGATCAAGGACCCTGTGCCAAGGGATGAAATATTAACTATCAAGGAAGGCAGTCCATCACCCCCCTCTCATAGCAACCCAACTTCAACAGAAAGCAGGAATTTATCAATAGCAGTCAGTAGACCAAAGTGGGTTTTACGGTGTGGAAGAAACCAAGAAGGCTGCACACAGAATGATTCACATCTGTAGCTCAGTATAACAGATCAGTGTCAATGCCAAAGGAATCACAACACCCAGACGGCAGGCCACCATAATTACAGTCTATTACAAGAACCATGGTGATGAGTAATTCTGTGCAACTCTTCAGCTAATTTTAGCAGTTATGCCATCTGCACAGGCACAGTCTGAGACGTGGAACTTTGTTTTTAACGTAGTCAAGTGCTCAGGTTTCTTTGGAGGCCATAATAAAATGCACCTTTTAGAGATTTTAGCTCCCCTACAAACAAAAGGCTTTAACTTCTGCTTGCAACCTTTCAAATAAGCATTTTACATCCTCACCAGTCTGAAGAAATTAGAAAATGGTTGTTGGCCACTACTTTTGTAGCGCCCCATTATGTTTATATTTCATTTTTTCATTAAGACAAACCATTTCCCCCATACGATAATGGTTGCCAAATCATAGCTTCCCTCAGGTTTCACAGAATAGTAAAGGCTTCTGTTTCCCTATGCAGTACTGTAATGTGTGAAAGAAAAAAAAAGAGACACCACTTCCCTTCCTCTTATGGTGCGTCCAGATGGCAGCACCCTTATTTCACAAAGATATCCACAATAAAGTGACTTCTTACATTGTTCTTGTTCACATGTAATGCTAAGCTAAAGCATGGCTTAGTGTGAACAAGCACACTTGTAGGCTCCTGGAGAGGAAAGTGTGGCTGTTCTGCTCCTCCCTGGTCAATCCACTGCTGCCCTGTGATGAAATAAGTCATGGTTTGGGTTGGCATGTCATCCAAACCCAGGGTCATGGCTTAGCTCCTTCCAGACGAAGCATGAGTTGTAATCAAGGTTTCTCCTATTGTCTGGAACTGGTGGTTTGTCTGGAGAGAGCTAAACCATCAGCCCAGGTTCAGATGACATGCTAAGCCAGTGATGGAGAACCGGTGCCCTTCCAGATGTTGCTGAACTCTTAATACCTATCAGCCCCCATCAGCATGGTCAATGGTCAGGGATGATTAGAGTTGTAGTCCAGCGACATCTGGAGGGCCACAGCAACATCTGGAGGGCCACTAAGCCAAGCCATGGCTTTGTTCAGCAGTGCAGTGGTGGAACCAAAGCAGCCACAATCTTCTCTCCATTTGCTCATTCACCCTAAGTCGTGGTTTGGCTTTGCATTACATGCAAACCAGGTCATTCACATAAGATAGTATTTATGAGAAATACTTAACACTCAAAACTTACTGCATCTTTTTCAGGGTTGCAAACTTTCACCCAAAGAATGTGATCCAAGAGCCAGTCAATAGGTTTCTCTTTATAAAACATAAATATGAACTCTACAATGAGCGTAATATCTGGAGACTGAAACATTTTACCTGTAAATAAAATGAAGTTATATCAGCAGCTATCCAGGGCTTTGTAAATGCAAATTCAGCCTGCCCCAAAGAGCCACTTTAGCTAGTGTGAATAAAGGTAACAGAAATTCCAGAAGCAGGGTATAAATTATATATAAATATCTGGTGCTCAAAAAAACTTCTCCACTGAAGATTTGGTGGGTTGCTTTTTTTAAAGAATCTTAACACAAACTAGTAAAAGAAAAGATGACACTCAAATAATTTGGGGCAGAAGGTCTGCAGAGACTGAGAATCTTGGGAGAAAGTTACCCAGATATTCCTTGGTCTATAGATATTTAACAAAAACTTAACATGTGCTATGTTTCTCCCCACCCATTTCATGTCTTCAACAATGCTTCTTTTAAAAAATTACAATTCCGAAAAATTGGTCTCCCATAATCTGCACTGAAAATCACATTCCACACTTTTGTGGTAGATCTACAGCTCTAATGTTTCAAGTTCCTCATTCAATCTGATCAGCAGATATTATGCACGTACAGGAGCCATAAGACTGTCCACAAGTGCTGCCCTCTTCACTTCAAAGTTAAGAGCATCGCAATGAGAGCAGAGGAATCTGCCCTCTTCAGTCAAGTGAATACCATATTGAAAACAAAAGGTTTCTAAGTGAAACGTTTGAAGTCACTGGCTTTGATAGAGGTGGGAAACCTGTAGTGGGAAAAGCTGTAGTGGGAAACCTCTAAAATGAGGGCAGCTCTTCATTGAGCCTAACCTCCATGGGAAATAATTTAAATTACTGGAGCCCATATAGAAATTTGTCGTGTTCTGGGATGGCAGCCACTGCTATAGAATTATTCTAACTTTCAGCAGCTGGATTCTGTCACAACAATCAGCATGCAACTGAATATGTGGAATTATACTGGGAAAGTCACAAAATTAAAAACTCGCTTTCCATATTTTAAAAGTTGGGACATTTTTGTGGATTCTCTGCCAGAGTGGTGGATTTCTCTTCTTCTCTCCACCCTCCCCTGCACCTGCCCAGCGGCGGAGTAAGCTGATCAGGCACCTGGGGCGGCACACATGCCCTGCGCCCAGGGGCGGGGCCAGCTGCCCGCAAGGCGGGGCAAGCCAGGGCAGGACGCTCCACGGTGCCTCTGAGGAGTCTGCCTACCTCCTCCCACTCAGCCACCCTACAGCTGAGGGGGAGGGAGGAGGCAGCAGGCAGACTGTTTGGCTCAGGAGAGACACGTGGCTCAGGCGTGCTGCAGGCCCCACAGTGAGTGCTGCCCAGCATTTTGTCACCCCCCTCAGTGGGGACACCCAGGGCGACCCATCCCCACTGCAAACCCCTTCCTCCACCCCTTTCAAACCTGCTAAAGAGGAATTTCTCTTACCAATGAATCCCAGCTGAGAAAATTCAAGAATCATCCAATCTTCGGATGACAACTGAAGCGCAAAATTTTTTATTGTGCTGAAGTAATTCTGCTTGACAACAATGTCATCCTCAAGCTAAGGGAGCCGAAGAGCAAGACCAGCAAAAGAAAAGAAGAAACAAAATGTGAAAAAGAGTGTGTTAGGCAAACCACATTTCAAACTCAAACGTACATTTGAACTTCTTGGGCTGCAGCCAACAAATGTATTCCATTAACATAACTTTTCTTCCCTCACTTCCCCCCATGCCCCCCCAAATGTTCTTGGGAGCACAGAGAGGAGAAGAGGTTACGTTGTAGAAGCAGAAGTCATGGTGTTAATAGAATGACTTTGTTAGATACAACCTCATTATTTGCCTCAACTGCAATCACTGGGAGGGGACTGCAAACTATAAATGAAAAGGGCAATCATTTTTGAGAGGCTGCAATCCTATACACGGTAAGGGGTATATTGCAAGATGCCTGCCTTTCATGCATGCATTTTTTAAATAAAAAAAATTGGCAGCATCGCCAGAACATCATGGGCATCAAAATGCCAGTGCATATTTTGTTTGAAATTTAATCTAAATTTATCCTTTCCAAGCAAAATCCATTAAAGGGGAAAAAACACCCTACTGTTGTGATATCTGAATGACTTGTTTGCACTATTCTAGTCCCTATCTGGAAGTACCCTGAATCTCACTAATTAATTGCAACTTACTTCTGAGCAGGATTGTCCTGTTAACTCAGAAATTAAATGGAAAACAAAAACAAAAACATGCTTTTGGTGATCAAAACTACATTGCCCATCAACAAGAACATGCCCCATTGCTAACAAGGTTATTTTTTCTCATTGAGGTTTAACCTTCTTGCCCTTATGAGAAGTCCATTACTGATGAAATTTTAGGGTTGAAGAGACCCTAAGTTGGTCATCGTCTAAACAGAAATATTTGAGAAGGGTCTGAATCCAACATTTGATTCAGTGCAGGCTTCCATGAGAACCATGGACACAAATTTCTCCGATCTCCAGCTGTGACTCCCCCTCTGCCACTGAACATATTGTTCCATGGGTGCCCCAAACCTCTGGAGTAGAATTCAAGGGGTGCAAAGGAAGCTGAAGGGGAAAACAGCAAAAATCACCCCCCACGTTTCCACTAATGGAATCCTCCAAAAGATTAAAAATGCATTCAGTCAACAAGAGGGTCATAATCAGAAACAACACAACACCTCCAATATTATTTCTTTCCATGGTGCCAAACTAGAGACTGCATGACCACACAGTCATGCCATTAAAATCTACCTACACAATTAGATTTATCAGATGGAATAACACTGGTGAAACAATATCAACAGAGAGGGTTTTTTTTTATGAGAGTCAGCATATTTTAAAACAAAAACAACCCCGCACAATAGGACTTTTAAAAGCTGTTTATTGTACAGGGACACAGTTATATAAGGATGTTATCTGGGATCTAATAAACTTCCAAAAAGCTTGCGCATGTGAGAAGGGAATACCAGAAAAAAACCCCAAATAGTGCAGGAATTATCATGTCAGACAGAGACTCTATCCATTTCTCGTTGCAATCCCATCTTTTATGTGCAGATAGGATATGGAATGGCTGGCTTTATGCGGGGGCAAGGCACTGCAGGAGAATCACTTAAAGGATAAAATGTGTTATTTCCAAATTTACTTTGATGATGTAGGATCGAAGGCAGAGCTGGAAAAAAACATTTGTGCAGCTCTGTAGTTATTACAGGGTTTTGCTCTTACTGTAAATCCTATTTAGGCAAGAAATGACGCAGCTGCTCAATTTTACAGGAGCAAATTAGATTCACTGAATTAGAATCAGCTACTTAGACAGTGTGTGAAACTAAGCATGTGCATATCAATCTTGGTCTTATTGCAGCCATATGTGACGAACTAAACCATATTTGCAAAGCATGACCTTGGCAATTACAGCTGTTTCTAAAGTAATAAACGCAGGCTTGCTCAAGCAGCTAAATCTGGAAAGAATCTTAGCATCATTTTTTAACAATAAAAAAACCAACAATATTTAACTAAGGCACTTTATATTTAAAATTAAAACATTTAAAGGGAAAACACAACTACAAATCACCTTACTTGTTTTAGCTCTATTTTCCTAAAAAGTTTTGATTTACATACCCATCACCCTTAGTTGGCTTGGATTTTTGTTTGTTTATAAAACACTTATAAACAATTCCTATATACTATGCCAACCCTGCAGTTCAAGTAAATAACTGTTCTTATGCTGATTACAAGAGCACAGGACATGTCTTTGATACTAGTTTTCACCATTCAAAGTAAAACAACAACAACAATTTACCTGAATGTAGTAAACACCCTTTTTCTGTGCATACATCATAAGGAAACAATAATCCAGGTTCTGCTTTGTCCGCCATCTGAAATTAAATACAGTTAGTTTTCTAAACTAAGCATCTCAGTAAGCAATGAAGGCATATACAAGGTTTCAGGAGGTAGCATTCCTATAATGGTGGTGAACCCTGAAGTCCTCTTTGGAGTCACCATTTGGGGAGCTGACTTGCCAGAAGCAATGTAGTCTGCCCTTTCAGTTGTTTCATTGCAGGATTCTCCCACCAACCAAGTGCTGTCAAGCTGTGGCCTTTTACAGCCATCATACCAAGCAGTTCCACAAAGAAGCAGCAAGTACCTATTTGTTTTCCCTGTAGGGTGAACACCATGGAGAGGGAATTTCAAAACCAGGAGAATAGCATGGTGCAGAGAGATTAACTTTCTTCCCTATGGTAGCAATCTGAGTATTTCACCCCCAGTTACTATTAATACTAGGGGGCGGGGGAACATGGCAGTTTCCATTTATGAAATTTCCATGTCCTGAATTTTCAATGCACTCTACAATCTACAATGAATGAAGTTGTTATTCCCCAGTACCCTGAGAAATTCTTACCTGACTCTTTCTTTTGAGTCTCCAAACGTCTCTTTTAGGTTTGTCAAGTCAGGATAGTAGGATGCAGGTGGAGCTATTACTTCCACCAAGCCAGAACTGATTTCTTTAGAAAACCTGTATTCAGAAAGTTAAAAATTGTCATTATATTCTATTCTAGGAAACACTACACTCCAGAAACCCGATGTGGTGATCAAATGTTGGAGCTGGGTTGGTTCAAATTTATGTTCAGTCACAGTGCTCACCCAGTAGCACCGGGCGAATTAGTATCAACCTAATCATATTGTGGCCAAGTTAATATCAGCTTAACCCAGGCATAGGCAAACTCGGCCCTCCAGATGTTTTCGGACTACAACTCCCATCATCTCTGACCACTGGTCCTGTTAGCTAGGGATGATGGGAGTTGTAGTCCCAAAACATCTGGAGGGCCAGATTTGCCTATGCCTGGCTTAACCACTAATGTAGATTCATATATAAAGTGATATGTACAGGTTGGGGTCCAAAGGCTGTGAGGTGACTTCTGCATGATCTCTCCCTTCCACAAAACCTCCCCATGTCCCTTGAAAATCCCACTGGGACAGAATTCAACAACGCACAAGCAGCTGCAAATAGCAAGAACTGGCAGCCGGGTCTTCTACAAAGGCAGAAAATGCTTTAAGGTCTGGCCTTAATTCTCATAATCTATTATTTAAACCCACAATATGCATTAACTTCTTAAGTATGCAGGTAGCTGCTTCTATAGTTTAGCGCTAGCATAGCAGCTTTAGCATAGGTGCTTTGCAATCCATTTATTTCATGCCAACATAATCCGTTTATGACAGACTGAACCTTTTAATCCCATTTGCTGTTTTGCAAGTTGAGACCATCTAATTGCTCCATGCAATTTACCACAGTATGCAACCCAAGCATATGAAGAAAACTATTACTAAAACTGAAATAAACAATGGATAAACAATGAAATAAACTTACTCCTTTTCTAGGCTTGCTACAATGCCATTTACATAATCAAGATCTGTCTGGGGGAGGAGAAAGAGAGGCATTTTAAAGCAACATTTTTGAACCAAGTATAACAAATTAAATGATTGTATAATTTCTACAGCATTTTTTCAAAAATTCAAGTAGCAGTGAAGTGGCTAGAAATTATTTAAATACATAAAATAATGATTAATGTTCATCAAAAAGTTAGCATGACAGAGGTCACAAAATGTGTCCATTCAAACACAGAATAGCAAGGGATTGATTTCAATCTTGCACACTGGCCAGCACAATTTTTAATTCAATTCAGAAAATTGTGTTTATTAATTTACTACATTCACGTCAAGTTAAGCAAATCCCAGTGTTACGGCCTTCAGTGAGAACAGAGCCTATGTGGTGGTATAATAACCATGGCCATGTATCAACTGTGAATGACACATGTATCTTTAAAGCAATGCTCTCCGTGGCTAAATAAAAAGCATCAGGGATAGGGAAAGGTTCAAGTCCCTGCTTCTATGTATGCTGTTGAGAAAAACAGTAATTTAAAACTAGGATGATCAAGGGTCTAGAAGCCAAGTCCTATGAGGAATAGTTGAAGGAGCTGGGTATGTTTAGCCTGGAAAAGAGGAGACTGAGAGGAGATATGATAGCCATCTTCAAATATCTCAAGGGCTGTCACATGGAAGATGGAGCAAGCTTGTTTTCTCCTGCTCTGGAAGGTAGAACTCGAACTGATGGCTCATAGAAACTCCTTGGAACCTAAGTCTCACTCCTGTCCCCTTTTCCACCTTCCCCAGTTTGCTTCTCCCATTTACAGAAACAATGGATATGTACATTTGTGTCACCATGTCTTGGCAGACACACAAAAATTAGTTTCTGAACGGATCTGGAGAATGAAGAGGCTTTTATCCTGCTCTATATAAATCTCAAATCTGAATTTACCCCAAGGGTACAGAAAAATCTCTCCAAATCCATTAGAAAAGCACGTAGCTCAAATGGTTGCTAAACTACCGTACACTGCTTAAGCCACCATGGTTGATTTTGATACATTTGCCCTACATGCAATCTGTAGGGTTTTTCATGTTGTATATTTAGATTGTTTTATAACTTTAAAGGCAGTATGTATTAACATATTTGCACTGCGAAGCGACCTTTACCTTACCTTGCAATCTAACATACCATTCTAATAAAAAGGCATCGCTTTTGCTTACTCTGAGTGTCTCAGTGCCAACAAACCACTACCCTGGAATAATCTACCTCTGAAGGTAGCCTAAGAAAAGCAACAAATACAGAATGTTCCCTGCTCTTCTTGTGCTAACTTCAACAAACTGACCTGCACTTCTTTCCATCCTGCACGAAAGTTCCAACAAGGCATTGGAAAACAAAATGTGGTTCAATACATACCAGCCAGAGTTTTTCCCTTTGACTGATCATATGTAAAACTATAAACAGATAAAAGCTGAATTTTTACAGACACAAGCAAAGTGCTAAAATGAATAATCAGAAATATCTCACTTGTCTACAATACACATCTACCTTGCAAGTGCTCTCATCTCTGAAGTGTGGTGCTAAAGGAAATGCAGTAGGAAACTGACTCACAAAGCCTCTCCTGTATTTCACACATGTTTTTTTTACCATGCACAGAGCCCATGAGTTATCCTCTGGTTTCACATTGCTTTGTGTACCAAGCTCTCTTTGGAAGCTGTGTGGTCTTCCCAGTTCCTGTTTTGGATGCCCTGCTTCATAGATCTATGAAACTGTATTATATCAGTTGTAACAGCAAAAAAGTGGTATCTAGGGGGCTAAATAGGGATGCGGGTGGCGCTGTGGGTTAAACCACAGAGCCTAGGACTTGCCGATCAGAAGGTTGGCGGTTCAAATCCCCGCGACGGGGTGAGCTCCTGTTGCTCGGTCCCTGCTCCTGCCAACCTAGCAGTTTGAAAGCACATCAAAGTGAAAGTAGATAAATAGGTACCGCTTCGGTGGGAAGGTAAACAGCGTTTCCGTGCGCTGCTCTGGTTCGCCAGAAGCGGCTTAGACATGCTGGCCACATGACCCGGAAGCTGTATGCTGGCTCCCTTGGCCAATAAAGCGAGATGAGCGGCGCAACCCCGGAGTCGGTCACGACTGGACCTAATGGTCAGGGGTCCCTTTACCTTTAGGAGGCTAAATGGCATTTTCCTTGGGTAAAAGAACTGTAGAGGTCTGAGTACTGAGAACCTGCAATATCTCCATGATGGAAGTACAGTTTGGGGAAAATACATGCTCCAAATTAGAAATTGGTGCACCGTTTAGAAAGACTGTTTTTGCTTTAAAAAACAAAAACAAACAAACTTCGTACAATAATTCCTCCTTTACATGCAACACAGAAGTGTACTACATCAAATACAGGTTTACATAACTTCCAGACTGACGCTGTTTCTGCTCCAGGCTCAATGCCAATAGTAGCTTCTGCAGTTAAATAAGCAATATGTAGAGTCATGGCAAACAGTCTTAACCATATATTTGCAGAGCTGGCTGCCTTGGTTAGCAAACAAGGTACAGTATATGTTCCCAAAATTTTTTCTGGGGACAGGAGATACTCCACAATGCTCATTTTGTACAGCTCAAACTGTCTTATAAAGGAGCACATTCATATTTCTAATGAAGTTAGCTTAAGCAATCTCTTTCAAGCCTCACCGTTACAAATTTATATAATTAAAAAAATGTACAGAGAACTAGCAGGCTTCTACAGTTTGTCTAAAACTCTTCTGGCTGCTGTTAAAGGTATTTCAGCATAAAGAGTATTTTCAGTTGTAAAGCACATGTGAAAGATTCCAGGTTCTGTCCCTGGGATCTTGAGGCAGGGCTGGAAAGGGCTCCTGTCTGAAACCCTGCAGAGCTCCTAGTAGTCAATTTAAGCCAGTGTTTCTAGCTGTTTTGGACTACAACTCCCATCATCCCTAGCCAGCAAGACCAGGGATGATGGGAATTGTAGTCTGAAAACAGCTGGAGACCCAAGTTTGGGTAACACTGATTTAAACAAAGCATGCCGGATCGACCAAAGGTCTGAATCAGTACAGTGGTACCTCGGTTTAAGTACAGCCCTGTTTATGAACTATTCGGTTTAAGAACGCCGCAAAACCGGAAGTAGCGTCCCGGTTCGCGAACTTTACCTTGGTCTAAGAACGGAAGCCAAACAGTGGAAGGGCACCGGTGGTGGGAGGCCTCATTAGGGAAAATGCGCCTCGGTTTAAGAATAGTTTTGGTTTAAGAATGGACTTCGGGAACGTAAAAGTTCGTAAACCAAGGTACCACTGTATAAGGAATCTTCCTATGTCCTTATGTTGGTTGATAACCAAACACAGTCCTGGTTTTGTATGGCATTTCCACAGCTCAGTTTGCTCCTTTTCTCTCTGCTCTCCCACCACATCCTCCCCCCCCCCACTTTTCACTTTAACCTGCAATAAGCAACTGAAAAAAACGTTACAGTGGTGCCCCGCAAGACGAATGCCTCGCAAAACGAAAAACGCGCAAGATGAAAGGGTTTTTCGGTTTTTGCGTCGCTTTGCAAGACGATTTTCCCTATGGGCTGGCTTCGCAAGACGTTTCGTCTTGCGAGTTCTTGTGAGTTTGTTTCCTTTTTCTTAAAGCCGCTAAGCCGTTAATAGCCACTAAGCCGCTAAGCCGCTAATAGCCGCTAATAGCTGTGCTTCGCAAGACGAAAAAACCGCAAGACGAAGAGACTCGCGGAACGGATTAATTTCGTCTTGCGAGGCACCACTGTACTGCAAAAAGTGGCAGATCACAGCCTAGGTTTGGGCAGTTGTTTACTCTCTCTAAATTACCGTATGCCATGTTTGCTCTGACTATCTCACTGTTTATTGCTTAACCTCCAATCCAAGTGTAAAATGTATTGGAAAGCTAACTACCCGATGACAAGGGGTTGGGGGGTAAATACACAATACCTAGAGATGTGTTTGAAAATCCTTCCAATTGGAAAGACCAGTTTTTTACTTAATATTCAGGCAGAACTTAAAAAATAAATTAATGTTGAAAGATTGAGTATAGAGTTACGCCTTATGGGATTTATTTGAACTAATTGAAGGGCTTTTCCTTCAGCCGGAACTCGCCGGAACTCCGTTCCAGCACTTTTCAGATGGGCCCCATTGCCATTATAAAAGAACAAAGAAAGGCACACATGGGGAATTCCAGCACCTCTTTTTCTAGAAAAATAACATTGACTAAATGTGATTTGGTAATTGTAAAATCGAATGTCTGGACTCTGGAGAGTCACTTAATTTCTTTGAAACATATGTGGGGACAGAGTACTGAAGAACTGTTTGGATGATATTTTGTATTCTAACGGATTAGCCTCCAGAAATAATTCAGTTTCCTGACCGTTCTCAATTGATCTTAAATTTGTTACAGCCGCACAAACTCATTTTGTGTTAGTACCTATCCAGTTAATTAGGCAATTCAACAGTCATGTATTAATGCACACAATGTATTTATTCTCTTTCAGTTAAACAAGAAAGAGAAAGCAAAATGTCCCATTATAGGTTCAATGAGCACAGATTTAACAGGTGCTTTTTGCCTAAGATCAAATCAGGAAATTTGGGTAACACCAGAACCCAGATCAGCAGTGCCTTCAGATGAAGGGCAGTACAGTGGTACCTCGGGTTACATACGCTTCAAGTTACATACGCTTCAGGTTACAGACTCCGATAACCCAGAAATAGTGCTTCAGGTTAAGAACTTTGCTTCAGGATAAGAACAGAAATCGTGCTCTGGCGGCGTGGCGGCAGCAGGAGGCCCCATTAGCTAAAGTGGTGCTTCAGGTTAAGAACAGTTTCAGGTTAAGAACAGACCTCCGGAACAAATTAAGTACTTAACCCGAGCTACCACTGTATACAAATTTAATAAACAAGACTATACATGTAATTGTATACTCATGTCCATTCCTTATTCATACATTTTTCTCTCCCTTTCTCTCCCCTTCTATCAAAATTTAGACAGCAAGGTCTTCAGGTCAAAAGCATATATTTGGCCGGTCTTAGTAAAAAAGCATCATGAAGGTGGATTGCATAATTATAAAAATCTTCATCTTAATGTCTAATCCTCAATTGTTCTGGATTGTTACAAAGCATGGGCTTGGGCTTGGGGCACTTATCACGAATTAAAGCACAGCCGCTTAACTTTCATATCCAGGATCAGGACCTAGCAATACTCCTGGGCTGTGGAGTAGCAAGAGTTCACACTGCTGCTCTGGTGCTGGTTTTAAAAACTGAGGCAGGGTGGCAGCGTCCACAACACCTCAAAGACTACCTTCTTGCCACTGCATGCTTGCACCAGATAGAAAATGGAGGAAGATGTTTTTTTCTCACATCACAATTACAGGCAAGCTCTGTCTTGTTTGTTTGTTTGCAGAACATCACTGTAGTTGCGGCATAAGTCTGTTTCCTCTGTTAAGTGCCTTTAGCAGCTGATAGCATCACAACTGTATCTTACTACAGGAATAACAAAACTATCACCCATATGTAGCTCAAGCCGCTAGCCAGAAATCACCATTTTCCATCAGAAATGCAGGTTTTATTTCACTGTCCATACGAATGCACATGCAAATGCAAGCAAAGTATTTAAATGAGAACTATTTTAAAGATCTGCTTAATTCTCCCCACTGAACTTAAGCCCACTCAGTGTAGGAGAGTGGAATAAGATATAATTCCACACGCAGTGAGCCTCTTCATGTTCAGAGAAGGCAAAACATTTTCAATATGACTATACAGCAGGAAGAGATGAAACGCAAAACTGACAAATAACGTAAGCAGCAGTAACATCCCACACACTGGTGCTTCTTTCAATCAGAAACAGAGCTACAATGGTAACAGCCTGCCTTGGGCTTACCTCTCCTATGAAGACAACCATAACACAGTCTAGTTTCTCTTCTGGAGACAGCTTGTCAATCAGTGAGTGAAGAGTTTCTGTAAGGTAAGATTTTACTTTTCTCTTTACAGTCGGAATTCCCATTACTATAGAAACTGAAAAACAACAATGAGCAATTCACTCGGGTGGTTTCAACAGGAAAGAATGTGGTTTGTTATGCAAGGTGTAAAAATACTTTTAAAACATAACAGAGTGAAACAGGGCATAATCAAGGGGTGATTTTTTATTATTATTATTTGGATTTCGGTGTAAAGGAACAAAAACAATTTCAATACTACAGGTATGATCAAAACAGGAAGCATACATTTGGCCGGGGGGGGGGAGTTTCTCTTATGGGTAGTGTGTTTGTATAAAAGTCTCAGACCAACGTTTCAGCCTCTCTTTGGTCAGGAAAACTGAATTTTGTTCAAATGTTGGATTGTGCAAGATACAACTTTTCGCCCAAAAGGCTCTCTTTACTCCGAGTTTTTCCTAGCTACGTAGCTCTTATCCATTATGACTAATCCAAAATCAGCATCACCTACTTTTTCTTCCTCAGTTCCTGTACTGTAATTGAAACCCCTTCTCCCATCAACTCTATTAACACAAGCAGCCTCCTCAGTCAATGGGTGGTGAGAAACCATTGCAGAACAACTGAAAAACTATCACAGTTTTTTTGGGGGGAGGGAGGGGAGGTGCTGAGCTGCTTGTCTGAAGCTGTCCCAGAACTGCCATCTTTTCTTTCTACAGATTTTAAGTTGGATTTTTGCCAACAAGTGCATGATACAAGTCATACAAGTCATTTGCCTGCTGAAACCCTTTCCATTAAAAAGAGTTTTCATGCATACATATAAACCATACATATAAACCATAATGTTTGATCATGTGCCTTTCATACCTGACATGCATTAAAACCACACACCTCTCGTTAAATCCAAACAGTACAAAATCCACAAATGCAAAGCCTCTCTATTATTATTATTATTATTATTATTATTATTATTATTATTATTTAAAAGCCAACCAACAGAAGTTGGATTATGAAAACTTTGGGCTACTAGATAATGCAGACTTAACAATCCATGCAGAGCAACGGATGTGAAAATAATGTTTTGCAGACAGACACCCATAATTCAATAGCGAACATTTCTCAGGAGATGTCTTCATGACTAAGTCCTACTAATCTGTTTTGCAGGACTGGCATTCAATAGCATAACATGAAAGAATCAAAACTGAAGGAGAATGTACAGCCCATTTACCTTGGGGCCAAAGATCTACTTACGCAGTGAGTCTTCCTTCATTTTCTCAACAACAACTCCTCTGTGCCTTATGAAATACTATACAGGTCACTTCACACACCAAATTTTTCTGGGTGCAATTTCAGAACAAGAAGCACACATTTACCATCATGGTTTATAAACAATCAGTGAACCATGGGGCTTGCAAGTGTGGTTTGTTTGTGATTAACAAACCATAGTTATAACACTGGGCCAGGTTCAGGTGGTCAAGTTATAAACCATGGTTTAGTGTCATGTGGGAACCAGGCCAATGTCTGAAGTGCACTGTTAGTTTTCCTTACTACGTACAACACCATCGTATTGACACGGGAGTGTCAGCGACCATTTCTTGATGGGCTGCAGAGGAGTTGGCAAGGAGAAAAATAAATAATAGTCCCCACTGTGCATGCAAAAAAATTAATAAGCAGCAGTTGCATTGGTCTCCTTGGACCAAGTGATTATATTTTATTGGAACTACTTTGTGTACTTAAACACTTGCCAAAAAAAAGCAACAAGCAACTAAAGGAGACCCAGTTACCTACCCCTATATTCCACATTCTACAGTCCCTACACAGCATGGAAACAATGGGCAGGACTCACTTAATGTTCCCATCAGTGGAACCCTGTGCAAGGATCTCCCCTTGTGCAAAGGGGCTTCCCCACCTCTCCTCCCCCATGCCCCCCCAATTGGCTCTGGAGGGTTCAGGAGAGCCTCCAGAAGAGCATGCGGGGAGAGGAGAAGGGAGGAGGGTCGTTCCATCTGGCAAGCTGTAATTGCTTGCACAGATGGAACGTTTGTAGCAGCACAACATTGAATTCCACCCCAGCCTACTAATTTGTGAGCATGTGGAAAAACCCATGCATTGTTATTTTTAAAAACTTAATTTAAGAACAGGCATGCTGCTTCAAATTAGTGGGGTTTTTTAAATTATACCTTAACATCAAAAGTGTGGGATCTGCATGAGACAATAAAAGAGAAGGTTAAAGACAAGCTTCTTCGACCTTGGATTCAACCTGAATTCTAAGAGACAGCTAACAAAAGAAGTAAGATTCCTATATCTTTTGTCTGAAAGTAGTTGTGTACAGAGCCTTTTTGCTACAGCCACGAGGGTTTGTATACATCTTTAAGTGCATCAATCATAGAAATATTGTCAGTTTTACCTCCGGTTCTTCCAAGGCCAACCTGCACTGAAGGTCGAAGGCTTCCTTCATTTTTCAATAAATGAGGCAAGTGGTAATATATATTTGGCACTTGAAGAGCTTTCCTGCTTGTTAACTCCTTTAGCAGTTTTAACGTTTCATCTGAAAACAAATATATACATTATATAGCTATGCATTCATCCAACCAAAATGGACCCTAACCAAGTATCTAACCCAAAGTATACGGAACTGTACACATTTCACAGGTTTATATGAAACAGAATATTTAAAAAATAGATTCTAAAATAAAAGCAATAGTCATGGAATGTCGCAAAATAGTGGTTTGCCTGGGAATGGAAGCAGCATTCTGTGCAACATTTGAAAGTCGGCCACACAAATGAAGAGGGCTTGTTGCTCTTTTTCAAACGAATTCAGCTTAGGTCCCCACCTAATGCCTTGTACATTTAGAGCATTATATGACCACTTTAATGAGGGACGCGGGTGGCGCTGTGGGTAAAAGCCTCAGTGCCTAGGACTTGCCGATCGAAAGGTCGGTGGTTCGAATCCCCGCGGCGGGGTGCGCTCCTGTTGCTCGGTCCCAGCGCCTGCCAACCTAGCAGTTCGAAAGCACCCCCGGGTGCAAGTAGATAAATAGGGACCGCTTACTGGCGGGAAGGTAAACGGCGTTTCCGTGTGCTGCGCTGGCTCGCCAGATGCAGCTTTGTCACGCTGGCCACGTGACCCGGAAGTGTCTCCGGACAGCGCTGGCCCCCGGCCTCTTAAGTGAGATGGGCGCACAACCCTAGAGTCAGACACGACTGGCCCGTAGAGGCAGGGGTACCTTTACCTTTACCTTTATGACCACTTTAAACAGCCCCTAAGAATCCTGAGAACTGTAGTTTCTTAAGGGTGCTGAGAGTTCTAGGGAAACTTCTGTTTCTACAATTCCAAGGATGGTTTTACAACCAATCCCTATGCCTGGGGAATGCTGGTAATTGCAGTTCTATATAAGCTAAGTATACTAAAGTAGAATTGTTTAAACCAACTGCACTACTACAATAACTTACATGGGTTTAAGGAACAGTTGTCATTACGAAAATAAAACCTAGATGAGTTTTTGCACCTGAGGGAGTCCAATCTGGTTTTATGTATTTCCCCCTCCACAAATGATTAATCTATAATGAATTCAACAAAGCAAGAAGTTTGGCACCAGGGGGCTTTCAAAGAGAACGTGTGTCCCCCCATTGGCCCAAATGGATAAATTCTTTGCACACATTATACAGAGATCAAATCCAGAATCCTCCATGGAACCAATTCATATCTCAAGACGCTGGAAATAAGAAAGAATGCAAATATAGACAAGCGGTTGACATCTGTCATGGATGCTTTAGCTGAGATTCCTGCATTGCAGGCAGTTGGACTACATGACCCCCGGGTGTCCCTTCCAACGTTACAATAAATGACATTTATTCCCGTACTGGGAAAATGAAATTTTATTTAGGTATTTGTAGCCTGGACATCAGGTTGCTTCACCAAAGCAACAGAAACCAGGTAATAATTTCTAGATGCAAGGTATAGTGTATTTCCTTCACGTCCAAACATTCAGTACAAAGCAAGAAATTGGATCCTGTGCAAATCTGAATCTGAGCACTTGCTTCTCACAAGCACTTGCTTCTCACATGGAACAAAGTTAATCCTAAAGGAAAGAGCAAGGAAGGAAATATTTGCTAGTTTTTATTTACAAACTCGTCAACAAATGAATAGTTACAAATGCACAAGGAGAAAAAGATTGAGAGAAGGGAAGTGGCAAACATGTCAATCTTTAATTTTTATTTTCAAAGAAAAAATAATAATAAACAAGAAAATTAGCCTGTACCTGAAACACTGCTCAGTGCATCCTTACTTCCATTTGTTTCTGCGACTGCCCGTCTGAACTGCTCCAAGATGGCATTTAATTCAGAAGAACGCTGCAGGGTTCGGTGCTCAGCTACACGAAGACGTTCTTTCAAAGCATGAAATTCCCTTTGATAAGCAATCAGCTTTTCTAGAAGTGGAAATAATGCAGGTTATTCACTGTTTTAAGTCTGTCATGACATATGTGAACGCTGCTTCTCCTGTAAAAAAAAATTGTTTTCAGTTCAAGGAAATAACACAGAGACTCCAATCTAGTAATATAACATTTATTCAGATGCAATTTAGCAGGTGGAAATAGACCAAAGGACTTATCTGCACTATAGGAAGGAGCACCAAGAAGAAATACAATTACACCGTAACAGTATTATTTTGCAAAATGAGTCTTTGTGAATATGCTCATGTATACTGTTATTGGTGGCGCTGTGGGTTAAACCACAGAGCCTAGGACTTGCCGATCAGAAGGTTGGCGGTTCGAATCCCCGTGACGGGGTGAGCTCCTGTTGCTTGGTCCCTGCTCCTGCCAACCTAGCAGTTCGAAAGCACGTCAAAGTGCAAGTAGATAAATAGGTACCACTCCAGCGGGAAGGTAAACGGCGTTTCCGTGTACTGCTCTGGCTCGCCAGAAGCGGCTTAGTCATGCTGGCCACACAACCCGGAAGCTGTCTGCGGACAAACGCTGGCTCCCTCGGCCTATAGAGCGAGATGAGCGCGCAACCCCAGAGTTGGTCACGACTGGACCTAATGGTCAGGGGTCCCTTTACCTTTACTGTTTTTATGTCATCAGTTTTAACTTGCATGAATGGGAGGAGAGTGAGCGAGTCTTTGGAAAGGTGGCTCTGCAACATTGCCAGAGTCAGGAAAAGCACGTTCTAGTGACTGATGACAACAAACAGGACTTTATTTTAAGCAAAACATAAGATTAAAGGCCAACATCATTCCTTCGGGAGAGGAAACTGCACATTCCGGAGCATCTGTGCCCATTTGACTAGACCCTAAAAGTACAGTGATAAGGAAAGAGCTCATGACCTTTGGTTCCTGTAGCAAGAAGAAATCTTGCAATCCCAAGAACTAGCGGCATTTGGAAGGGGGCCCGAAAGATGAGGCAAGGATCCTGCAATCTTCTAAGTCTGCTTTGCAGTCTAGAGAACATCCACAATCAAGACTGTGCCATGTAGGTAAAAGACTGAGCTGAGAGTGTAAGTACTTTGGTGTCTGGAGCAAAAACCTAGGCAGTGCCCCACAATGCAGTGTGGCACTTCAGCATGGTTGCATTCTTGTCACTGTATGAAACCCAGAGGTTAAGGGTGGCATCTCTGAACAGAAGGACCCTTTCTCTTCAAAGACATACTTCTTCCACCCACAGAGTGACAATTTCAACTGCTACCCATTACGTATAGAAATGCTTAGTGGCTTTCCCACTCCCCACCCCCATATTGTTCTGATCTTAGCATCATAGCCTAGGGATACTAAATGCAATTTGGAGTTGAGCATCGGAGCAACCCAACATTGTAGCACTAAAAGTTCTGGGCAAACATCCAACCTGTGCTCTCAGTATAAGAAAACAAAAGACAAGTGACGAAGCTCAGTTTTGATTCTTCACACAGGCAACAACAGGGTTCAAGGTACCCGTTAGTTCCACGAACCCTAGTTTCACCTTATGAACCTCCTGTATTCTGCTTCTTTTGGCTTAGATGTATTTGCAAAGAGGAGAAAAAACGGGCATTCCTGTGGTTAAGAATCTGTACACTCAGGTGGTGATTGAGCCAAGTTCTTACTGGTGGTAAACCTCCATATGCATTGCAGCACTCCAGATAGTGCATAAGGATTCACATGCCAAGGTTTCCCCCATACAAGGAATCCCCTGCTCACAGAAAACCTAGGTATCAGGAATAAAGGTTTCTCTCCCCCAGCTCCATGGAGAAGCATGCAGTCATGTGAGCTCCCCCCCCCCCACACCCTACCAAGATGACTCTAGCTTCTCAGTTGCTAGGTGGGCACATTGTAGGATAAACTTCTGATGGAACCATTCATGACTTATTCCATTATTCCTAACCAACTTCTAAATTAAGTAGAGACGAACCTCAGTTGTAGAACGTAATCTGTTCTGGAAGACCGTTTGACTTCCAAAACATTTGACAACCAAGGCGCAATGGGAGGTCAGCAAAATCCATTGAAAAAAATTGAAAAATGTGCCTCAGAAGCCATTCAATGGAAGCATTCACTTCTGGGTTGTCAGCATTCGAAAGCTGAAATGTTCGGCTTCCAAAGCGTTTGACAAACGAGGTTCCACTGTACTCCTGTTTCTCAGGCGACAGGTCATCCTTGCAAAAACGATAACCAAGATTAGGAATAGGAATTCCCACTCCCTGAAAAGCATCTCTTGAGATTGTGGAAGTTGTAGGATCAAGCGTGGTGCGGGGGGGGGGGAATTGGATAAAAATATAAATCTAGGAAATGGGGAGGCATCCAAAAGTAAAGGGGCTAAAGTCAGAGATGTAAAAGCTCTGAATATGGGTAGATAATTCCCCTTTTGATTTTTCTATTGTGGAAAACTGAAAAACCTTTATACTAGGGGTAGACAAACTTCAAGCTTGTGGGGTCTATTTTGTTTACCATAACAACTCTCTACCAAAGGCAGGTGCAAAAACTGTATAATTATAATTATAATTAAAGAACAGTTCATCTCTGAACACATTGTGAGCCTGGGAATTTGTTTTAATTATCCAATTTAGGTGGAAGAAGTAATTTAGTTGTTGCTATTGTAGGACAACTGGCACATCAGAATCTTGCTGATCTACTCCAAGTCATTCAGAGATCTACTAGGAGATCCCAGATATTTCTGCCCACCCTGGCTTTATACAATATTTTCTTTCCTACTATATGGTGGCAAGGCCACTGAATAGCAAGGACACCAATTCCTCTTGCTTCTCATTTGCCTCCGATTCCTCTAGCTTCAGCATCAAGTGAAATAAACTGCTAATTTTTTAAGGAAAAACAGATTTGAATGCCATCAAGAAACAAAAATCCATGAAAAACTCCATTTAAAAAAAATACATGCAGCACAACTTTCAGAACCAGAAGCAAAACTATTTATCTTTCAGACTCTGAAATTTTAGTTATGCTAGAAGCATCTACTTGGTAGTGCTTCTTTTGCGGGTTGGCATCTTTACCACCAGCCAACCACCAATTTTATCTGCAGAATCTCACTTCCATGCTCTGGAAGGAAGTGCTTGAACTACGCCATCAACTGCCTGGGGCCAGGGAACCTGCTATACCCATGCTATAATAATAAATAATAATAATAATAATTTATTATTTATACCCCGCCCATCTGGCTGGGCTTCCTCAGCCACTCTGGGCGGCTTCCAAAAAAATATTAAAATACTATAATACATCAAACATTAAAAACTTCCCTAAACAGGGCTGCCTTCAGATGTCTTCTGAAAGTCTGGTAGTTGTTATTCTCTTTGACATCTGCTGGGAGGGCGTTCCACAGGGAAGGCGCCACTACCGAGAAGGCCCTCTGCCTGGTTCCCTGTAACTTGGCTTCTCTAGGTGAGGGAACCGCCAGAAGGCCCTCAGTGCTGGACCTCAGTGTCCGGGTAGAACAATGGGGGTGGAGACGCTCCTTATGCTATGCCCATAATGTAATTGTATCTGTGTAAGGATTTTAATTGCTAGCTACTTGGGAAGTCAATGCTGGCTGAAAAGCAGGGGAAAAATAGGATAAATAAACACAGCCCCCCTCTTCCTTCCTTCACTAATCACAACATAAAATAATATAACTAGGGGCCGAATCCCTACCAGATCAATTTTAGATGAGTTTGAGGGATGTGTGGGTTTTTTTGCAACTTAGCTACTGCCTAGAAAGCTCAATCTCAATGTCAGTTGATTGAGGTTTACCATTACAGTACCAGTTGCTGGCCTTAGAATTGCTTTATTATGTCTCTTTCACTAGACTGTACAGTTGCAGCCAAAGAATCACATTTTTTCATTCTTTTGCAACAGGACTAAATAAGCCTTTGGCCTTCAGAAATAAGATTGTGTTGTCCTTGGCAAGGATGAGGACAGGAGATTATTTCTGTTGAGAATTCCAGAAATCCTATGACTTCCTCAGTTCTTGAATTACACTAACCTTTTTTTTATCCCTAAAGCCTGGTTATCAGTGATAAAATACATTTTTAAAAGAGCTTTTCCCCCCATTTTGTTTAATACTTCCTACTGACAACTTCCTTTCCTTAAATATGAATGCCCTGGTGGTTGTACTGCCTGATTTGGCCTCAGAGGAAAAACTCATTGTTCAGTTACAGCTTACAACAGACATTTATTTAACATTTCACTGTGCAGTACAGAATACAAGTCTAGCCAAAGAAGTGTGACCGTGGTCAGAGACTATCACGAGTCAAACCCATAGATAGTCTAAACATGTGGTAAGTCAGATCCTAGAACTGCAGAGTCAGAAGGGACCTCAGATGTCATCTAGTCTAACTCCTTGCTCAATGCAAAATCTGCAATGCAGGATACTACTACAGCATCCTTGACACATGTATATCCAGTCTTCACTTAAATATTTCCATATTTTAAAAATATTTGTAATGATACTATTCCAAACACCACAGTCACTCCCCAGACAAGAAAAGGGCAAGGAAATACATACACTACAAAGAAAAGTTTCATATGCCATTGTTTACAGTCATGTAATGGAAATTTCATAAAGTGGGCTAAATACTTCAATCCTTGTTTCATCTTCTTTCTTTACATGTCTGCAAAATCCAGACTAATTTTGTGCTGTATTAATAATCTTCTCTTATCTCCTGGGTAACAAATGTACCATAGAAGATTTCGGTTTTTAAAAATCTAGAATGTTTTTCGCTCTATTATTAGATCTGCTCTCTGCCCCCTGCCCCCACTGGCCAAATATAAAAAGCATTTTTATACAGTATAGTGAAATGTTTTCACAAGAGCTTTCAGGGGCATGAAAAACAGACATAATATAGCATTCAGGAACTGCCAGTGTAGAAGGTTTTTTTTGTCTCAAGACATTGCATAAGAGCGTATAAAACTCTGTTATTATTGTGTAATCCACTTCAGAAATTAAATGTAAATATTTGAAGAGGCTTGACATTTCACATTCTGAGAAAAGTAACTCTGCCTACACCTTCATTGGATTTCATTACACAACCTTTCCCCATCCTCAAAGCTTTTCTCCAAGACAGATTTAAATACACCCACACAAATTTTCATCAGCCACAACCATTCTTGCCTTCTTCCCACATAAGATACGGGGGGGGGGGCACCCTCATTGGGCCTAGGTAATTCCGCAACATCATCAGAAAAGAGGGTCTCTGTATCAAGCTAAAAGAATCCACAGTAGCAAATGCACCATTATTGCCTGATATCCAAGACATATTCAAGAGTGCCGCTCTCCAGAAAGGAAGATGTATAGTCCTCGGCAGGATTCCTGTTTCTGAAAGGGGCTGGACCAGTTGCCACCATCAATACTATGGTCTAGTTCAGAAAACCACTACTGCATACAGAAGAGTTATTTCTGCATAGCATTCAAAATTAGCCAGGCGCCAGGAGCATTTTGCACCTGGCTATTGGCCATTTGCGATCAAGTGAAGAGGCCCGGGCACCAGGATGACGCCTGACATCTCCACCACCTGGAGGTGCATGCCTGAGGATCATTGGATCTTGAATATTTTCACACACTAACAACACATCCTGTGGTATTCTAGCCATTGTATTTTATCTTCACAATCAGAATGAATCTTAGGAACCTTGGTTTAAGGAGCCATTTGGTGCCTAGCTTATTTATCTAACACCGTCTCTGGTGCATGGTATGCTGCTGGTGGCCACATAGAACTCTTCAGCCAGTACCCACCAGCATGAGAATCACAGTGATGTGTGTACAGAGATCAGTCATCATTAAGAGACCGCCTCTACGTGACCCTAGCAGTGGTGACATATGCTCCCATGGTCCTCACATGTGAGGTGCTATATCAAAGTCACCTCTATGGGAGGAATTCAATGCCATGCTCTTCTGACTGCTCCATCAGGTGCCAACTTGAATAAAATATTGGGGGAGGGGAGCAGGTATGCCCTGCTCTGCATAATCAATAAGAAGACGTGGCACATGCACACCATGTGAATGGCAATGCCCATCAACTTTGGGGTGCTCAGCCCCCTCAAATATTTTATGGGGTGCTCCGAAGGGACCTCAGCCCCCAGGAGTTGGCTCCTATGCATCAGGGTAAACATTTCTGCTTGCTAGCCAGAATGATTCCCCCTCTCCTCCTCCTCCTCCACTCCACGTTGCACTGTTCTGGGGGTTCTCCTAACGTTCCAGAAATGATTGGGAGCAGGTGCAGGAGGAGAGCGTGCAAACCCCATTGCACTAATGGGAGCCCTTGTGCTGACGTTCGCTAGCTCGCTGGGTTAGTTGAATCCCAGCCTATGTTTCTGTACTGAGTATAAATGGCTGACTGAGAGCCAGTGAGCAGACACTCAACTCATATAAGATATAGTCAACAGGTGGGCCATATGTCCAGATAACTAGTGTTCAACCTGTTCACATGGGGGTTGCTCTACCCCAAAGATCGATACTGGGGGATGCTCACTGATCCATCTTTATAACTAGAGGGGGAAAGTAGTCTGTGAGCCCCAGGACACTGAGACCTGGCTGCAATTCTACCTGGATAGCAAGAGTCTTGCTTCATTGATCTACACCCTAGTAGTCTCCCAAATGAAATACTGACTTTAAAACTAGTCTGGAAATTACCAGAACATGGCTAAAAGTCTGCCCAACATAATCACATCAGGGCAGTAATTAGCCATTCGTTGGCTCACACGCCATTTATGGGCCCAATTCAAGATGATAGTTCAGAAACTTGGGTACATGGAAGTCCATCTCACTGCATACCATATTTTTCGCTCTATAAGACGCACCAGACCACAAGACGCACCTAGTTTTTGGAGGAGAAAAACAAGAAAAAAAATATTCTGAATCTCAGAAGCCAGAACAGCAAGAGGGATCGCTGCGCAGTGAAAGCAGCAATCCCTCTTGCTGTTCTGGCTTCTGGGATAGCTGCGCAGCCTGCATTCACTCCATAAGACGCACACACATTTCCCCTTACTTTTTAGGAGGGAAAAAGTGAGTCTTATAGAGCAAAAAATATGGTACATACCCACCTGACATTAAGACCCTTCAAGGTTTTTCTCCAAACACTCCTGCAAAGTGACTACAGGACAGAAGCACTCCAGCTGCAGACTACCCTCCCGAGAGAGGTTCATTTACTTTGGTATCAGTTTAACACTAAGCAATTATCTTTTTTTTATTTTTATCAGTTCTGAATCTGAGCCGCTTTACCTTCTGCAACAATTTTCTATGCTGGTTCTATACTAATGGTTTTATAAGAAAAAGGATAGCAGGAAGGCAAGGCCTTAGATATAAGCCACAAATGATAGCAGCACATGAGAAGGTCAAAACACAACAGTTAATGTTATCTTGCCCCTGCAATATTCAGAGTGCATGACATGGGTGAATAATTTCTGTAGAGTAAGCAGTCTCACCAAAGCAAAAAACAACAACCAAACACAGAACAACTACTCCTATACTATCAATCAGGGAGATAAAAGGGAGAGGAAAGAAAAGTTCTACAAGCTATTTAAATTGGAAAAGAAGTGTGCAGCTGGAATCCTATACCCATTTTAATTGTTAGATGAGCAGATATATAAGCTAATCACCAAATGGGACCATAAACCCGAGTTGCAGTTGCCACAATGGAATGTCTAGGCCCCATATCCCCCCCACAATGGGATTTGTTGTTGTTGATTATGATGATTTCATTTCTATATCGCTATAACAAGTCTCAAAGTGGTTTACGACACATTAAAACATCAAACAGAACAACCTAGAATAAAACAAATATTTCAGATCCTTCTCTAAGTGACATTTTGCTTTCCCCGGTCATCAGCCTGGCATCCAGAGATCTCCACGTGGTTGTGATTGGAGCAGCGCCGGTCACAAAACACGCCTGGTGGTGGGCTAATTTCTAACACTGCCCACTTACACGAGAATAAATCCCATTAAATTTCATGGGACATAGTTGTGAATAAAGAAGTACAAGGCTGCACTGTAAACTGAAAATTAAAGAAAGAAAGGAATATATCTAGATAATTCTGTACAGATGTAAGGGCAATACCCAACGCTTCATGAGTGGACACAATAGGACTTCCCCTTTCTTCTAGTCTGTGCCTAAAAATGTACTCTGAGAGGTCCCCCAATGCACAAAAGCGGGTCTGGGGATGCTGTAAACTAGTGGGTAGGGAAAAGAAGAAATCCCATTGCATGGGCAGGTCCATTCTGCAAGTGGGTTGAGAGCTTTGGCTGGTGTGAAAAACATGGCCAAAAGTCAAATTTAATTAGATTTCGTTTTGCGGGTTTATTAAACTGTGAACGCATTATCTGTTAGAAGTATTCAGTTCCCTCAAGCCCTTTAATGGTTTTTTTTTGGGGGGGGAGATTAACCCCCCCAAAAAAAACCCTCAAACCAATCAACCAGACTTTGAATTGGTAAATAAAGCTCTCTAAACTTTACACACTTAGGTAATTTCTTCTAAACTATTCAATAATCCATCAAGTCAATCTATTCCCCCATTCACCAAGGAATAGTAATAGGGATTGTTTCTCATATTACACTTGAAAGACACAGGTGCATTGGGAGTCACACCAACATTAAAATGTCTATGAAAACACAGTGTAAGAGCTTAACCATGTGCTTTTGTCTTTAAGAGAAGAGGCATACCAGAATGCCAGAGGGACTTTCTGAGACAGGACATTTTATCTCAGAGACCAATGCACAAACAGGACTTCTGATTAACTGTTAGCCTGGGGAACAATTCCTATGAATCAATGTCGAATATAATGTGGAAAAACAAACGAAGTCACATCTCTACTGACTAGTAAAAGCCAGCATTCGGTTGCTTTAATTTAACACATCTGGCTACAGAATAATCTTTCTGCAAGGATGTGACTGGAAGAGGCAAAGGCAGGTAGGAATAATGAGATGGCGAAGGGAATAAGTCAACCTGCCGCACCAAGACTGTTAACGAGAAACAAGTTGCTACAATATGATGCAACATTCCCTGTATGAACATGGCTGTGAGATGAATATAAAAATAAAGGAGTATAACAGCTTGGAAGAGTTAAGCATCCAAACAAATGAACAGAGACAATTAGACATGCATTTCAACCAGAAACACATACATTTTGAAAGCCTGCAGATTTTCAGAGGCAAGTTCAAAGTTGGGCGAACTCTGCTAACACAAAGATATTCTTGTTTTAGACACAACTGATGTTCTTGGATATTCACAGAAACCCAAACACATGGCCAAAACCAAAATAAACCACTGCTTCATTTTAAAAGCTGGCGGAAGGAAAGGAAAGTTGCCAGAAAAAGCAAAGATCGGAACAATTAAAAACGTGGTGTTAGCAACAGCCACTTCCTACATCAAACTGCACCTGAATACAGTGTTGAACACTAAAAATCTTGTTCTTATCAATTATGAGCTAGAGGTTCAGACTTTAGCACGGGGAGGGGGGATCAGCCCCAAATGAAGGTCAAATGAGGCAAGCATATGGTTCTCTGTCTGTGCATTGCTTTCAAACAATAAGGATAATTAAGTCCATGATCTGGATGGAAAGATAAGTCCTTTACTACAGTTCCGTGTTGAGGATTTGTTTCCTTATATGTTGCTGCTGTTATTATTAAATTTGTATACCGCCCTTCATCCAAAGATCACAGGGCAGTTCACAACATCAAAATCCAAAATGAAAACACGAAATACATAATAAATAAAACAAAAACAAGCCAATGACCCCCTCTCCCACAATGTAGCCAAAAGGCCTGGTTATAGAGGAACATTTTTGCTTGGTGCCTAAAGTTATGTACTGAAAGTTCCAGGTGAGATCAGCAAGCTAATTTACAGCTCTGCTTCTTTGATCAAAACCTGGCTATTCGTTTTGCATTTTGGCACTGGGGATGTATAGTATATGCGAACAGATTTTGCCAGTGGTCCCAACAAGAAGATAAAATCATCATCAACAACATTCCTGCATTCAGCAGGGATCACAATGAATTTCCAGATATGCTGCTGCTTCTGCAGTGGAAAATATTGGAGACTGAAGTCAATAAAATGAATAGGCTCTATTCAGCATGGTAACTAGGCAAATACAATCTGAGTGCATACATCATCCATATCTTGTATAAAATTTTAGATCACCTTTTCAACTAAAACAGTCATTCTTATGATTGTAATTAACCCATTCTTTCCAGCAGTAGGGAAAAAGAGGGTGATCTACCTACACCCAGCCTTATCTTTAATGCTTCTAGACAGAAGGCTCCTATCCACTAATTGTTATTCCATTGCAACCTCCAGCAGAATTGCATTTGATTTTCCATGGTTGAATTTTTTTTTGGGGGGGTGTCACTTTTCCTTCCTATGTTCCATTTATATCTGTGGGCATGACATGGGCGAGAGGGAGGTGCTGTTCACCATTTAAAAAAACCTTTTGAAAACTTTTTTTGCTTAAATCTTCAAGATTTATTTTAAACAGTGATCAAGCAAAATTGATGTTTTGGTTTGGGTAAGATATGTTGACCAGGGGAGGAGTTGCTAAAATTGCAATGGCCAGAAAAGCAGCAGGGTTTTTTTAAAAGAAAAGAAAAGATAAGAACCCCAAATATTTATTTCATTAGTGCAATTTTTTTCTCATTTAAGAACTATTGTGCAAATGGGGGGGGGTTAAGAGAGAGAAGTGTTTTAGGGCCAATTAACTACAAAAGCAATTAAAACAAATAGAGTAATAAGAGAACACCCACCAGAAACGTAATGATGAAGGTGAGTCTAGTGGCAAAAGATTTCATCTGCCTGATATCCCTTAGGCCAGAGACAAGTAGAATACTTCTAAGGGAATTTATACCTATAGATACTGTAAGACTGTTCTTCTCAAGAAGTTGGACTTTCTAAGTTCTGACAAGATGGAGCAATACCAGACAGTTACTGGATCATTATATTACATGAATGCCTCAAAAAATGTGAGAAATTTAAACATGTCAGTTTCACACTAGGGCTTCAATCTACCGTATTTTTCGCCCTATAGGGCGCACCTAGTTTTTTTGGGGGGGGGGATAAAGAAAAAAAAATATCTCTCCCCCATGCGCGGGGCTGGGGCAGGGGAAGCCCGAGCTTCCCCCGACCCCAGCCCCCAGAACAGGCTGCTATCCACAAGCCTTGGGAGCCCGGCGGGAACTCCCGCCGGGCTCCCAAGGCTTGCGGATAGCTTCCTGAAGCCTGGAGAGCGAGAGAGGTCGGTGCGCACCAACCCCTCTCGCTCTCCAGGCTTCAGCGAAAGCCTGCATTCGCCCCATAGGACGCACACACATTTCCCCTTCATTTTTGGAGGGGAAAAAGTGCATCCTATAGGGCGAAAAATACGGTAAGCAAAGCTGCAAGGGATTATGGTCTAGTGTGAAAGCACTATTTGAGAAGGATGAGCAATCACAAGGGCAGGGAGGTGGGTGTGATGAAGATAGTCTAGATCAGGTTTGAGCATTCTGTGCCCTCCAAATGTTGCTGGACTCCTTGAGTTGTCCATCCACCTTGAACATTGGCTAGGCTCTAGTGCTTTTTTCCTAGAAAAAGAGGTGCTGGTACTGCGTACCCTTAAGTACCCCCCCTTTAAAAAAAAGCACTGCTGGGGTCACTGGAGCTGATGGGAGTTAGAGTCCAACAATATTTGGAGTGTACTGGTTGCCCACCACTAATCTAACAGAAAAATTAAGTTGGAACGCAATGTAGCTTTATTGGACAGTAGCCTTACAGTCATTGTAGAGTCACCTTCCTGGAATTGTGCTGCAATGTGCCTTTTAAGCATGGGAAGTTTATTTGGGGGGAAACAAAGGAAGGAACCAGGATCATCCCATCCACACATGGGACCTTGTTCTATCACCAGGAAGGTGACTGTGCAATAAACAGGAAGGCAGCCATGCAGATTACACAGCTTGAGCTGTCTCCCCCCCCCCAAAGGAGAACAGTGCCAAACCTACCAATATTTTAATAAGTTATGCAGAGAGGGAGCCGCAGCTCAAGATAGGAAAGGAGGTAGTATGGGAACACTTAGCTACTTTAGACAAATTCAAATCTCCAGGGCCCGGTGAGCTGCATCCAAGAGAACTAAAGGAATTTGCAGATGTAATCTCAGAGCCTCTGTCTACAGTCTTGAAGAATTCTTAAGAGAACAAGTGAGGTCCCCATCTTCAAAAGATGGGGGAAGGACAGAGGCAACTACCGCCTAGTCTACTTGACGCTGATACCAGGAAAGGTCCTGGAACAGTTGCGCACCTCCACAGCAGTGGTGCAGCTGGATCCTGTAGTCAAAAATAGGTGATCTTACACCCACAGATTCTCCTGCATCTTATATTACTATTTTTTTTTAATATATCATAAACTTGTATACACAATATACAAGTAATAAAATTATGGCACGTTGGAGTACAGTATACAATCCATTGAGATATAGGTGGTCATCAAACAATAAGACCACGTACTACAGAAGTACTAGACCTACCTTTATCAGCATTACCCAAACACTTGGGCTATTACAGAATGGCTGTAACTTTGAGTATATGCCCCCTTCCTGCTAAATGACCAACAACTGAGCCCCCTGAGTTATACAATTTATGTAATATCAAACTGCAAAGACAGCCATGTCAGCTCTTACAATGTTTGTGATAGACAGCTGACTTGAATACAAAGTTTTGACTAGTTAAAAACTTTTCCAAAAATTAATGTTTTAAAGCAAATACTTTGTAGAAGCTAACTCGGTTTTTCAGTTTTGGTTCTTGCAATGCACATGCAGGGGGTTGCCACATCTATCCTATTTTATTTGAAAGCCATTGAATAGTGTTAAAATGGGATTTGGGCCACAGGCTTTAGTGGTAAATAATTTAGCATCAGGATATCTCAAGCCCTAATTTGGGACTTACAGGACCATCATTACATATAATGTATCACTGCACTGAAGAGACATTTTGACCTGAAAAAACTGCGGAGAAGAGAACGATAAGACGACAATGCAATTATCCTCCAGATGAAACTCTAATCAGGTAGTACAGTTCATTTAATTTACACAGAGCCATCTGTCACCAGTAACATTTCTCACCTAATTAGTAACCACTATTCTCTCAATCGGTTTGCACATGGAATGTGTTTTACTTACATCAAGCTATCAGCTTTGGATTGCATTTTCAAACAGCTTCAAAATCTTAACCAGCTAATATTCCTTAAAAAGTATTTCAATTACACACAAATGAAAATGTTTGCATGGTGTGCTAAGCCAAACTATGGCTTTGTGAGACAATGCAAATGGCTGGGCTCTCACAGATAGAAAGGAGCTCTCACAACCACTTTGTTCCTTTTTACTGCTGCACTGCATTAGCAAAATTTTGGCATGGTGTGTCATCTGAACCGGGATTCACAGTTAAGCTCTCGCTTCACTAACCAAGGTTTGATACAAAACACAACAGAAGCATACATCGGAAGGATGATATGTGAAACAAATGCACATTTGCAGCATAAAAACTGATTCTCCAGAAGGACAGGAGTGGCGGAGCAACTGTGGGTGTTCCTGGATGACAGTGGGTGAATTCAGATTATTGCATTAGTAATTGCGATACTTAGAAGAATGGGAACTTTTTACAAATTACTTGAAAAGACAACAAAATGAATCGGACTCCTTGGCAGGTTTTGAATAAGCAAACACAAATTTACTGATTGTTAACATAGTCGATAGATAATATAAGGAGATATACAATTTTACAGTATGCAGAGAACAATATAAGTTGAGAAATCAGAGAGAGGAGCTGAGGGAAGTCTCGGGGGGGGGGTTGATGGGGAGGTAGGGGGGAAATAATGAATATGAGATGTTTTGATATTTTGTTATGTTGAAATTGTTAATAAAAAAAAGTAATTGCGATACTTAGGACCACAGCAGGGTTCCCATCATCCCTGACCACTGGTCCTGCTAGCTAGGGATGATGGGTGCTGTAGTCCAACAACAGATGGGAGACCCAAGCTTGGGAAACCCTGCTGTGGTTATTTGCTCCAGAAAACTACAGAATACTGAAGACAGGATCACATGCTCCAGATGAAAGAAGCCTGTGAAACACCCTGGGCACAGGAGGAGAAAGAACAGAAGAAGGCACTCCACATGCTGCAGGATTCTCCATCACTTTGTCTCTCCCTTCTCTGAATTGTTTCCCCAATATATCATCTCTGGTACCAAAGCAAACAGCAGTAGCTTCCCTAAACAGTCATCCAGCCATGGGACCTCTTGCCAAACTCAGGCTGCCTCCACATCCCAATATATCTGTTTCTTCTCTTCCGCTTCACTCTTCCTGCCTCCTAGCATCTCCTGTCCCTCCACTGTGATGCAATTTCTCCCCTTCTGCCAAACTGAGCTGCCACTACCGTCACCATAGCTACCCTTCTCCTCATCTCTTATTGTGACAAATTCTCTTCAGATAATGTCTGTGACCATTTCAAGGTATCAAAGCATCTTAGCCAAAGCATAGCTGTCAACTTTCAGATTTGAAAATAAGGGATCAGCAGCCTTGAAAATAAGGGATCAGCAGCCTCACCTGTCCCGGGGACAGTCTACAGGATATCTAACAATCTGGGATAGCAGTGGGAAATGGCGCTGGAATAAGGGAATTTCCCGCAAAAAAAGGGAAGGTTGACAGCTATAAGCCAAAGGTGGAATATGCACACCCAACCATTTCTTAGCTGACTATACACATCACATGTATGTGTGTGTGTGTACCTTAGACCAGGCTTCCTCAACCTTGGGCCTCCAGATGTTTTGAGACTACAGTTCCCATCATTCCTGGCCACTGGTCCTGCTAGCTAGGGATCATGGGAGTTGTAGGCCAAAAACATCTGGAGGCCCAAGGTTGAGGAAGCCTGCCTTAGACCATGGTGCCCAATAAGCTGATTTGTTGTTTGTTAGATCAAAAGGGTCCATAAATGTGGCTGCCAGAAGCAAATCAAAACTCCTTCCAGAAGCCTCTTGCCCTCATGCTCAGGAAGTGACACATATGCATAGTGAAAAGGGCCCTAGCCCTCCCACTGAGTTATCCTGCACACACAAATAGTTCATAGAGTGGGGTGTCAGTCTTGCACCATATTGAGTTCTGAGAGGTAGTCTACAACTACTTCTGACATCCCCAAAGCCTGGAAACAGGTGGAACATGGCCGCCTCCTCTCCCTTGAGTCCTCTGTATATGCCAGAAGAATGAGGGGTTTGGGACACTGTCTCAGGAGGAACACGAATAATTAAGGCCAAAGCGTAGAGCCTACAAAGTCAGCATACAAATACAAGTAGCATCTGAATAGTCAATGGATGTGCACAGCATATCATCTTAGAAGGTGTGTGTGTGTGTGTGTGTGTGTGTGTGTGTGTGTGTGTCAAATGACACACTAGAAACCTTTTGCATCAAATGACACACTAGAAACCAGATGTGGCTTTTCACCAAAGGTGTCCCCCAGATCATTTCCTCCAGCATTCATTGCTCAATGACTGCTTGCATCAGCAACGCCTTTTAAAATGGTGAACACAATGGGCTAAGGAGGAAGCAGCCAACTGTACTTTGAGGCAGGATATGACAGAACACAAGAGGCCTCTGAAGAGACACACACATTAGCCACATGCCTTTATCATCTTCCCCAATGTTGGAAAGGCAACTTTTGCAGCAGGTCTTCTTTACTCACGGAAGCTCTCTGTGTGATATAGAACATGGGAAGGCAAACTAAGGCCCAGGGGCTGGATCCGGCCCAATCGCCTTCTCAATCTGGCCCATGGATGGTCCGGGAGTCAGCATGTTTTTACATGAGTTGAATGTGTGCTTTTATTTAAAATGCATCTCTGGGTTATTTGTGGGGCACAGGAATTCATTTTTTTTTCCCTTTTTCAAAATATAGTCTGGCCCCCCACAAGGTCTGAGGGACAGTGGATCAGCCCCCTACTGAAAAAGTTTGCTGACCCCTGGTGTAGCATAGCAGATCCCCCCCACTGCCATAGTTCATTTCCCAGCACTGGGTGACAATGAAGATGGTGACGAGGGTGTTGTAGAGGGGAGGGCAGGGACTACAAGCTGTTCCCCCTCAAGTGATGGCAGTCATATAGGGAGAAGCAAACAACTGAAGAGGGCTCACATCATTTCCCATTTCCAGCAAGAGCACAACCCAGGTGACCAAAATTTAAGCAAACAGAGAAGCTGGGATATATAATGGGCCCTAAAGAGTGCTCATAGGCATAGCAGTTAACAAGATTGGGTATAAGGAACCAATTACCATTGGTTATTTGGCCAACACAGGGCTCTGTTCCATTTCCAGTTTTAAAGGGTCCACATAAGCACCGGTGTGTTGCTGCTTGACACATAACTGCTGTAGCGGGTAAGTGCCAAAGATTTTAAAAGATATGTATATTGCCCTAGAAAGAGCAGAAACAGGAACAGGGCTTTCAGCATCTGAATTATGTGTATAGATGCAGCTATGGAAACAACTTCGTAAACACAATTTCTACATAGCTAAAAAAAACACACACACAAAAACAGGCCTTTAAAACCCGAAACCAGAACTAAGCTCGTAGAGTGGAGTGGCCTAGTGTACTACACCGAAAGGATGGCTTTCATTTTAAATGCAATTTTGCATCTAGTGTACTCCTGCTTGTTGACAGAATTACAGTGGAACCTCAGATTGTGGACGTAATCCGTGACAGAGACACGCCTGCAACCTGCAGCATTCGTAACCTGCAGCGCCGCATCTACACACACGCAAGCAGCAGAACCCGGAAGTAACCCTTTCCGGTACTTCCGGGTTTCCTGCAGTCCGCAATCTGAAAATGAGTAACCCGAAGCGTCTGTAACCAGAGGTACCACTGTATTTGTCACGTTCTGATTCATGGGTGATCGAAGTCCCGGCACGGGACGTCAGGACTGGGGGCAAGATGGCGGGGTGGGAGCAGGAACGGGGGTCCAGAAGCCAGGAGTCAGGAAGCCAAGAGTCCGAGGGTCAGAGAGCCGGGAGTCAAGAAGCCGAGGGTCCAAGGGTCAAGAAGCAAGGAGTCAAGAAGCCGAGGTTCAAGGATCAGGAAGCAAGAAGCCAAACACAGCAAGGCAGGAAGCATGTTGCTGTGGCAAAGAGCCGAAGGGAAATGCTGAGCTTATATCCTTTCCCAGCTCTTGCCACCAGGTGCTGTGAGTTACCAATCAGCCTCACCTGTGAGGCTGTGCCTTGCCTCTCCAGAGCAAGTTGGAAGACACAAGATTTACCCACCCGGGAAGAATGGCAGATGAAGTTGATGGACTATATGGAATTGGCGGAAATGACTGGCAGAATCCGAGACCAGGGAGAAGAGTCGGTGGAAGAAGACTGGAAAAAGTTTAAAGATTATTTACAGAAATACTGTAAAATCAGTGAATGTTAGAAAAATGTTGGAATGAAGTTATATGGCTTTAGTAGAAATGTTATAAGAAACTAAGTACAAATAGATTATTAATGTATTAAAGGGAAAAAATAAGGTTAGAATATGTTAAGATAATTACAGGACAGAAAACAGAGGAAGATGGAAAGGAATTGCTGAAACAGTTAACTGAAGTGGAATACAAAAAGGGAGGTGTGAGGAGGTCGTTGAAACAAGTGAATGAAAGATAAGATATTGAAATTATTTGATGTGTCTTAAATTGTTTTTGTTTTGTTTTGTTAGTTTAATGTCTTAGTATTAGTGTTATGTAGTGTCTTTGTTTTTGTATTGTACTGTATTGTTTTGTTTAATTTTTTTTCTTTTGTAGTGTTTAAACTGTTAATAAATATTATTTTATAACAAAACAAAAAAAAAGGATCAAGAAGCAAGGAGTCAAGAAGCCGAGGTTCAAGGATCAGGCAGCAAGGCAGGAAGCTTGTTGCTGTGGCAAAGAGCCGAAGGGAAATGCTGACCTTATATCCCTTTCCAGCTCTTGCCACCAGGTGCTGTGAGTTACCAATCAGCCTCACCTGTGAGGCCACGCCTTGCCTCTTCAGAACAAACTTAGGAAGGCCCCAGTCCTGCAAAGTCCTATTGGTCACAGGGCCTGGCTCCTGCACGCACGCCTGACAGTATTCCGAAATAAGTTACCCGCCTAAAAACAATTAAGCATTGACACGAGCCTAAGTTATGGAAAAAGACTAACAAGGCATCCAACTTTAAACCTGAGTTGCAAATAACCGTATGGTCATAATCAATCACTTGTGAACCCATGGTCATTTTCTGCCCTGTGTTAAGTGTAAGAAACACAACTTTCATTAACTGAATTCACCTGCTGCACTTTGTCAGATCTTAAAGTAACAGACTATTTAGGCCATCTGTTTTGCATGCAGCATGGGATACAAATATCGCACTCATACATACTGTATATTTAGGCACGCAAGCTACATATAAGTAGTTGCCTCTTGGAAGAACCAATGCTAAGAGATACAAATGTTGCAAGGTTGATAATAAGGAGAGGAAACTAGCCCTTTGACTAAAGAGATGAAAGTCAGAAGCAGGCAAATCCTGCTAAAACAGAAGTGCGTGAATGTGATATTAAATAGTCTCTAGAGAATGAGCAAGTGTTTTCAGTGAAGCATGCCCTCTCTTATTAACTGTGTTTACTTTGTGATTTGCCTAAACAAACTCCAAGCGAAATAAATTTTAACCTGCACAGATTATAGTAAATGTTTTCAGTTTTATCTAGAAAAAAAATCAGAATCACCTGGCCTGAAGTGCAGACGGCAGACTGACATGCCACTCAAATAAAAGGCTTAAAAGATACATGAATAAATTAACACTACTGAATGAAATGGACCGTGGAAGCTAGAAAACATTTAAGATTTTCAAATATACTAAAAACATCAGTCAAGAGGCAGCATTTATGTATTCCCAAATGGTCTCTATTTATAAAGAGACCATCTTGGCTGTAAGTCCTGAAAGACTTGTTCCTGCCTCGCAGGCCATTTTCCACCTGGCCGATCGACGTTACAGTCTTTCATGTCCCCTTCAAAAAGCAGTTTTTCCTGCTCTCAGTCCAATTCTATACAGGTTTACTTGCAATGCAAACTCTTCTCTGCTCAAGGGGACATGACCCCAGGAATACTTACACAGATATAACACTGATAAATGGGCAGAGCAAGAAGCAGGAAGCACATCCCCAAAGACATCCCCTGATATATAAATCAGCCTTTAGTTTCAAAGGCAGCAGTTCTAATACATACGTACATGAAGCTACCTTGTACCAATGGTCCACTGGCCCCAGAATGGTGTTCTATGGCAGGCACAGCTTCTCCCAGGTGTGTGAGAGACATCTTTCCTACCACTTTCCTATACTGAACTTTACAAGCACAAATAATGGCTGGCTTGCAATGCACACACAAATAAAATAAAATCCTATTATATTTCCTTTGAAATCTGTCAAATCAGCAACAGTAGAATGGGTCAACCTGACTGCAACCTTTGGCACTGTCATAGGGAATAGCACTAGAACATCTACCAAAGGGGGAGGAAACTGAGCAGTTACAAGTGTCAATCAATTCATTAGCACTAATCTCGTTGCTGTGCCCCCCCCCCCATTTTTGTTTACCAGCACTATTTTCTGCGGAAAGTAATTTATTTGGCCCTTTTAAAATGTTACTTATGTATTTTTAATTTTAAAAACATTTTAAGTGGAGGGGATCCCAACTTTATTTTAAAACAGTTTTCCAGCAACTAGCCAACAAAATTAGAATACTGTGAGCATCTTTCATAAAAGAATACTGTGGATTAGTCTATTGGCCTTGTGTACTAAACAGGCCAAAGACATAATTATCTGAATAATTACTGCAGCTCAGAATTGTAGTTACTTTGGGATTCTTCCCCCCTACCCACCATGTGGAACCAAGATCAATAGTGCAGGACCATACCTTGGTCGTTGCAAACTTAAATAAACTTTAAATTCTTTCCTTGTAAGGTTGAGAGAACTATCTGAGCATAAATCAAATAAAAAGCAGCAATTAATTCCACTCCAGGGGTTCAACTTGAATGAAATATTGGGGAGGGGGCAGGTAAGCTCTGCCCCACATAATGACATGGTGTATGCACACCAATCAGGACGCAGGTGGCGCTGTGGGTAAAACCTCAGTGCCTAGGACTTGCCGATCGCATGGTTGGCGGTTCGAATCCCCGCAGCGGGGTGAGCTCCCGTCGTTCGGTCCCAGCTCCTGCCCACCTAGCAGTTCGAAAGCACAATTAAGTGCAAGTAGATAAATAGGTACCGCTTTCTAGCGGGAAGGTAAACGGCGTTCCATGTGCTGCTCTGGTGCCGGTTCGCCGCAGCAGCTTCGTCACGCTGGCCACGTGACCCGGAAGTGTCTGCGGACAGCGCTGGCTCCCGGCCTCTAGAGTGAGATGAGCGCACAACCCTAGAGTCTGTCAAGACTGGCCCGTACGGGCAGGGGTACCTTTACCTTTACCTATGCACACCATATGAGTGGCAATGCCCATCAACTGGGAGGGCAGACCCCTCAAATATTTTCTAGGGGGCCTAAAAGGACCTTGGCCCCTAGGAGTTGGCTCCTATGATTGCACTCTATTTAAAAAGAAAGTAGAAAAAAGCTGGAAACCTAAAAATGTCAGGTGTGCACTGACCCACACAGAGAGAAAAAACTGCAAACTAATAGTGTACTCTTCATTTTCTCCTTCTATGGTTAGATTTATCAGAAATCTGGATGTGGTCCGCTCTGCATTGTGTGTGGGGTTTTTTCAAGCCTTCAAATGCAGCACCAAATTTGCAGACAGAAACAGTCAGCATACTATTTCTGAAATTGGTCTAAAATAAGGATGGGGAATCTATGGCCCTCCAGCTATTAGACTCCAACTCCCATTAGCCCCATCATGGCTAATTGGATGATGGGGGTTGTTTTATTACAAAAACTGGATTCCCCACCTCACAACATGTCCACACAATCTTTAAAACACACACACACACAACCCTAAATTATATTAACAAACATAGACAAAGTTATGCATTTCTTTTCAAGGGAAAAAAAATCCACTTACCTTTCCCATTCTGCCATGCTGTGTACCAAGACAAACTGAGGAAAGATGTGATGAAAATTAATGCAGTGGCCACAGTCCCATTTCGGAGCCTCATCTCATTTCAACATGGTTTGTATTTGGCCAACAGTCAGGATTTGAGTTTCGTCTATTGGCTTGAAGCCCACTTATTCCAGCGCTAGCACGGCATAGCCAGAAGCAAAAGGAGTATGTGGCATTGTCATTTCCAAATCATTGTGGAACCTGCAGAGCAGACATATCGCTGGAGAATGACGAACTCTCAGAAGCTTTTGAAGAGTTTGCCCTTCATTCTTTGTTCTTCTACTCCCTAAGCATAAAGGGGAAACTCAGATTCAGTCTAAAAATGAAGAGAAGTCTGTAGAAAATCGAAGCACATCACACAACAGAGAAGAGACTGAGGGAACTGCAAATGACAGAGCCTCAAACCTCCCATCTGCCATTATCTTAGTAAGAGGCCTTGGGCAAGCCACATCTTCTCAGCCTTAACACTTACCCCTTTACTCTCTTGTAGATTTACATTATCTCCAATTTACAAGACTGTTTTTTGCAGTGCTCTTTTTTCTTTTAAGTTCTCTTAGAATGTCAACGCGCCCACCTGAAAGGTGCCAGAACCCACCTCAGAGGTGCTGGAACTGAGTTCCACTAAGTTCCGGCTGGGAAACACACACACCCCGGGGCTTTATGGATTATTGGCAACATACATTAATTGTTTGAACATTCATGTAGTGTAATCCTATACACGGGAGGTGGGGTACTTGTGATCCTCCAGGTATCATTGGGCAGCTCAGACTCCTACAAGATCCAGCCAACTTGCTGACACATTTACATGCCAGCTTGTTAACACATTTATCTCATCTCATCCCCCCCCCTTCCTCTCACAGCCACCCTTCTCCTTTCAAGGGTTGCTTTTCAGCCAACTCACTCTGCCACTCACTTAAACAAAATCACTTTTCTGTAGCCAATCGCTACTGCGTTCATTCCATCAACAGGTGCTTTCGTCCTAGTAGGTGTACTTAAAGTTTGCAGCCTAAGGTGTTCGAAACAAATTGTACGCTTGAAATGGTAACTATAGCACGTGAAATGCTGAGAGAAAGTTAAAACATTTGAAACGTCAGAAGTTGTTACTGCTTCACAAATGCTTCTGAGATTCATAGTTACAAGTAGCTGACATTCGTTCTGATCAAGCAAGGGGAGCCTGCAGGATCAGTTCCCAAATGCACCAAGGAAGGGTTACGTTCTGCATCGTGCGCTTGTACCTAGGGGATCTAGGCAGGATTCAATCTTCATTCATGCCCTTGAACAGCTTTTCAATAGAGTTTTTACGAAAATAGCTTGTCTAAAAGGTAGAGAGAAAATGACATACAGGTTCACGTTACCCCAATCAGTAGGTCAGTGCTATCAACTTTAACGGCACGGCACTCATAGTTTACAGCAGCACACAAGAATCTGGTCACAGGCCTAAGGTAGTTATGGCCCACTGTAATTGGGAGAACTACGCTGCTTCCTATAACTTCACCAAATTATTATTAATCATAGCCCCCCCCCCAAAAAAAGTGATGGGCAAAGTTAAAGTTGGTGGCAGCATGGATTAGCAAATCAAACACCCATTGCTTTGCACATGCCCAAGTCCACACATACGCAGCATGAAGCTAACCAGCACTTACAATGGAAAGGAGACAGATGGGGAAACAAGATTTAAAGATGCAGCACAGCTAACTGTGGCTCCTCAGTGCAGTAACAGCAGCAGAGGCATATACTGTAGTTAAATTAAAACCATTTAAGCACAAGGAATATTAACATATTGGTTGTATTTTAGATGGAAAAACTAGGGCAGAAGTTATCTGGAATTAATTGACCCTGGACATTTATATATATGAACATACATCTTTTTGCACAGTACTCCCACCTTCTCACTCCCAAAGAGCCTTGCACACCCAGGATGCTTACACCGGCTCCCATTTCTCTCTGTCTCTCCCTGTGTGTCACATGCAAATCTGTCTTCTGCTCACCTAAACTTTGTACTCCTACTTTCTTCCTCTCTTGTATACATAACACGCCAATCTCGGTCTAGTCCTACCTCCCGTGCTTCATACAACCCTCCCTCTTCCTAACACACATGCTTCCGTGGGGATTAGATACACTGTCAGGTGATTATCCAGCCCTCCGAATCCCCCCCCCCTCCACTTCGTTCCAGCAACAAACGTGTGTCAAATTATAGCGTGTTACAAGATGAATGTATTTTTCTCCCCAACCCCACAGGGAAAACGGTACCCCGGTAGCAAAGTCAGGTCCAAAGCATGTTTAGCCTGCCAATGCTCATCTCTCCCCCCCCCCATCCTTCTGATGCAGGAGGAGAGCGAGTTTGCCCGCGTACACGCATTCACACGCACGCACAGACGCAGTCTCCAGCGGACCCTCTCTCCACCCGCCTCCTTGCCCTTCTCCTTCTCCTCTCTTGCGTTCCTTCTTTCTCTCTCTCGGTCCCTCCGCCTGCGTGTACAACCAGAGAGCGCGCTCGCTGTCGCATTGCACAGTCCACTTACTCCCAAACAGTCTCCTCCCCGCCCGCCGACCGACTTTGGCAGGACGAACTTGGGGAGGCGGCTGCACCAAAGAGAGAGTGGCTGGCCGGCTGGCCGGCCGGCCTGCATCTCCCTCGTCACACAGAAAAGGTGGCTTTTTTATTATTTTAATTTTTCTGGTCTGCCCACCTCACAGACACCGCCACCGCCGTCTTGCAGGCGGACGCGCCAGTAGCAATAATCATACCAAACCCACTGCAAGCCGAAAGCTCCAAACTCGCGTCAATTCATCCCACCAGGGCCGCCGAAGACCCCAGGAAGCCCCTGTTCGCTCTCCGGGAATGGGCAGAGCGGAGCCCCGAGTGGACGCGGAGCTTTGGCGTGCGCTCACCTTGGTCCCGCAGGAGCCGCCCTTTGCTCCTGCACGGAGAGAAAGAGAAGCCGAGGGTTCCACACACACTCTCAGGCGCGCGCGCGTGTTCTTTGCGCGCGTGCCTCCCCGCGCAGGAGGCGTTCCAAGAGTCCCCTTGCAGTTACAGCTGCCTTGCCCTCGCCTGCTGCACCACACACACAAAAAGGACTTCACCTCCTCGGTCCTCTCTCACCGCAGCAGAGGAAGCGCTTCTCCCAAGCTGCAACTGAGGAGGACTCCCAAGGAGCAGAAGCCCCACACCGGCTAGGCTTCTGAGCGCCCGCCTCCTTTCACCTCACCCGAACCTCCATTGGCCAACCCAACCCGCGCAAGAAGCCAATGGTCGTCCTTTACTGGATGGCACGTTCCAGCGGATGGTGTAGTCAGATGTCAGTCTCGGACTAGGGGTTTTTTTTTAATAGAAATCTCGCGAGTTTTCTTTCACCTCCTATTGATAGCTGAAGTGCGGGAGAACTGGGGGTTTGTGCTGTGTAATTTCCAGATCCTTGCACCTTGAAAAATTCGAGCAAACTCATTAGAAGGTCAGTTCTTGCAAATGCCCCACTGTGTTCAATAGGGACTTAAGTGCTCAGAGGACTGTGGCTGTTTTCTGCGGCTAGAAGTGGCTTGCCAGGTCCCAGCAGCTGGGCAATATTGCTGAGAGAAGCAGCAAACTGAAATCTACTGATCTTGGGTTTGTGAGGTCACGATAGGGATCTTTGGCATCTTTGGTTCAGATCCACCCTCTTGTCTAACATTAGCCTCCCCTTTGATTTTTCCTGTCCCCTGAATGCAATGTCTTATTTGAGCAGGATTGTTTCCTTGGCTTCCTCCTCCAGACAAGAAGGTTTTGTGGAATTAGCGCTGCAAGTTTTCACCTTCCAAATCAAGAAGCCAGCCCATAGTACTACTTTTTTTAAACATTTAACATTTTAAACATTTAATCTGAATTTATTTTTTACCATATAAAGTCTGTTTAGTAAATAGAACCCGTTATATGCCCATTGTCACTGCTGATGTGGCAAATTAGTGCAGTTTTTCATGTGTGAGTTGACATTTTTCTATAGCCACACTTACTTCACTTTGTTCATCACCTGGGCACAACGTGCCTGCCAGCTCAGATGAAATGAGATTTCTATCTCTCAAGGGCTCAGCACCTTGAAAAATTGCAGTGCATACAACAGGACTTTAAAAACCAACAACTAATACAGAGGTCTTTCAGAAGGTACCTTTGTCAGATTGTTTGATGCAGCTAAAGATTAGATCTCTGTGTTAACTTTTAAAAAATGACTTGAGGGATACTGATACGTTTTTAAAAATAATCTGGTTTTGACAAGAAGAAATAGCAGTGATGGACACAACAAAGAAGCTAATGCTACAGAACCTTTCCCAGCTTCCTTCTTGCAGTATTCAACCCTTGTTTTAAACTACCACTTTCCCCCACTCAGTGTTATCCCCTGCTTGCTCTACTCAAATATCTGCCATTGTTTAAAGCTGCCACTTGTTCTTCCATCACTGCTTTACTCAAACTTCTGCCATTGTTTAAAACATCCGCTTTCCGCTGTTCAGTGTAGCTCCCTTCTTGCTGTGCTCAAACTTCTCCCTCTTCCATTCCTCAGCTGTCTCGTGAGAGAGAAAGAATGCAGTGCCCCCAGATATTTCAAAGTAATAGTCAAACCTTGTTAAAAACTACAAATTTCCTGTGTTTTCACCCATCTCTGCTTTACTCAAATGTCTGCTGTTGTTTTAAACCAACACTTTCCCCCTCTCAGTATCCCTCCCTTCTCTCTCATGTCATAGCCACTGCTGCTGTACAATCCTGCTTCACTTTTGCTCCCCTACTCCACTCTGACTTCATGAAAATCAAGTACAGTGGTACCTCGGGTTAAGTACTTAATTTGTTCCGGAGGTCCGTACTTAACCTGAAACTGTTCTTAACCCGCAGCACCACTTTAGCAAATGGGGCCTACTGCTGCTGCCGTGCTGCCGGAGCACAATTTCTGTTCACATCCTGAAGCAAAGTTCTTAACCTGAAGCAATATTTCTGAGTTAGCGGAGTCTGTAACTTGAAGCGTATGTAACCTGAGGTACCACTGTATTGTGATGCACAACTGCAAATCCTCCCACGAGGACTACATGACAACATTCTTACATTTTTATTATATAGGCATATATAGAAATATGTACCGTATTTTTCGCCCCATAGGGCGCACCAGCCCATAGGGCGCACCTAGTTTTTTGGGGGGGAAATAAAGAAAAAAAATTATTTCCCCCCCAGGCGCGGGGCTGGGGCGGGGCAAGCCCGAGCTTTCCCCGACCCCAGCCCCCAGAAAAGGCTGCTATCCGCAAGCCTAGGGAGCCCGGCGGGAAGTCGCGCCGGTCTCCCCAGGCTTGCGGATATCTGCCTGAAGCCCGGGGCGCACTCCGCTGTGCTCCCCGGGTTTCGGGCTGCAGGCTGCTGTGCGCAAGCCTTGGGAGCCCCACGGGAACTCCCGCGGGCTCCCAAGGCTTGCGGATAGCTTCCTGAAGCCTGGAGAGCAAGAGGGGTCGGTGCACACCGACGCCTCTCGCTCTCCAGGCTTCAGCGAAAGCCTGCATTCGCCCCATAGGACACACACACATTTCCCCTTCATTTTTGGAGGGGGAAAAGTGCGTCCTATAGGGTGAAAAATACGGTATGTTCAAAAGAAGGCCAGGGTCAACTGCAGCAAGTCTTCATGGGCTCCAGCGTTTACCCTACTATGCCAGCTGCTGAGGCCAAAACCTCTGTATTTTTAATGACACAAAAGCCATTAAAGAAGCTATGATCAGAAAGCAGTGGGCAAAGAGCAAATACAGCAATAACAAGGTAAGACAGTGTGTGTTGTGTGTGTGTGATGGGAGTACATATAACTTCCCTCCCAGCTCTCTTTTCACACACAGAAAAGAGGCAATTAAAAAATGGGTGCAGCTGTGGTCCACACTAGTTCAAGTTACATATTATTTTGCAAAATGAATCTAAAGATTTTGTGAATATACTCATGTATATTATTATTCTTACTATGTCTAATGTAATGTCTTGTTTCTTCCTTTACTCACAAGTATAAAGGGGAAGAGAAACAGTAGAATTACTAAGTAGAAGGTAATTTAAGAGTGAAGGAAAAGAATAAGGGAACTTTTCTAAGAATGGGAGCCTACTTTTGAGAAATGAAGAACCATCCTAGAAGAAACAAATAATTCATTAAAAGGAGCAAGATCTGGTCAATAAGAATTGAGCTAGACATCCTTTATTTGAGAAGCAGCATTCTGGCTTCTGCCACCGCCGCCACCCCATTTTCTCCCACCTGTGACATACATGCTTAACATTTTTGTAATCAATATCCTGTTCATGAAACTCCCACGGAATGTCAGCTGTACTTTTGATTGCATCCATTCTAATAACAATAAAGAAAATTTTTAAAAAGCATAGAGATGAACTATGTGCTTTCCTTTGATTTCTGCTCTGGGCTTTGATTACTAGAACAAATCTCAGTGGTTTCAACTATGTCGTGCCTTTTGTAAACAATGGTGCTGATTTGCACTTCACCTGCTTTTTGCAGTTAGCACTGTCTGAAATGTGGACACCGTCCTCCTTGATCCCCAGCAGACCAGCAAACTGGACGCGTGTTGTTTTCTAGCACTGAGCCCCGCACCCCACTCCCCTGCCTTCACAATAAAAGTACAGCGTTTCCGTTTCCAAAAGTTGTAAATGTAGTCGCAAGTAGCTCCACAACATTTGGACAGTTTGGCACACATCACCCTAGAAGGAATTATCACAGGCTTTCCCAGATTCCAAAAAAAATCACAAAAGCAAATTAAAGCTGGACAGCGAATTGTCCCCATCTGTGAGCAAGCACAAGCCAGAGCAGCGCAGGGGAGGGGGCTTGTTAAGCTGCTCGGCTGAGGTGTGGAAGGTTCTCCTCGCCTCAGCTGAGCAGCCTCAACAAGCCTCTGGCTGGCAAGGAGACTGCCTCCCATTTCCCCGGAGCCCAAAGAGATTCTCTTTGGGCTCTTGGATGGGTTTTCTGGAGGAAGTGCATTCCGGCACCTTTTTGTGGGTAGAGCACGATATATGCTGATATCTTTCATGTGTGCCACAGGAGGTACTGGTGGTGTAGTGGTTAAGACTGGTGGACTCGTAATCTGGTGAACCGGGTTCGTGTCTCCGCTCCTCCACATGCAGCTGCTGGGTGACCTTGGGCCAGTCACACTTCTCTGAAGTCTCTCAGCCCCACTCACCTCACAGAGTGTTTGTTGTGGGGGAGGAAGGGAAAAGGAGAATGTTAGCTGCTTTGAGACTCCTTAGGGTAGTGATAAAGCGGGATATCAAATCCAAACTCCTCCACCCTGATAAATGTGGGCACCAGCTTGACTACTCCTGTCTTCAAGGCCTTGCAGAGCTGTTACGTCAGGGGCATTCTGGGAAACAAATATGGCAGCAAGACCCAGGCACTCAACATTGCACAGGGCAAAGGACTAGGGTGGTTTTGTTGTTGTTAAAAGGGGGCATCAGCAGTGGGCCCTGGCAGTTTCCCAACCGTGCCAGATGCTGTTGCCAACCCTGATGCCTCTACATTCATCCCACCTGCCAACAATGCAGCTATTTAAAATGTGTAGGGCTGGGGACAGGCAAGATCAAACATTTAAGTGTAACTGGCAGGCAGAGTTACAAAGCAATTAATAAACCACGGCTGGGGTTGGTGAAGTGCCAGAGATGACAAATTTGATAACTACCGAAGCTGCGCTGCCAGCATAATTTATGTCATGATTATGATTCCTCTGTTCCTGCGATTCATAGCCTTGAAAGGAACAAAGCTGCAAATTATAAGAAAAAATTTGACACAGACATGCTCCATTATTTTCAGCACTTCAAGGTGTATTCTTATACCGGCAGGGTAGAGAAGATATGGTAACATACCATTAAAAAACTCTGCGGCCAGACAGAAGTTTATTCGTAAATTACACATTTTTAAAGAGGCATGTTGTGTTGTTAAGATTTGAGTGGGAGGAGTTTCCGTTCAATGGCTGCCGTGCTGTTTTCCCTGGGGCTGTTCCCTGGAATGAACGGCCTATTGCAGTCGCGGTTGCATTCAGAACGGTTGACGAAAGTGCTGTAGTTTAAAGTCCGCTGTTACCAATATACTGGTGACATTTAAGAACACTTCCTGACATGGCTGCTAGGAGTGAAAATAGCAAGAAGACAGGCCCCATACAGATTATTTTTTTAATGGATGCTTCTTGTTGGGGTATGTGTGTGATTAATTATACGTTTTGGCAATAAAACACCCCACCTTTCAATCATATTCTTGTCAAGATGGCATAAGAAGGTAAGAAGAGTCTGCTAGATCATACCAATGGCCCATTTTGTCCAACAACCTGTTCTCTGTGGGAAGCCTGCGAACAGGACATTCTTTGTGAATGTGTGGTTGTGAATGGTCTGGGCTCTGAATTAGTGTGTAGCTGCCAGCCCACCACAACATTATGACATCTGGAAAAGGACATCATATGGAAGTGATATAATCCTCTGCCTCCTCTGTAGTCTGCAGTACAGTTATATCCATGCAAAGAGCTGCTTGAAGAAAAGAAATATCTGGCTGAAAATAAGCTAATGATGGTTGGCAGGTTTTGTGACCTACTGGGAACCAGTTCATTGGTCATGGAGGGGGTACATCCTTGTTCACTCAATTATGCTATTAGTGTTTGGTAGCATTCCTTTCAATGTCTTATGTTTCTTGAATTCATCTGACCCATACCAAGAGTTAATGACAGGACTAATTTAGGCTAGATATGGGGGAAACGTTAATATGTTGTTCAGCCAGGAAAGTAAGGCAAACAGAAGATCTTATCCGTCTTGTCTCTGTCCTGGATGGTGTCTTCTCTGAGTAAATATGAGTAGATGATTATTTCAGCGGTTCTCTATTTGCAGTCTTGGGATTAAATAAGAAGTCACTTACCTAGAGAATGGATAAAAATACCAAATCCAACTACCATTGGGAGCTACTACTGTGAAAAGTGGCAGAAAACCGCTCTTTTGCTCAATGACAGCTCTTCTTCATTTAGTTTTCTTCCTTTCTCTTCCTCCCTGCCTGCCTGTATCAAACTCAATTCCGAAAGCCACACAAATTAATACCCTTGGGAGGAACAGGATGTGCTCAGAAAAAACAAGTTAGAGAAATTCCCTTTGTCCTTTGACTAAGCAAGTCAAAACTATGCCTAACCTTATCTTCTACCAGTTACTTCAGGCTAAGTTAAATTCTGTACCTCAGAAAGATTCAGGGTGTCGAAAAAGAGGTGTGGGGGGGAATGTGGAATCACAATAAAACAATTTAAACCAGGAGTCTCTTTTGGAATCACCTTGAGGCACTGCTCAACTTCAAAAAGGTCATGTAGCCATCTACCTCAGGCGTCAAGTGCCCCGTATCTCTGTTCCCTGGCAGAATGTGATCAGTTGCAGAACCTGAATTCAAGGAAACTCCCTCATGTTTTCACCTGAAACAGCCTTATACTGGCAAAACAAATAAAAAACACATGCCCAAGGCAAAGAAGCTTCCAGAGCTAAGGAGATGTCATACAGAAATGCACTTAACTCACAAATCCTGCTAATGGAAAAAAAGATTCCCTGTGACAGCTCCACCCCACCCCCACCCCCACCCCCGCCACGACCATACGTGGCAAAAATAAAAATGGTAGAATGGAAATGATTCCATAGACATGTTTTTATTCTGCTGCTGCAGGGCTAAACCACACACATTGCACGGGGACTCACTATCATTTCTTATTGTCCTCCCCTGTTTTTTTACAGCAACATGGTCCAGTTGTGATCAGAGCAGTGGCACTGGGAGAAAGGAGGGATTAACCCTTTTCCTAATGCCATTTTTTTGAATTTGGGGTAGAAATGATTGCAGGTGTGGCCTGGTGACAGCCCCAGGGATGAGTGTGCAACTTTCTACCACCTTCTGGTATGAATTTGGACAGGGGAAATAGCAGCAGAAGTGAGGGTACAGCTATTACCTACAAATACATGATAGCATATTTGATGGGATATTTTACCTAATTGCTATCTTGCTACTGCTCTAAAATCTATATTTTTGTTTTATTGCATCGTTGTCTTTTGACTTATATTTTTAGGAACTTTTAAACCACTTCAGGATGAGGGATTTTAAAAAACCAAGCAAACATAAAGTGGCATATAAATCACCTAAATGAAAATGTTAAAAATGAAGAAAATGAGCCTATTTCATCAGAGCCAACATCAAACATCCAAGGAAGGAGGGTCTTCTACTATGAATATTTATGCTTTAATATATTTGTTTGCCTGTAAAATGTCACAGAACTCTGTTGTTGTTGTTGTTGCTGTTGTTGTAAAAACATGGACATTAGAGTAAGAATTATGCCACCAACAATGGGAATATCATGGGTGTTCCAAGGACATGCTAGTGATTTCACTGCACTGTGTTCTTGCAAATCCAAACATGGCTTCTGAATAAATGGATGGCTTTTTTGAACTGCATACTCCTCCTTTTCATGCTATGTTGATGCACAGATAATAAGCGTTTGAGCAGTGTCTATTTTAGTTCTCTTTTCAGCACTTTGTACAATCGCAAGAAAAGTAGCCCACTGTTTACTGCACTAAGTGGTCCGAGATTCTTCTCAAGTTAATAGTTCATGTGTTTTCTCTCACTTGCATTGGCCTTCATTAAATAATCCCTTAAAGGACACTTATTTTGAAATGGGCATAGATAATAGCAGTGACGATGAATTTCTAGGATGTAGCTGGTTTCTCAATTGATAATGTCTATTGTTTTTATAGTCAAAGGCTATAGTACAGGGATGGTTTCAAGAGCCTCAGAGAACATCAATCACTTAGGTTGCTAAACGTGCAGTGCATAATATTAGATTGATAAAGTATCTGTAACAAAACAAAAGAATGTACAAAAAAGGGAAAGTTAATTACTCTTGCCTCTAGTAGTAAGAGCAGAATGTGGCAAGGAAGACAGATATTGCAAAGTGAAACGAAGACATTTAGGTTCCTTATTTGAATTGCCCCAAATAAAGTTTCCACAGAACTTATTGAAACACTACTTCTTTGGATCGTTGTTGCTGAAAAGAGGAAATAGTAAGATTTTCCTGGATGACATCCACTTAAGCTGTTTGAGAGCAATTCACAGATAGGTGTTCTGGGCACCGAGCCAATATACACAGAGAAGTGGAAAATCCAAGCAAAATGTAGACATTGAAAGATCCTATAACAAAAGTGGCTGTGTAAGGGACCTCAGCAATCATACCACTTTTTTAAAAATATATACTTATATAGTAGAGAATAACAGAAACCTTGCTTACCCCAAAACATTCAAGGAACATTTATAAATCAGAGAGCAACAAAACGTTCATGTTGTAGAATCTCACAATTTGCCCCTCACTAATGATTTGTAAGAAACTCTGGGTGCAAGCATTCAAGCAAAATGTTTTTGTACTGCTAAAGCTGCAATCCTATGCACACGTAGTTGGGAGTATCCAAGCACGTGCAATGGAATTACTTCTGAGTAGACATGCCTACTCATGCCGACCCTACATGGACGCGGGTGGCGCTGTGGGTTAAACCACAGAGCCTAGGACTTGCTGATCAGAAGGTCGGCGGTTCGAATCCCCACGACAGGGTGAGCTCCCGTTGCTCGCTCCCTGCTCCTGCCAACCTAGCAGTTCAAAAGCACGTCAAAGTGCAAGTAGATAAATAGGTACCACTCTGGCGGGAAGGTAAACAGCATTTCCGTGCGCTGCTCTGGTTCGCCAGAAGTGGCTTAGTCATGCTGGCCACATGACCCGGAAGCTGTACGCCGGCTCCCTCGGCCAATAAAGCGAGATGAGCGCCGCAACCCCAGAGTCGGCCACGACTGGACCTAATGGTCAGGGGTCCCTTTACCTTTACCTAGACATGCCTAGACTCTTGACAAGCTGTCTTATTTGGCAAGTCAATAATTCTTCATAGATGCCATGTTAAGATTCTGCCCAGCGGCTACATTCACTCCAATTTGATGGGGAACACTACATTTAAAGTGAAACCTTATGCATGTTTACTCAGAAGGAAATCTCACAGTGCTCTATGGGCTGTTTGGTTAATAACCCTGACAGCCTAAAGTTAATGCACATCCCAACCATTTTTTGTCCTCTGTCACCCTTGCAAACCAAATATCCCAATTTAGCAATACTCAGGATGGCTATCCAGACACAAAGCACCATGGAATTCAAAACTCTACAAGGCCAAGGCAAGGAGGAGGTAGAAAATACTTTTCTGCAATGTTTCTGACACAGGATTTTCTCCACTGGAGCTTGTTCAGCAGCTGGTAGAACACAGCACCATTTTATATCCATTATTTGCAGTGGTCCCTGGCTATGATTGCATCATGGGGGGGGGGGGGGGAGCAAAGCAGATCAAGGGAGTGGCACTGCCTGCTAGCTGTCTCCTCCTTAGTTTCAGGGCTCCTCCACATATACACTTGTCCCACAGACATTTACTCTGTGTAAGGCAGCTTCTAACATCCCCATGGATAGGGTCCAGCATGTGTTAACACATTACACAGTCAGTAATGTCCAACAAGATACTCTGGACTCACAAGTTTATTGCAGTTCTCTATACAAAACAATAAAAATAATTTAGTCGACATTAAAAAAAACTAAGGCTGCAATCCTAAACATGGATTACTAGTGAGTAAGTCCCATGAGACTTACTAGGATTTACTACCATGTAAACATGCTCAGCATGTGCAGCACATTGCAGAGATGTAAAGTTAAGGTAGTTAACATTACACGGAGAAGCAAAAATTAGAAATAGTGCAAGTCATAAAAATCGAAGCAAGATTTACAATGTTTTTAAAAAACACAACTTAAGTTTACATATTACAAAACTATTTAAAACCAGAAGTGTTCTCCGTCTAAAATTAGCCTTGCATTTTACTCCATATGCTGTAGTTAATACAGAGTACATCATTTCTGCTTGGGGTGGGGGGGGACCCTCTAGCATTTGACTTTCATTATTTTTATTGCGATTTCTGTAGCAGTTACTTGCTTTGTAGACATAGCTTATGACTGACCTCTGCCTTGCATTTCTTTAGAAGATGTGATAGAAAATGCATGTGCATTAAACAACAGAACATGTTAGATAGTCCACCGCAGCACTCCTAAACTAAAATGCAGTTTAAAATTCCTTGCAAGGTTTTTCCTTGTAGTAGATACAGAAAGCAAGCCATTCTATTCACTGCAAATACACAGATTAGTACTGTATGTCCTGTTTGCCAAATTTAAGCTGACATAGGATATGCAAAAAGTAACATAGTATCAACATTGTCCTAACACTTTGGAATAAAGCTCAACTATACGTCAATATCTGAACAATTTCCAAAAGCAAAGGCATCTTTAAATATGCATTTAAAATGTTGAAAAGTCTAGGGCTCGGTTCGGACATAATAGTAAACCATGGTTTCCCACTACACAAATGAACCTGGACAAACCTCAGGCTCACACACTCCATCCTCTTTCACATGCTAGGAGGAGACCAAAAGCATGTCTGAACTTAGGAAACACTGGTTTCATTTAAAGTACAGCTAGTAAGAACAAGCCTGGATCAAACCATGATTTCTGGCCTGTTCTCACTAGCTGTAGTTTACACAAAGCCACAGTTCCCCAGGGTTCAGATAATCACAGGGAATTTGGGTTAGGTTTTTTGTTTTGTTTTTTTAAAGTGAAAGCTTTCTATGGAATGCAGTATGCACACAGCCACATTCTTGGAATTATGCACTCCTATTGCTTTCTGATCATTTACCATTTGCATCCCTGGTCCCTCTTTCGGTGGCATGTAATAAGAATATTGCTGATGATCACAAGAAGCATGCACCTTGAGTGGGCTTTCCTGTTTAGCATGTTCAACCCCAAAATCATGGACTTGAGACACACTGAAAACATTCGTAAACACCCCATGCATGGCACACTACCTTGGGAGTTAAAGCAGGTTAGGCGAAAGGTGGAAATAAAACCCACAGACATACACCATGTTTTCAGAATTATGTGGGTGGCTTATCTAAGGTGCTTGGTGTACATACATAGATAAGGCCTGAGCCTCTGTCTGCCACATGAGAGAACCAGGATTGCTGCCCAAGTGACTACTGAGCCCTGCACAAACAAAGCATGAACTCTGCCACCAATCTAGTGCCTTTCTGCAATTCTGCAAGATAATAGATTCAGTTTAACTGATACCACACCTTCAAGAATACTGAAGGTGCTAAGGCTGTACCTTATGTATAAAATCCAATGGTTATTTTTGTTGCCGTGGAAAGATGTTTTACATGGTATCCATTTTATTACACATCAAAAGGCACCTAAAGTAACAGCAGCAGGAAAAAATATATATCCAGCATTACATCACATGCTAACAAAATCCTAGTGATTACCTTTAACATAATTGAAAATTTATATTGAAAATGCATGCAAAACGTGGGCAGAATGAAGGCCACTCATCCAGGCAATTTTGGATTATCAGTGTACAATGAAGGACAAAGTAATATTTGCTCCTTTGTTAGATAAACAAAGCTTGCCAACTGTCTCCCTTACTAGGGACTGAAGTTTTGTCTTTTTTTCCCTCTGACCCTGAATCCAACGGCTATGCATTTATTCACAGGCTGATTACCCCAGCTGTGCAGATAAGAAAGTAAGTAGCATCAGCCAGTTTTGTCTCGAATTTTCTGCTGTGATATTGTACATATGTGTGAAATTGGCTTTTCTTTTTTACAGCTGTGCATAACTTTAAAATGTGAAAACTCTGGCAGGCATTATGACTACCCAATATCATGGATGAGGTCATTTCTCCAAAGTGTAAGAGCAGCAACCGAGCTTCTAGATTAGAAAATGATACAGTAACGAAATGGAGGTTAAAGCAGTGTCTAATTCAGGCATCCCCAAACTTGGCCCTCCAGCTGTTTTGGGAATACAACTCCCATCATCCCTACCTAACAGGACCAGTGGTCAGGGATGATGGGAACTGTAGTCCCAAAACAGCTGGAGGGCCGAGTTTGGGGGTGCCTGGTCTAATTTTTGACATAGATGTAGATCAGGAGAAGGGAACCTGTGTACCTATACATGTCGTTGGGAGTCCAACTCCCCATTGGCCAACCCCAGCAGGTATGGCCCACGATCTGGGATGATGGGAGTTCCCACCCAGCAACAACTGGAGGGCAACATATCCCTCATCCAGGATATAAATTCCTTGTCAGCTCAGTTTAGGATTCAAAATCATGGGGCTGTTCAGATGCTACTGAATGCCCACTAGTCAACTAGATGTGGCAAAATCAAGAATGTATGCTCTTTCTTCCAATCCTCACTACATCAACAACTGCAACAAGATATCTTGAATTTTTGAATACAGATTCTCCCTTTTCCTGTAACTATACTACCTACTTGGAGTTCAAATAAATGAGGGTTCTTCCAGTGGAGTCATGACTTTCTTAGGTATTGTCAAGTAGCACATACGTCTAATGCTTGGTTCTGATCCTGATCCAAAAGTGTGCAGAGGTTTGGGGAGTGAGGAGAGAGTAGTAGTGACTGAATCAGTCCAGAGAATAAACCAGCATTCCAGCCTATTTCCACGTTTACTCCACAATGCTATCAGTTTTTAATTTTCTCTCTATCTATCAACCTAACATCATTTGTTTTGCATGTGTGTTTCTGGGGAGGAATTTAGTTTCATAGCTCAAAAAAAGTGGGGGGAAGAACTTTGATAGGAAGATTAGTTACAAGGTAACAAAGTAATGGTAAACCAATAGTTAGTAAATATTCCAAAAGCTTATACATCACAAACCATTTTACAGAGGGGAAAGAAACAAAGAAGATGTAAGATAAGCAACATCATCTGCAACAGATTATTTTTCCAAGCAAAAAACAAAGAGTGCAGCATTAGCTTTCTAGCAGAATCTTCACTGCTACACAGTGGGCTAAGAAAACAAATGTGTGGCCAACATAATAGATTTCATGATTAACTATCTGTTCAATTAACATAGCCCAATAAAAAAAAATCTAGAACAACTATTATGCATAAAAATGCATACTCTTATTTTATCCTCTGGGGCATGTCGCTCCAAGCTTGAGATTTCTTTTTGGCAAGTTCCATCCATGAGGGTTGATCTGGAGAAGAATGACTGACCTTCTTAAGTGGCTTTATATCTTCTCTTTCAATCAGCGCTGAAGACTGAACTGTGTGGAAAACAAAAATATCGCTTACTTACTTAATAGCAGTGTGATGCTCTAGAATAACAAGTAGGATTTTTTTTTTTGCCCTATCAGCTTAATTAACCATTATGGTATGAAGTGCCATTAGGCGATAATGAAAAATCTTTTTAAGAATCCTAACCCATGATGAATAACCTACTAATAACACTTTTAAATTTGCTGCGATAAAGGTTATTCTGTAGCACACACCTGAACTAAATTTAAAGTGCCCAATTCATCATATGCATCATTTGTAGGGATCATTTTATTGTTCATGCTACAGAAAGCGTTCAGTCAGCATGTTTGATGTAGGGCACAGAAGCAAACCTGGAACTTTTCCTGCCCTTGCTGAAGTATATATGTTGGAATCAGAGTCAATCTCCGACAAGGCAGCCTTTGCAGACTTGCACAAAGTGTGGACGGGAGCATGAGGTGAGGACAGGTGGAACAAACTTGACACAACAGCTTTCTGGGATTAAAAATTGGCCACAATTTCATTGATTAAAGATGTTAAGTAGGCATTGGGTGTGCACATTGTATCAGCCTCCTGGCTGCAGGCTGAAGCTTGGACAGGATCATGCCTGGGTTATGGGACCACTTCAAGACACAACTCAACTCCTCAGGCTGCTACTGGAAGTTCTATGGCCTGTCTGCTCTTCATTGGGCTTCAAGACAGAAACTTCCACTCAGACCCCTTTACTGGGGTACCCAGCAATATCACACCAGGTTAAATCGCGGTGATGCCCCACACCCGGGAAACAGACTAAGGATTCCACCCAATGCCTTATCCACTGAAAGTTGTGATGACTAACACGAAGAAGGCATCCAACGGGCCCCCCCTTTTTTTTTGCAGGCAAGTTCCTTCCTAGCCCTGAATAAGGTGACCATTTTGATCCACAGCAAGATCTTCTTAACATGGTGCCTAAAGAACAGCATATAAGGTGGGTTGCTCTTCCACTAACTGAACTGCTGACTCCTTGCCGCAGCTGGCTTTTATCCTCCAGAGACAGATCAGAGTGAAGACTTGTTCACTCCGGTCTGCTGCCCAGGTCCCGCCCTCCACTGATGCCCTCGTTGGCCACATAGATTCACGTTTTGGTGGGCAATCCCACCAACCTCCCATGGCCAGCCGAGGAAGAGCCCAATGGCCGGCCACAAGGGTGAAAAGACTCTTTCCGGCCCGGGATGCTGGGCAGGGCCATAACCGCTGCCCACCCCAAATTTGGGTAAGCAGATATACACCTGCTAGAATGCTCATCACATCTGTATGTCCTGTTTTTAGATGTGTGGTTGAAAAACGTAAGATGTGGAGAGGGTGCCCTCAGTCCCACTAATAGCATGTGAAATCAGAACTACAGGTTTAAGGTTTTACTACAGTATATAAAGTCCTAAACCGCCTAGGAGCTGTTTACTCGAGAGACTGGCTTTTCCCACCTCCTCCTACTTAAACCCCTACATCATCTAGTGAAGACATCTTGAGGGTGCAACACACCTTGGAAGTTTGCTTAATGAATACTTGGGCAGAGTTATTAGCATGGTAGCACCCACAATTTGGAATGCATTCCCCCTGGAAAATAGAGTGGCACCTGTATTCCTTTGAATGCCTCCTTGAGACTTTTTAAAATTCAGCCATGCTTTTTCAGGTAGCATTGTCAGACATGGTTTATGCCGGTTTTACAGATAGATTTGATTCAATCTTGTTGTTGTAACCTTGTATTTCATTTTTAATTTCTTTTTTGGGGCACTACCATGGTATTTGTGAAAGATGTACAGTTTATAAATTCTTTAAATAAATAAAACCAGCAGCATGCCTTCAGGAAGAAGTTGCAGAAATGCCCAATCTTGTGAACCCTTAATAAAAACTGGGAACGTTGTTTGTGTGATGGAAAATACTTTACAGCCTGGGTCTATGTCAGAATTTTAGCGTCTTGTTTTCATACCAGGGTTATGGTGTGACAGCAAGCTGCCTCCTGGCAAAGATTCCTGCATATCTGACTTAGTTTCTTTTCTCTGTTCTTCAGAAGAAGCTGCGGGTGGGAAAGGCAAGGATGTGTTTCGCGTGAAATCTGTCTGTTGCCTCGGAACTTCCTAAATAAAAAAAGGGGGGTGAGAGAGAGAATACCACACACACCATAGGATAGTGTTGTTCTAAATAATTCAGTAGGAAAGAGAACCACAGTAGGGATTTGACAGAACACAAGAAACTCAGCAGCAGACATGGCTCCCTGCTCAACAATAGAATAATGTGGTCTTATGTCACACACACTTGCCCTATTTATGCCATCTGAGCTGTAAACACTCCATAAACATTTCATAGTCTGCAGACTGGAAAACTGTTTGGGGGATTTTGAATTATGCAATTAGAAGCACTTGGAGATGAGCTGTTGCAGCCACAGCAAATTATTCAAGGCTTCTTTTGATAATGAGGGCAAGCGCAAGCCAAAACTGGCAGCAAACAGCTTCCCATGGACAATAGGGAGCTATGGCTATGCAGCAGTGGCCCCTGCGCTTTTAAAATATGACACACCAGTGGATTTATCTTTTGCTCCAATGCTGTTTTAAGCCAAAAGCAGCCTCAGGGTGGTACAGGTCAGAATGTAAGGAAACTGAAGAAAAGAGAAGGGGGTTGCTTAACCCTTTCAGCCATTTTCTAGTCAAGCCTCTGTCTTCCTCAATGGCTCCAGGATTTCCAATACTTGGTTCTCCAGATCTACAATTCCCATCAACCCTGACCACTGGTCCTGCTAGCTAGGGATGATGGGAGTTGTAGTCCAAAAACAGCTGGAGACCCAAGTCTGGGGAACCCTGCTCTAAGCTAGTTTTATTTGCAGGATGGTACTACTGTATGCTGATAATACATACTTACTTCTCTGTCAGAGACACACAGTCAGGGTGGTTCGAAAGGTATGACCACAATGTGGAAATAACAATTGCTTTTTGACTCAGCTTCCTGTAAGACCAAATCTACATTGGACAATCTACAGGAAATTTTGCAAACCAAAAATGGAAGTTTTTCTGCACACTATCCTTTGGAAATGTCCTACACAATGGAACGTAACTGACTTTCTTTCTTTCAAGTATTACTCATCTGAACAAAGTTTACTTTGGCCTGGGATGTGCCCCAAAACCAACATTTAGCACAAAGAAATAAAACCATAGAATTCACAACACTAGTGGGTTTCCCCCCCTTCTGCAATCTAAAAATGCTGCTTAATTCAGGATCACAATATGAAAACATTAGTTTTATCAAGAAAGCTAAATGTAAGGAATATTACATAGGGTGAATAGGGTGCATGTCTATGTTAAAAATTAGCATTGCCATCTCATGCTTTGTGTAGGCAGAAATTGCCAAAGCTCATTTATTTCTCCCATGATCAAAACAGAATCCAGTGAATATAATTGGCATTTGCAGTCATTTCAGTCTGCAAAAAACTGCAATTGGTTATGTTCCACCACCACCCATTTGCATAGTATTTCTTTGCACTGAAATGACTGAGCTGGAATAACGTAATGATTTATGCAATTAACTATGGTAGTTATATAATTTTACCACAGAAGACAGTGAGACACGTAACGTCTACAGAAGAAAAACTACAGCAGAATCACTGCTGCAGTTCTAGATTTTGATTCCAATGCTGACACAGAGATGCTCTTTTCTTAGTTCATTTTTTTCTATATACTGGTTAATCTCAATACCAGAAATAATTGATTTTGAGTACTGGAGGCCAAATTTCTCATTCTGCTTCAAGTCCTCACCAAGGTTTATAGGTTACAGGGAAAATGCAACATTTTTTTAGGGTGACATGACATTTATCTCTACATTAGTCTTTAAGCCTGTAAATATACTTTCAGTGTATATCATCAAACATGTATGCTATATATGACTTCCATTCTCCCTACTGGCAGATTAAAACCCATAGATTTTTTTTAGAAGGAAAAGCACACACTCCTGCAACTAAGTATTCCATCAGCTGAGCTTTCAAGACACGTTCGGAACTGAAATGGTGTTCTAGTTTCCCACAGTTGCAAATTGAACAAAGGGAGATGAATTGGTCAGAATGAATGCTTCATTTGAAAACTGCTGCCTTCTGCTGTTGGTATTGCAACATTTATATTCTTTAGTGATGCACTGCAGATTAAAAAGGTATCTTTAGGGCAGTTGCATACAGACATTTGCTGCAGTCATTACAGCAACTTCTCCCATGATGCTGAGCTCTTCCTGGTTGTTTTAATTGTATAAAGAAACAGAAGGCTGAAGGAAGCACTGCAACATGGGAAAGGTTTTCCTCCTTCTTAAAAAAAAAAGCTCCCATCAGAGATAGGAGCTCCACTGTTGAAGAGGGAAGCCCACCTTTGCAAAAGGAAGAATAGGGTTGATTACAAAAAGGGCTCAAATGTCATTGGGATATTTGCTATAGAAGAAAAAAAGGTGCATCAGGTGAGCACTTGCCCTTTACAGAATTAAAACTCTACCTAATCTCACTTAAAAATACAAAAAAAGTGTGTGGGTGTGGGGAAAGGAGAACAAAGTCTAAGGGTGCTTGAGGAATTCATTCTTTGTGAATTCCAACACGAACAGCCCTGTGTAGCTCAGAACCTAAGCTATCTACCCGCTTTTACACTTGCTGAACATTTGCATGCAATAGCAGAGTTGGTGAATACCTGCCAACCTTAATTGATTACAAGATACCTTGCAGAAGCAGGTTAAAGCAAAGATCCCCAATTCAATGTCACATGCAGGTCACAAGCAGGGATGACCTGTATTACCTCCATTCGCTCCTTCTCTTGTATTTGTTTTTCTGCATCTGCCTTATCCGCAGCCACCAGTTTCTCTTCTTTGCTAAGCTCTTGCTCCATGACCCTCTGCTTTTGTTTTGCTATGGTAATCCAGGCTGGCACTCTCTGGCTTTCAGTTCCTCTTGCAGTGTCTGCTGCAGCAATCACAGGAGAAGGCACACTTTTCTCTGCTGAGATAATTTGGGAAGAAAGGTATTGGAGAGGGAAACTCAGTCTGTTGTTACTGGAGAAGGAAAGTCGGTCTTAGTGTTAAAGAAAGCAAAGCTTATGAACCGAAGAGATGGCCAGCCACTAGGGAGAAACCTCTACAAATACACACCCCAGAAAACTGCTCTAAAACTCTAATATTGTCAGCTTCGGATTTCTGAACTTGACCTTTGTCCTGCTTCTCTCCAGCAGACTCTGAGAGAGGAATGGATATGGCATGACTATAGTTGCCTGGGTTACATGAAGCCCGTGTTATATACAGTCAGAAGGAATGCAAGCTAGTGCAGAACTCTTATCCTGCATGCTACTCCACAAATCACTTTAGGGAGGTTCAGTGACATGCTGGTAGTGAACAAGAAGCACTCCTTTGGACAACCTTAGTGACTGAATGGGGATTATAAAGCCTCAGGCAGTCCTTAAGGTATCCAAGACCCAAGCTGTGTGGGGCTTTTTAGATCAACACAAGAGCCATGGATGCTTCCTTCCATGCTTGTCCTGCATGCAGGAAGTTGCCCGCAATACAGCCACAACAATGCTTACAACAGCCACCTCTTCTTTACACGGTATTTGCTTCATTTGTTTATGCCAGGCTTCCTCAAACTCGGCCTTCCACATGTTTTGAGGTTACAATTCCCATCATCCCTAACCACTGGTCCTGCTAGCTAGGGATCATGGGAGTTGTAGGCCAAAAACATTTGGAGGGCCGAGTTTGAGGAAGCCTGATTTATGCCCACCAACTGCTCTTCTGCGACTTCTGAAGTTACCTTTATTATAGATTTGCATACACCTGCTATTACTTGTTAGTAACAAAGTGGTTAGATATGCTGGGTGCTGTACAATCAGAGCAGCTTCTTTCCCCCCCTTTTTTTTGGAACTGAGTTCTGGCCCCTCTCAGGTGGGCACCATTGCCATTATAAGAGAACAAGGGAGGTGTTGACAGTGAGTTTCGGCACCTCTTTTTCTAGAAAAATAGCACTGTGTACAATAATTAAAAATAGAGTGCAGTCCAAACTTAAAAACCAATAAACTATGCATATAAAGACAAAGCAAAACAAAATGCAGTCCTTGCATGCAGGCTTACAATTGCCCTGGCTCCACATTTATGGAATGACCCCAGCTCTGAGGTACATCAGTCTCCAACATAAACTGTCTTTTCTACGGTAGGTGAAGATGGACCTCTCTGTGCAGGTCACTGGGGAAGGCAAACTCTAATGATTTTATCTGTTGGCTGTATTTTTATTTCTCCGCTGCTGCCACAATGATTAACGTTTTGACTTGATTTTATATATCGTGGTTTTAAAATGTTTGCTGGGCCCTCTCTGTGGAACTCTGGGTGAAGGGCAGATTATATAATATGTGAAATACGCAAAGATGAGGCACTTTAGAGGAGAATGGGAAGGAAAGTTTAAAAAGGAAGAAGGGGTAAACTGATGCGATCTAAACAGGAGCTTGGATGTACAAATAAAGCCAGACAGTTCACAGTGCAACCCTGTACATGTCTACTCAGAAGTCAGTCCCACTGAGTTTAACTGGCCTTTCCCTAGGTGGGTTTGTAAAGCATTGCAGCCTCAAATATCAAGGAGGTGGTACTCAAGTGACCGAGAGCAGGAAGGGAAAAACAGAGGCAAATGGGGTTGGAGAGGAGTGGGGAAAGGGAGGGGAGGGGAGAGGTTGAGAAAGGGGCTAATCTTAGGCTAGAATTGGCACATGTAGTCGGAAGGATCCAGGGAGGAACATACCGAGAAAGAAAAGAGAACAAATATTAAGGACCAAAAACACTGCGACATTTGAAAGTGAGTACAAGAAGCTCAAAGTGAAGGTTGGGAAGAGA